>NC_073746.1:121208601-121538601 GCF_029784135.1 Toxorhynchites rutilus septentrionalis | reverse complement strand
TAGAGTGGGCCAATGCAAATTTTTTTTTTTTCAGAATATTTTTTTTGGTTTTTTTTTCTGAAGTTTGGCAAAAATACTTGCAACACCCAATTCTTACCCCTATTGCCTTTTTCCAAACAGAACAAATTTATTCACATTTTGTTGCCGATCGCGCTACGTCCGCTTCATCGAACTTTCTTCCACAAATGCGTAATTTCAATACGCCAAAAGCTTTATGCATCGCTGACGAGCTGAAGTCTCATTGAAGGAGCACAATGAATTATTAAAATTCTTCGATTACCACATGCTCGTTTTGCAAGATGACAATCATGCTATTGTCATCAATTATGATAAAATACCGGCTGGAGAGCACGTGTGTAGATCCAATGCACACATTTTTGAATGATTTTGCTGGAATCATGGTAGGCGACTGCACAGTGATGCAAGAAATAATAATCTGAAATTCATTGTCGATACACACCGTTTAAACGATGCTCTCTATCTTCTTCTTCAATTATACTATCTATTCTACGATGTCGTGAGTTGTACCTATAATACATGGTTGACAAATACGCAAAGGTAGAGAGGAAACGACTGCGATTCCTACGACACAATCAACAGAAGAGGCGTAAGAAATAAAAAAATCACTTGCGAGACGCTATCGTGAGCAACACCGACACAGTATTTGCCAGGCCAAACGCATGCATTGTCATGACAAAACTGCAAGTGCGTTTTATTATAACATTAGACGTATTCGGTACCACACGTTGCTATATGTATTAGGTTGGATGAAAACACATTTTGACCTAGAACTACGTCTTTCATTAAGGGTGACAAATCAGAAAACAGGTCACGTTTTTATGAAATAAAGTTAACCTTAATAACTATTTTTGCTACGAACGGATTTTGACAATTTGCGTACCAATTGATTCGGAAATTTTCTAAGATTTTTTTATTATGCATACATTAAAATCCCATAGTCTAGAAATGGTTTAAATTGATGAAAACTAGAAGCATTTCCATTTTTTTTACATTTGATCTGCTCATTTGTGAGCTTCCCAACCCGTGCCGTCAATAACGAGCAACTCATCGGCGAGCAACGAAGGGGGAATGATTTGAAAACTTCGTGAACAAAGAAAAGAAGAAGATTAAGAACGAAGGGGAATATTTGCCTAGAGCATGAATATTGGAACTCGCTGAGACAAACTTTCAGTATCGTTCTAGATACGAAGCAATGTATATCGCTTGTTCTTCCTTGTTTTGCGTCATGTTTGTTTCTTCGTTTCGGATTGAGCTGTGGACGCGACCAAATTGCTTACTCGTCGATGTATCTGGCATTGCAATCATTATATCAAGCTGACGCCATTCCATGAGGGTTCTTAACTACACAATTGTGTGGGGAATCTTCACGCTAGGCTATCGTCGGCTCAACAAAAGAATAATTGTTCTGGAATTTTGTATGACAGTTTGCAACAATTGACAGGAAATATTTCTACGCATCTATCACAATTATTAAAATGTTATTTTCCATGAGATATACAATTGAATAACTGTAAAATGTCAAGCGTTATCTAAACGCCCTAACTGCCAAGTTTTGATTGGCCCGATTTACGGTTTCCCCAACACAGACTTCAAAATCGATGTACCTGTGGAAATCCACTTTGCAAATATACATGCAAGTCGAGGGTATTTTTGTTCCCACCGAGCTGTGTTTCCCTAACACGGACTTCAAATTCAAAATACTTTTAAACTGAGAAGCTTGGGAAAATCGTCATTTCAGATACTAGAGGTGAATGAACTTTCGCGGTTCGAGAACTACGTAAACATGAGATGTGTAATAATTTCAGAGGGAAATGTAAAATACAATGATTGTTTGACAATTCTTCCGTTCACATATTTTGGTAGTCCTATTCATCATATCAAACGTAAAAGGACGTTCATCAAATTTACTTGTAACGAAGAACATAATCTATTACAAAAATTTCGATGCATTCTAAAATAATATTCGAAGTGGTAAACAAGTGGATTGCATAATATAATTGCTTAGTTCTACGTCGAAAATATACGGTCGTGTCCTAGATACAACCCCTAACAATTTTTTAGTTTGGTTAGTGGACAAAATACGCTCTGGGGCAATCGATAGTATAATTTCCTCGGAAGTTTCATATACGTCTTCTGATCAACTAACTTTCCGTATTCTGAAATCCAATCGAGTGAGAATTACCCAAACGGACCGCAATATTGCATACTGTAATCCGTTCGACTCAAGTCCAATGATGTTGTGCAGACCACGCAAATCGACATAGACTAAATTGAGCTTCTGCTTAGTGTTCAATTCCTGTGAAGCGAAATAGATAATGATTTTTTTTTGTGAAATACGCTTTTTAAACTTAGGTTCTACCAAAAACATTAAAGTAGGCTCTAATATGTGTTCTGAATAACAGAGTAACACATTCTCTTCAAGTGGGGAAAGTCTTGAACGAAAATTGTCTCTGATAATGATTTTATATTATGGATAAAGTTATGGCGGAAATGCAAGAACCTATAGAAAAATAGTTAAGTTGGGTCCAGGATTATGTCTTCTAAGTATTTTAACAACATCGGGTAATAATTTTCATTCAAATTCTTTACAATTTTAAATTGCTTTCAGGTCTGCTAATCTGATAGAGAGTCAATTGTTCCACAAATACAGATGAATTATATCTACGTTTATTCTGGGTCAAGGCAAAATTCCATTTTACATTTCATAGCATGATTGAATTTAAGTTAAACGGATTTAAGAATGCAAGTCGATTTTGGTCAAATTCGTGAATTCCAAGACCCAGCAGTTATAAATTTAGCCGCTCACTTTGAAAGCGGCAAGCATGTATTTTTCACCAACGAGTACGCAATTGAACGAAATTGTCGGCGGTTATCGTCTTGACGCTTCATTCCACGGTAGGGGAATGGGGGGTATGCCCGACTTCCTAAGGAAAAGTATTGTTTTGTTAGATCTGCGGGCACATATTGATATGTTGCCTCTACAGAATCATTGTCTAGTTTATTTGCCATGAGATATAAGGAATATCAGTACATTTAAACGGTAATTTTCTCAAGTAATAGTCAATTTAAAAAACTGCCATAAAAATGAACCTCATCAACCAGTGCGGGTGAAACCGGCACCCCATGGGGATTCGACTTGATATCACAGAGAAGAATGAGTTCATGACTGTATCTGAATTTTTTCAGGTTTTTGTGATTATGATGGCAATAAAACTAATTAAATTATGTTTAGTTGTAATTAGTTTATTATTTTCGTTAAGACCATACAGCCATTATTTTTCGTTCAATGATGAAGTTCATTTAATTTTATCGAACAGCTTAAATCCAACATTAAATTTACATCAGTAGTTCAAAAGTCGTGAAAACACGTTTGATAGAAACTCCACTAACAATAGCCTCTTTTGCAAGGGTGTGGTTCTCCTGGGACCAACTCACTCGATTCGTTTTTCTTTGGTAGCTGCGAGGCATCTGAAATTGATGGAAAATATGTCTTGGAAACCTTCAACTAAACGCAAACCATGCCGGGATCCCCCACTGAAAGGGTGACGGACTTACCCCGACAGCACACATTTCTCAAGAAGACTATTTCTATTAACTTATTGCTTTAATTTACCTCAACTCGAATCCCAGTGATTGCTAACAATCCAGGGGACAAACTGTAGAGCAACGGAAAAGAATTTGAAACCGCGTTCAACAATAAAAGCTTAAACTTCACTGACGGAAAATTACATCCGGCTACATATCATCGGCACTCGCGTTTGTTTTAATTTATATTTTGACAATTGACGGATCACGGTGGGTTCGATGTGATTGAAAACGTCTAAAACAATAAATACTAACATGTAGAGTATTCAACAACGTAGTTAATCAGAGTTTTCTAGTGAAAGTCAGGGGGTGCCGGTCTTATCCTCAGTGGCGGGCTTACCCTCCCTTCCCCTATGTCAAACAAAAGTATGAACACAAGAATCACGAACGTTTCACGTTAGATCATCGAATTAAAATGCATGCTCCATTTTCGGCAGCATAAACATTAAACACGCTTTCGTTCAAATTATTTCTTTTGATCAGTTTTGGGTCCTATAAAAAAGCACTTACAATACACTATTTTACAACCAACATATTCACAACAAATAATGCATATGGCAGAACAACGTTAGCACAGTCAGCAAGTATTTATATATATTTATGTCAAAATGATGTTTTTAAGAAACGAATAAAAATTTAATTTTCTTGTGTATTATTGTTACTGCAATCAATACTATTTGGAATCATCAATAGTAGAATGAAAATGGCACATACATCCATATAATATGCCTCAACCGATTTCCCTATTTTACAGAGCCACAAACGAAATACTTCACAATCACGGCGGAACATTATACAGTCTGAAATGTTGTGCAACCTGCAGTATCCAACACAAAACAGCACCGCATCAATCACCATGTGTCGTCAATCAGAACCTTGCCAGCATACCCTAGAAGCTCTGCACCTGATACCGTTGCACATGGTGCAAGTGTGACTGGCACTGCAGTCCCTAGCAAGGAGCTGACCACAAAGTGTGTGGCAACGGTGTACCTGTAGCAGGAAACAACAGCTATCCATTAGAACGGAAAGACACCGAAAGGTTCTTAGAATGGGTGAAAAAACCACTAAAACTATTTCTTGGCGCAATCATAAATTGCAAAAATAAAACTTGATTAAAACTGTTTTCTTGCCGACGCTTGGTCAGTGCTGTATGTGTGCATCCACATAAAAAGGCGAGTCCGGCGAGTTGAAACTTTGGAAAGCTGAACTGACTTGGCCGGAAAACTTGACTTGATGAACCATAAAGCTAATTTACGATTGCACTCGATAGAGATGATGGTTTGAGTGGAGAAGTAACGAAACTGGTGACGTTTAGCAATAAAAGTTGGGAAGCTGACAATTGGCTCCACGAATTGCTGTTTTTCATAGCAAATAAGTATTATTCGCGAATGTGGGTCATAAATAAGATTCTCAAATTCTTGGAAGTTTGTCTCATGTGACTCCAAAAACATGCCAACCAAATCCTTCCCACTGTATTTATTTGCTTCGTCCGAATGCAAATAATACGAAAGATGAAGGTGTGGAAGGCACGTTCTGTTTTGTTTCATGGTAGGAAACGAATCACTCCACCTATATCCACCAGTGCAGTGTAACCTCCTATCTCTCGTAGAATCAAATAAAAGTAGAAGTCAATATATTTTCCGTTGGAGTTAATGAACCTTTCTGGAATAGTGAAGCGGTGGATGAAAATTGGGCTAATAATGAATAAAAATAACCAGCTAGACATACTGTTTAGATACTGACGTTTGATTCAAGAACAGGGAGTTCAAATACAATATGAATGGATCAAGTAAGATAACATCTTCTGCGTACCGCTATATGCCCACAAAGTTTTAGGACTATTTTTCCTGTTAAGATGGGATGCAAAAACTTGTTCCACTGACTGATTGGAGTAGTGGCTTGACTGTCCATCAGTGACCTCAGAGTTATTCTAAGAAGTTCTATGCGAAAGACGCTGTTATGTCATAAACTTTGTCTGGATCCCTTCACATTGCTCAATTCCGGGTAATGAGAAGGTTGACTCATTAGCAAAGGTAGGTGCGATTGAAGGCGACATTTATCAGCGTCAAATCGCCTCCAATGAATTTTATTCTTTAGTCCGTAAAATACCATTGCTAACTGGCAACGCAAATGGAATGAAGATGAATTGGGACGGTGGCTTCACTCAATTTCCCCTAAGGCTATTCTTAAACCGTGGTTCAAAAGTCTGGACTTGAGTCAGGACTTTATTCGCACCTTCTCTCGACTCATGTTGAATCACTGTTCATTAGACGCGCTACTCTTTCGTTTCAATCTGGCCGGCAGCAATTTCTGCGTTTGTGGCCGAGGTTACCACGACATCGAACACGTTGTTTGGTCGTGCGAGGTGTATCTTGTTGCCAGATCGAATTTAGAAAACTCCCTTCGGGCCCGAGTGTAATATGATCACGCTTAAACCCAACTCATCAATATTCAAGACCTCTAAGGCAATAAACCACCCCCGAGGGCGCTGGGCGATATAAACATAAAATGTGATACGATACCCGAGCCAGCAATCTGGCCCAAGGGTTCGTTTACTATTTATGATTGTATAACTCGACGCGCACCAACGGCAGCGGCGAGTTTGTCTTCCTTCCGCCCCGCTGCGAGTTTAGCTAGCAGCAGAAATTTAACCAAACATGTGGCGCGCATCCGGCACACATGTTTCAGCACTTTCTTTTCCTATTTACTTTGACCCACAAAGAAGTGCTTTCTCTCTCTCTCCGAAGAACGCGTCTGACCAAGGCCATCACAGCCCACTCTAACTGCTGGTGCGATGCTCCGCCCAGCATAATTTGTAAATATTCTGTGTAGAGTTTAAGCCTATTTTTGTAAACTAGTATTTAAGCCCCGAGAGTCTTTTCTTTGAAGATAGATGTCAGTTGACAGTATACAGTAGAGAGGCGACGCTTGTACGAATAGCGTTTGTGTTTATTAATTTACCAAATCCGAAAGTCGACGCCACTGAATGGCGTAAGATCCTTCTTCACGTTTACATGGCGACCAGTGACACCGAGTCACGAGTGAACCGACAGATCCGATGCTGTTATCGCGTATTAAAGTGAATTTAAACGCAGAGTTTAGAGCCTACTGAGCAGAGGCAATGGTGAACTGCAAAGTTTAAAGCCTTTTAAAAACAAGAAGAAGAAGAAGCCTGCTGTTGTGTTGTGTGTGTTAGGTCCCAACCAACCGGGTACGGTGTGAATATGAATCATTTAAGCTAAGAAAAATTCGCTAAATGAACTTTTAAACCAACCGGACGCAGTGCAAGTGTGAATAAATTGAGTAACGAAACATTCAGCGAAAAGATGGTGAAAGTGAAAATCGGCAAAGCGGGGAAGAAATTGGACCCCAGCGGAAACTATTGAAGCCGTTTACGAAAAATTAGAATCGCAGACACAAGTGAAATCGTGAAGCTGACAGTAGCCACCTGGATAAATAACATTCGCAAGTCAAGCAGTATTTCAAAAAAAAAAAAAAAATGAACATCGATTTGGATCCAACTGGACACCCCTGAGATCTGACGGAAGCAGAGGCACCCACGCCCCCCCCACCCCCGAGAAGAGGACACTTGCGGAGAAAACGTGGCGTAAGTCAGACTCGAGTTAGTCTAATCCTTTTATATACGGATATCATGTAATAAATTTATAGTCGAGGCACAAAATATTTTTTATCGTAATACCCACGCGGCAGTAGGAATAGGTAGTAGGAATTAGAAAAAAAAAAAAGCAATTACAATACCCACAAAATTGGTTTTACATATGTACCGTTGAACATGGGGTTATTTAATACCAAACCCGTTAGTAACACGGGCGACGCTCAAATCCAAATTTTAAATCACCTAGAGAACCACAGTGTAATGCACGAAGCTCAAGGAGCGATTATCTGCGTCACACTTGCCCTCATATCCATACTACTAATTTCGAAAATATACAAAGCATATAAGGCATGCATGAATGCACATGCTATGCAAGCGGCAAAAGCTCACGCAGCCGTAGTCGACACCGTCTAAAAGAATTCGAAAATTTTAAAACATGCGTTCGAACGCAGCCTCAGCATAATAAATTCTTTACCGATAACCATTTTTCCTTGTCTCCTTGAATGGACGAAGTAACAAAGCTCATCCAATTGAATATACAAAAACTAAAACATATACACCTGACTATACAACAGGAACTGGTCAGAAAACTAAGGAAAAGTACCTTAGCCAAACGCCTCACGGAAGCGGAAGCGCTTGTGAAACAGATTAAAAAATTGTCGTCTACGTTACTAGACACAACCCACGGCTCAGAAATCATAAAAATAACCGAAAAGGCGGACCAACTTTTGAACGCAATTAAGGCGTCAATCGAAAAGGGTAGACCAAGAACACTCAAGGAAATTGCGCTAGCCGTCCTATTTTGCCTCAGGTTACAAAGAAAACCGAAAATGGCTAGCATACTCGAAATAATCAAGACTACATCGTCTATAGTTCCGCAATTCGACGGAAACATAGACAAACTGAAAGCCTTTGCTGACGCTTTAAACTTGGTGAAAACATTTGAAACACCGGAAAACAAAGCAACCATAATTAACGTCATACTAACCAAACTAGAGGGACGGGCGAGAAATGCATTCACTGAAACACCGACATCGGTGAGCGAGATAAGCAAAATTTTAAAAGCTAAAATAACGACCAGCCCACCGGAACAAGTTCTAGCTAAAATGGCTAACTTAAAACAAAACGGTGGAATCGAACAATTTTGCCTGGATTTAGAAAAATTGGTGTTCAGTTTGGAAACAGCGTACACCGCTAAAGAAATTCCGCCCCAAGTTGCCAAATCTATGGCAAACAAAGAAGGCGTCAAACATTTAGCCGGAGGGTTAAAAAACGAAAAAACCTCGCTCATCATAAGAGCAGGGAATTTCAATTCATACTCCGACGCGATGACTAAAGCGTTGGAGGAAAACTTAAATAATGCAAGCGCATCAGTATTTGCATACTCGCAAACCAACAGAAACGCCAACCGTTTCAACAACAACGTTGACACACATTATAATAATTACAGGCGCAGGCCAAACGACTTCCATAACCGCGGTAGAAACCAAAACAATTTCAACCGCAACAATTTCAACCAAAATAATTTCCAAAACCAACCGCGTAATAACTATAACCGTTTTGGCCAGCAAAACCAAGTTCGAGACCAATTCTCAAACATAAACCCACAGCGAAATAACAACAACAACAATAGGCGGAATACAAATTTTAACCGCCCTCAGCAATACATCCGCCTAACGGGAAACGAGTCACAACCGACGGATGCCCTCCAGTCCGAACCGGCATTGACATTGGAGGAAAACAAACATTACGGAGACCAACATTAAATATTTTTAAATGCGACGTGAATTGTTCAATGTTCGTTACACTATACTTACAAATGTCAAGCAAACCATGTATATTAATAATTGATACAGGCGCTGACATCTCAATAGTAAAAGAAGAAAAAATTAACGGAAAACAATTAATACACCCCGGAAATAGATGCATTATTAATGGAGTTACGGAGGGAAAGACCGAATCCATAGCGAGCACAAATACAAATATCATTTTTGACGATATCCAAATTCCACACCAATTTCAAATCGTCAACAACAAGTTTCCTATAATTGCAGATGGCATTTTAGGCAGAGATTTCCTCACCAAATATGAATGTAACCTATGCCTCAAAACATGGCTAATGACCTTCAACTATGAAAACACCAAAATTGAAATTCCGATTCAAGATAGCTGGGAAAACAATTACATTATTCCCCCTATATGCCAAATTATAAAACACTTCCCGTCACTCAACCTAAACGATGATGCCCTTGTGATCGCACAAGAAATCAAACCAGGCATTTTTTGCGCAAACACAATAATAAACCCAAACTCACAATTCATTACAATAATTAACACAAATACCACACCAACATCAATCCCAAAAACCTTCGCCCCCACCACTATCCCCCTTAAAGAATACACCATAAATCACATTACAACGGAATTAGGAGAAAACCCAAAAGGTAGACACGAGAAACTGATTAAGGAACTCAATTTGAATCATACACCCCAACATGCCCAGGAGAAATTAACAGAATTATGCACTAAATACAACGACATTTTTGCACTAGAAGACGACATATTGACAACCAACAACTTCTACAAGCAAACCATTCACCTTCAAGACAAGACACCCGTTTACATAAAGAATTATCGAACCCCGGAAGCACAAATTTCAGAAATAAATAACCAAATCAGCCACATGCTAAATAACAAAATAATCCAAAATTCCACCTCACCATACAATTCTCCCATCCTCTTAGTCCCAAAGAAATCAAATACTCAAGATAAAAAATGGCGATTAGTGGTTGACTTTCGACAACTAAATAAAAAGATAACCCCAGATAAATTCCCCCTACCAAGAATCGACGAAATCCTCGATCATTTGGGCAGAGCCAAATATTTTACAACCCTAGATTTAATGTCAGGTTTCCACCAAATCGAACTTGACGAAAAATCAAAAAAGTACACAGCATTTTCGACCTCTAACGGCCACTACGAATTCAATAGGTTACCATTCGGTCTAAATATATCACCAAATAGCTTTCAGAGAATGATGTCCATAGCACTTAGCGGACTCCCACCTGAATGTGCATTCCTTTACATCGACGACATCATCGTCGTCGGCTGCTCAATAAACCATCACCTTATTAACTTGGAAAACGTTTTCAAACAATTACAAAACTACAACTTAAAATTAAATCCCAAAAAATGCTCCTTCTTCAGACCAGATGTAACATATCTAGGTCACAACATTTCAGCGGCAGGTATACAGCCCGACCAATCTAAGTTTTCAGCGGTAACAAACTACCCCACACCATCATCAGCAGATGAAGTGAGGCGTTTTGTTGCCTTTTGCAACTATTACCGGAGGTTCATACAAAATTTCGCAGAAATAGCGTACCCATTAAACAAATTGCTCAGAAAAAACGCAAAATTTGATTGGTCTCCCGAATGCCAAAATGCATTCAATAAATTGAAAAACGAACTTATCTCACCAAAAGTTCTCAAATTCCCCGATTTCACACAAGAATTCACCCTAATAACCGATGCTTCAAAAATAGCATGCGGCGCCGTCTTAGCCCAAGAAAACGACGGTATAGAACTACCCATTGCATACGCAAGCAAAGCCTTCACAAAAGGTGAAGCCAATAAATCGACAATTGAACAGGAATTGACAGCAATTCACTGGGCAATTACGTACTTTAGACCATACCTCTACGGGAGGAAATTCACAGTAAAAACGGATCACAGACCGTTAGTATATTTATTTTCAATGAAAGATCCCTCATCAAAACTCACAAGAATGAGGTTGGATCTTGAAGAATTCCATTTTGATGTAAAATACGTTCAAGGTAAGCTAAATGTGACTGCAGATGCGCTATCACGAATAGCAATTAATTCCGAGGCACTTAAAACTATAAAAGTCCTGGGTATACAAACCAGAGCAATGACTAGAAAACTAAACGAAACGAATAACGACACAGAAATTACAGTCAATAATTCAAACCCCGACGATACTGAGTCTGATCAGCTCAGAGCGTACGAGGCTATTGAACCCCGAGAATGGCAAAACCTACCTAAACTTCTATGCGGACGCGCATTAGAAATGAATAAAGAAACAAACGCTAGCGGAAACAAAAATTTGAAATGCGCAATAATGAATAAAAAAGGAACCGAAGAAAAGTCGTCGACAATAATTGAAAATGCAAGCAACACAAAAGAATCCCTGGGAAAACTAGTAAAGAAAGTTGAAAATATGGCCAAAAACTTGAAAATTAGCATGATAGCTCTAGCGTTATCAAGCGTAATTTTCCAAATATGCAGCGTGCAAACCTTTAAGAAGATTTGTAATGACACGCTCAAAGACTTGCAAATAGTGCTCTACACACCCAAGCGTGTGATAGAAAGCCAAAACGAAAGGTTCGAAATTATAAAAAACAATCACGATACACCCACTGGTGGACATACAGGAGTCACCAGACTATACAAAAAGTTAAGCAGACTCTATTCTTGGAGTGGCATGAAAAAAGATATCAGTAGCTACATCAAGAAGTGCATAAAATGCCAGCAAAATAAACACACAATACGAACAAACGAAAATTTCGTCGAAATTAAAACACCCCAAAAAGCATTCGACTGCGTATCGATTGACACAATTGGACCATTTAACAGATCCAATAATGGAAACCGATACGCACTGACCATTCAATGCAACTTAACAAAATACATCATTATTAAACCCACAATAGACAAACAAGCATCCACCATAGCCAAAGCCTTCATAGAAAACTTAATTCTGGTCTATGGAATTCCAAAACTCATCCAAACAGACCAAGGAACTGAATATAAGAACGAGTTATTCGAAAACATAGCTTCATTACTGAAGCTTAAACAAAATTTTTCCACTCCATATCACCCTCAATCAATAGGAAGCCTGGAAAGGAACCATCGTTGTCTTAACGAGTACGTAAGGCAATTCGTCAACCAAGCACAGAGTGACTGGGATGAATGGTTGCCTTACTACACATTCTGCTACAACACAACACCACACACAGATTTCTCATACACTCCATTCGAGTTAGTTTTTGGAACGAATGCTAAATTACCACAAAACCTCACAACAAGCACATATGTAGAACCAATTTACAACATGGATTTATATTACAAAGAACTTAAATATAAACTACAAATAGCATCAAATACCGCTAGGGAAATAATTGATAAGGTAAGAAAAGCCAGAAATGAGACACAGAAAACCATGGCTAGACCATCAAAAGTAGCCATTAATGATCTAGTATTTCTATCAAACGAAAACAGATCCAAATTAGACAAAGTATACGTAGGACCATATATAATAATTGACATTAAACACCCTAACGTAACAATAAGAGATGATCAAACCAATAAAGTCCAGACTGTACATAAAAACAGAATAATACCATATGAGCAACCCCACCCTAAGGGGAAAGGGATACCTAGTTAGCAGTTAATCCTTCCGACAGTTATTATCAAATGTAAAATGTATATATTAAACAAATATTAAAAATAAATATATTTATAAGCAAATAGAACACCCAACGAAGACAATCCGTATAATCATATTATAAGGATAATCTTTATAAACAAACTTAATTTTTACCTGAATACACGAAAAATGTACATATCACAAACATTGAATAAACACTAAAATTGTAAGGTCAGACGAATCTTTCCACCTAATTTAACTTGAATGACTTCTCAATGTTACGTCATTCTCCGAAAGGGGAAAGGTGTAATATGATCACGCTTAAACCCAACTCATCAATATTCAAGACCTCTAAGGCAATAAACCACCCCCGAGGGCGCTGGGCGATATAAACATAAAATGTGATACGATACCCGAGCCAGCAATCTGGCCCAAGGGTTCGTTTACTATTTATGATTGTATAACTCGACGCGCACCAACGGCAGCGGCGAGTTTGTCTTCCTTCCGCCCCGCTGCGAGTTTAGCTAGCAGCAGAAATTTAACCAAACATGTGGCGCGCATCCGGCACACATGTTTCAGCACTTTCTTTTCCTATTTACTTTGACCCACAAAGAAGTGCTTTCTCTCTCTCTCCGAAGAACGCGTCTGACCAAGGCCATCACAGCCCACTCTAACTGCTGGTGCGATGCTCCGCCCAGCAT
Organism: Toxorhynchites rutilus septentrionalis; assembly: GCF_029784135.1. Lineage (NCBI taxonomy): Eukaryota > Metazoa > Arthropoda > Insecta > Diptera > Culicidae > Toxorhynchites > Toxorhynchites rutilus. Next base: position 121,525,229 of record NC_073746.1, on the reverse strand, counting down.
AATTTGTAAATATTCTGTGTAGAGTTTAAGCCTATTTTTGTAAACTAGTATTTAAGCCCCGAGAGTCTTTTCTTTGAAGATAGATGTCAGTTGACAGTATACAGTAGAGAGGCGACGCTTGTACGAATAGCGTTTGTGTTTATTAATTTACCAAATCCGAAAGTCGACGCCACTGAATGGCGTAAGATCCTTCTTCACGTTTACACGAGGAAGACAGCCCAATGTACCGGTGAGAGATGTGTTGGCTCGGTTAGACCTCGATTACATGTCCCAAATATATGTTTTCTTTAAAGCTATCGATCTTCGTGTGTTCCTTATCCTTATTTTCCTACATTTTCCATATTTTCCTATATGTCCTATTCCTTTTTATCCTTCGCGACCAATCGGTTTTCTTCTTACTAACAATAGAATAAGTTGAAATGTAAATACATAATAGATATAAGATAGGTTTAAGAACTGAGTGTGATCAACAACTTTGTTACAATCTCCTTATATTCCATCCTTTTCCTGATGAAAATATGTCACCCTTCTAAACTTGAGTCGACCGCGAGTAATCGGTTTTCTACCTAATTAAACAATAGATTTAAGGAAATTTGTTTATAGAGAAATATATAAAAATATATAGTTTATATATTTAGATAAGATTTCGGCTCCTTTAAACTTATGTCACTGAGCCTGTAAAAAAACGAATTTATAAAAAAAATAGGTCTCTAATAAAATGTTTAATGGCTTTTATGAGACACAAATGGTACAATAGCATCGAATGGCTGTGCATGGAAACCATTAACAAGCTCATGTTTTCATGTAATGAATGAATAGAAAGGGTCTGTCACCGTCACTCCACCAACCCAACCGAATTCTCACAGATTTTTTGTTCTTATAATCTAAGGCTTAGAATCCGGAAACACAAAACCAGTGGCATCTCGGGATTGGTTAAAGTTACAAAAAAAATTATAGCGAAATGCAGAAAATTTATTGTTCATTTCCAAAAAAAATATTTAAAAAATTATTCCGTTATAGTTTTGATGAATGTTTGTCCTTTTTTTCCGGAATTCGGACCCGGATTGTGAAGATGCAATCGACCCCACTGTCGACTGTAGTGATAACTTGCTAAATCTGACCAAAACTTCATCGGACCTTTGTGAGTCTTAATGAACGGATGCAGACGTTTCGGCAGGCACTCTTTCTTATACATTTTCGAGTCCATTGTGTTGTTTGTGACGAGAACCTTGATTTTCGGTTCACAGCTGCATATATCTTGACAAATCAAGAACTTCCTGACTAATTTATCAGCGAAAACGATTTACATCTTGTTGTATCACCTTCGAGAGCCTTTTTGGGCCACCAGATTTCGCTTCAACATTCGGTTCGGTTGCTTGTAGGCCCGGAAATTACGATAACCTTCTCGCATACGGATTCTCCGGATGGTACTTTGGTGTCTCGGGTTTGCCTGAATTGTTCAAATGCCAACGCGTCCTCTGATTCTTCCGATCAACAGCTGTACGTTCACGGAAACGTTTCAGCACATCATACACGGTCGATTTAGCTTAAATTTCATCGTTTTCACGATTTCAATACCTGACCACGTCGGATTTTTTTCAATTTCCACCAATTTTCTTATCTCGGCTTCCATTCTGCACAATTTTTTCAAAACAAAACGGATCAACGTGATTTTTTTACCGCGGGAATATATAGGTTTCCCAAAAAATATGCAGTCTTAAGATTTCAGAAACGCCTACTACGATCGATGCTGGAACATGGACACTGATTCTGGATTCTAGCTGAATCAAACCTTATGCGCACGCAGCGGCATGTAATTTTTGCGTTTTCTATTTTGGGTATTTTGGTTTCGAAATTTGGCTCGTTGGTGGCTATATTTCAGTAGGAGTGTTAATATCGGAACGAATTTTGTGGGTACACCAAAGAGGTACATTAATTGGTAAGTGAAAAATTGTGAATGATTCAAATAATTGTATTGGTGAGGTGAAACGGACAGCTTCTACAGGGAGTAAGACGGACAGTGAAAAGTTTGTGATGGGAAGAGCATCTAACCTCGCTCTTTTGTTTTCTCTCTGTTGGTTTGCATGTCAGTTTGTGGATGGACAAACGATGTGAGAGTAAATATAATTATGTCTCTTGCGAGTGATAACCTTCCACGCCATTAATTAATTCTAATATCCCTTATATGCAAGTCGAGCTTGATATTGGGTAGACTCCATATTTCAATTCATTCTGATTGTGGATGTGATTAGAAAGTAATTAATTAATAACGACGTTGGGCACGTCCTTGCATTCAGCATGGGGAGGGAATGGAGGGAATATTAGTATGGTATTTGCGGTATTTGAGTGCTAATCTCTATACTGTGGTTCCCCTGCGATTATCATGGTAAGAGATGTGATTGCAAACGTGAAGCCTCAACCACTCGATGTATTGTGTGGTTGATTGTGCATCTTTTTTTTTTAATTTATTACATTTTCAATGGCATCGATATATTTCGGAACTTATTGCGTCGATAATTCGCAAATGTTTCACATATGTCAACATTGGCGCCACACTTCTACAATGAACGATAATACTATTCGTAACTCGCTTCGACTTTGTAATCCTTTTTAAACTTGCACAGCGGTGGTGGAAATGTGAAAACCTACATTTATGTTTGAAGAACATAGGATACAATCGATGTTTTTAACCTGCCTGTCTTACCCCACAATTCCTCTACAGTGCAGTTGCAGTATACAAATATCATGTTTGCATTTCAGCTGCTCATTGTTATTAATTAGCATTTTCAATGCATTCCTGCAAAGTAGCCGTTCAAAAGAAATTTGAAGTTTGTATATAATATATGTGAAAATCAACTTGGCAAATATGCTTAGAACCTGTGGATCGACCTCACATTCCTAGCTATGAGCGCTCTGATGTCAACACGTTAAAACAGACAATTTCGAATGACGATAAAAAACTACAGAATGTAGTTTGATGGGACGAATTTCCCATGAAACATAATCCTATTGATCATGTTACAAGAATGTTTCGGCCTTCCGACGGTTGACCGGAACTTTCGCCATTGTCGGAACTTTCGCGGTGTCGAAAACATGTTGCAATGTTGTGGAATGTTTTTCAGTTCTTTCTTAGCTCTATTCATTAGTTCCTCCTCCGTTTTCGTCACGAAATTGTTTGATTAGACCCTCCGCTTCAGGTTTGTCCAGAAATTCTCGATGGGATGCAACTGGGGGACGTTCGGAAGGTTGGCGGACTTGGGAACAACTTCTATCTTCAAGCGGTTCATCTTCTCCAACGACTTCTTCGCGTAATGGACGGAGGCCGGGTCCGGCCAAAGCACCGTATTCACGTTCGGATGATATTTTTGGATGAAGGAGGCAACTTCCGGTTGGAACTTTGTGCTGTACGTTCACCGGAAGTCCCGAATGGAAGAAAGCTGAAACACTGCTAACGAAATGGTCAGATTCGCTCCCTGAGCAGACAATACCACCGAGCCGTTTTGCTGGAAGTATGGAATATGAAAAAATACAGCAAACTCAGCACTTGAATCGACTGCATTGCAGCACGTTTCTACACAGCATTCAAATTTTGCAATGGGATTTGGGTGTGAAAGTACAACATACAATCCAGATATCAGATAACTTAATGGCAGTCGCCCATCGGTATTGTTGTTTTCAACAAAAAGTATGTGTTATTTATGGTTCTCACGTATTGATTATTAAATGATTTTTACTATTATAACAGTTCGGCTGAAAAGTTTATAGGTAACACAGTAAAACTATTTTTTTTGCAAAATTCAATTTTATTATTCAATATAATTGCCTTTGAGGACGATACAGCGATTATAGCGATCTTGCAACTTTCCGATACCATTTTTATAGTACTCTTTCGGTTACTTCAGAATAGACCTTAGTTTCGGTAATTCGGTAATTTCGGTAATTTCGGTAATATTCCACAATTGCAATAGCTGAAGCAGAATCCGGATAACGTTTGTCAAGCCAATCGACCGATTGCTGTCAAATTTTGACACGTATCCATTGAAAGATGGTGCATTGTGATAGTTAAGTAGATTTTTGCAAGAGGCGCCATATAGACGTCAACCTCATGAACTTTTCAGCCGAACTGTTAGAGGAGATTTCAACTACTAAGTTCATTAGCCTCTACATCAGTTATTGGTTTGTAAAATATTGTGAATCATGGGCAAAATGTTGGCATAATTAGATTGCCGTCCGTGGGGACTTCTAAGAAGTGCAATGATAAACTTCGATGAATGATTCATCAATTGCGAACTGAAACCCTTCAAGTCCTTCGAGTGCAGAAAATTTGTCCTTGTAATCGAAAATATACTCCTACATACTTTCATATGAGCAAATGACTCTGACAAGCTGACAAGCATTTTGACGTAGGACTACGTCTTTCGTTAAGGGTGCCAAATCAGAAAACAGGTCACGTTTCTATGAAATAAAATTAACGTTAATAACTATTTTTGACGCGAACGGATTTTGGCGATTTATATTCCAAACGAACCGGAAATTCCTTAAGATTTGTTCGATATGCTATACATTACAATACCCTGGTGTGTAAATGATTTAAATTGATGAAAATTAGAAACATTTCCATTTCCCCATACTTTTATTCTGCTCGTTTGTGAGGTTTCCTACCCGTGCCGTTAATAGCAACTTATCGACGAGCAACGAAGGGCAATATTCGTCTAGAGCAGGGGCTCTCAAAGTGGTCGATATCGACCCCTTGGGAATTGTTATAATATAAGCGATAATATAAACAATTATCGTCAACTGATTCAACAAAAAAAAAACATTTCAGTGCGACCAACCCTTTCTACTGAACAGTTGTAAAGTATAAACTTCGCAGCATTATAAAATAATATTCGATGCTACGACTAAGCTACTTGAATAAAATAACAGCTTAGTCCTACGTCAACAATCCTATCTTGGACACAACCTGCGCGATTTTGACAAAATAATTGTCTTCTGTTCAGATTTATTTTGCTCCGAAACTCTGCTCTCAATCGATATTGCCAAGTTTTCACAAGTTTCCACATAAATCAAACCGAGGCGCACCGTCCCCAGCACGAGAAAGGGTGCGGCCTCAGCCGAAAATACCCTGCTAAGGAATTGCGGCACGATAAGATTTCCGCTGGCCCCAAATTTATCGCATATTCGTGATGGGCCAGGAAGCCTATACGTCAATCACGCTGCCCGCCGCCTTTAAATGTCCGTCCTCTCTGTGTTTATGTGTGTATATGTATGTCTTATTGGTTGGGGTGGAATTGACGATGGGTGGGTATTTTGTTTCATTGATTGACCACGACTACATTGGGCCTATGGAGATCCGTTCATAGCAGGGCAGTTTATAGGGCATGTTTTGTTTCGTGGGATTTTCAATAAAAATAGTTATTCTGGGGGACGATCAAATGGGGGATGTATTCTAGGTATACGCTAAAGAAAACAGCAAAGGTAACGAGAAGGTATTTCTGTGGAACAACAAGTCAGGTGAGAAATACGAGTTCAATCTGTCCTTGACATTTGCAAGCCTGGTATGGTCTTTTGCCGTCGAGCAGGACAAATAAATGTTAAGAGGGATGAATATTGATGCAAATTTTTAAAAAAAATATTTTGAGCGAAACAGAAATAACCTAATTCTATTATCATGACAAACATAACAAGGTTTTCACAATTTTTCTCGAAGAAAGACCTCTCATGGTTGTAAGGCTGTTAAGCTAACAACACAACCACAGATGCCGTAGAAAAGAACGGTAAAGTGATTTTACAGCATGCCAATGTTAAAATACATGTTGTGGAAGTGATCAAGGCATACTTATAAACGTCGGAAGTCTTATTCTACCCAGCTCCGAAACTGTATTCTTCAGACTCTGACTATCCATTGTTTCGAACAATAATACACGATCTGTTCCATCAAAAAGCAAAAAACCGATTGGTGGATCATCTAAAAATGATATTTTTTTTGGCACGACCTCCCAACACTGTACGGAAATAGAAGAAAATAATTGCCAGCGATGGATAATAGTTCGAATAGTGTTTGTCAATTATTGATTGAAATGCTACCAGGTACGTCAGATTCATTGATTGACTTGTAGTTCAACTGATCATAATGTATTCGATTTACAATTTGTTCTTAGTTCTACTCGACACTTGCCTGGTTTGAGTAATTCAGCGGAAACACAATTCAATTTTTGAATCTAGTCATGTTATTGTTATCTTTTATCTGTGCTGACTCAAATCATACGAATGTTTCATCCTTTCCTGCTTGTGGAAAATCCGGAAAACAAGTTCCTCCCTCCATTCCGTGCCTATTCTTTCGTTAGTCGGGTTTACGACCCCCGCACAAACAACTATGGTAGTGCCCTCTCCGTAAGAGTTAGGCTCTCTCTCACTCCAGACGGGACGAAAATAGAAAACAACGGACCGATAGATTTTCGAAGAGCATGTTTTCGGTGCGAAATTTCCTCGGTCTGATTCGAGTCAATTGATAAAAGTGCTGCTTAAGGGGAAAAAGTGGGGTAAACATATACGAAAAACACATAAATCTTTCCCGGTCATCCCTCTAGTAGCTACCAACTTCATCTTAGGTGAAGATTGAGAATTATTGATTGAAATGCTACCACATTGATAATGTTATTGATTCTGTGCGCTATGCGGTGAGACATCTATGTGGTGCCCAAATTACTCCTTCATGGGACTTCGAAATATGTTTGCTTGTTTTGAATTGACGTAAAGATATGTCTGACGAACAAACCAATTCGCGTTTATTTTCGACCGACAACCAGATAGCTTGTGGGGGGCAATTGGTAGGATAACAAAATAACCGAAGGGGCCGAATGAAGCAGTCAATTTGAATTTCAGATGGAATGTGATGACAGCGCCGTTCCATTTCTTCCGGGGCTTTATTGTGAGCGAACCGTCGAATGCAGCCAATCTGGAGCGACTGTAAAGATGTTTTCGAGATGGAGCTCCATGAGCTTACAGCTTACTATCCATACTAATCACGGCTGTGTATGTCAACAAGACGCAGGACTCTTGATGAAGTGGCATACCATACGTCGGCGTAGATTGAGTTCATTTGAATATTCAGTTTTCACTGACGTCACTGCAGTGGTTATAAGTCTAAGCGCCAACGTTGACGGCACGACTCGTATTAGTAGATTGGAAAAAAATCGTGAATTCGTGAATTTATTCGAAAGACTTTGAATGTATGCTTTGCAGTTGTCGGTTTGAGGCAGAATATTTGATCAAAAATGGGACAAACATTGTCTTTTTTAGAAATAGGTTGGTTCTGATAAGCAGGTTTGGAAGCGGTCGCATTGATGATTGATACTAATGTAATGTTACTAACGTAACGTAATAGTTTCGGGACCAATGACGCTGTTTTATATATTTTTTCTTGAAAGCAGAAGTTCTTTTTACATAACATATCCTATATCATAGATGTGTTTTTTATCGTTTTTGAGTTATGATTTTTCAAATTTAAACGATAGTCCGAAAAATCAAATTTCCCCCTTTTTTCGAAAAATTAGTTTTTTTCAAAAAATCATATTTTTTGAACCACTGGACCGATTCAGACGATCAATTTATCGGAGGCAAGCCAATGAGCTGGCCTCCCTAAAAAAATCACATTTGCAAAGATTTGATTTTTTTTCGTGGCTATTGATCTTATTTGTTTTTGAATAGTTTACATGGTTCCGGGGCCAATGGCGCTATACAGCGCGGACTCGATTATATATAATCGCAATTTCACTTTCAACGTTAATTTTCGAATCCAATACATAATCGAATCACAAAAAAGCTATTTTTCTAATCATGTTTGACATTCATACATTAATGAAAAAAATATTTTCTTAAGATTAGATTATGTACAGGATTTGAAAATAATTGTTGAAAAAAATGGTCGACTATATATAATCGAGTCCGACCTGTATACAGTTTTTGATTTTTTTTTTCACTTTATATAATCAAATATTGTATATAATCAAGTCAAATTTTTTTTTTCTTTATTTGTTTTTTTGCATGTATTTTTCGTTTTTTGAAAATAAAAGAGAAATTTGATTTTTGATTCATCCCCTTGAAGATAGAAAACACCTTTTTCATATAAAAACAAATAAATTTATCCAGGTTCTCTCAGGAGGTGATAGAAAAAATATGAAAAAAACCTCCCACGCATATGTTCGAATTTTAACAATGACAGAGTTATAGAACTTTTTTTTGTTTCGAAATCTGTTGCCTCAACCTGGCTCTACATTAAAAAGTACGCTACGGAAGACGATTCTGATGCTATCAAAGATGAGAAAATTTAGTACAGGATATAGTAGTGGAATAACTAAATTAGTGGATTTTAATAACATTTTGGAAGTGAAACACTTAAAAGTTGTTAATTTATTATTATTCATTTTATCCTAAAAACTTATATTAAACTAGATTGTTTCTATCAATTAAATTGAAGTTCTTTAACCGCTCTACAATTTGTTCTTTGACGCACAACTTCTATCTTTCTTAATTTGGCTGCATTGTCGATATAAACAATTCCTGGTGAAAATTCGAGCAAAATTTTCAAAAATCACAATTTTTACCCCACTGTACATGTAATAGCCACTTAAATCTCACCTTAACGTTGAAAGGTTACATTTCTTCATGAAATAAGCCATATTTGAAATATAAAAAAATATTTTTTCCAAACTGTATATAATCGAGTCCAAAATTGTATATAGTCGAATCACATATAATCGATTTTTTATATAATCGAGTTCGACCTGTATTTGTTTATATTTTTTTCTTGAAAGTTGAAGTTGACATAACATATCCAAAAATCTGAGATGTGTCTGTTTTCGTTTATAAGTTATGATTTTTCGAAGTTAACTTGTCTTCAGTTTTCGTTCAATATTGCTATGCGACTAGATAAGATCTATGCGAATTCATTTTTTTGCATGTGTATTATTCTAGCTCATTGGCTTCAATTTGATATGCCGATCATCTGAATTCATCCAGTGGCTCAAAAGTTATGAATTTTTGAAAGGGTAAGGATAAGGTAAGTGTACCAATTATGGAGGAAATGTGTCACCAACTAACAGATTTGTGAGCGATTTGTGAAAAAATACTCTATTTTAGTTTAAAGTATACAAAAGTATACTCATTCTAGCAGTTTGAACTCTGTTTTTGAAAATTGTCACTGATATTTCGATGATTAATTGACTAAATTGTATAACAAACTTGTTTGAAAATATCACTTCCATGTACCCATTATGGTAATAGTGTTCCTGGAGTTTCGTAATAAGTGTACCTGTTATGCTAATAGTCGGTGTCACATGGAAAAAGTGTTAATAGGATTCAAAAAATACTTCAATAATATTTCTTTAAATAAAACTATGCCTCTAAATCTCATTACTAGTATGCAATACTCTGTCGTTAATTCTACACTCGACGAAAAATTATAGGAACGGAGCGCGAAGTCGAAATTTTTAGTGGTTTTAGAAATGCTGTAACTTCGTGAAAAACCAACGCATGAAGATGGGATACACATCATTTTAAAGCTTAATTTTGAGTTTTGAGATGTAATACTTGAATTTTTCTATCTTTTTGTGTGCAGGTGTAAAGAATAACAATTTTGGAAAGAAAATAAAAAGTTTTTTTCTGTTTTTTTAAAGATTTTGTAGATTATCATAGCGTTTTATTAACCAAGTCAATAGTAAATCCAATTATCCTTATTAATCAGCATTCATTTGATTCCAAGAAGGCTCCTGTAGGCTATTTTACTACAGGAAAAAGTTTTGATAGAATAAAAAACCCATTTTTCTAATGAATAATCAATCAATAATGCGATTATTCCCAAATCGGAAGGCAGCTTTGAAAATTCCAATAAATTTTGTACAAGGCTCATTATTTATTATTCATTATTCGGCAGTTTTTGCTTAATTTTTTCTTTTGCTTTGATCGATTCTCTACATTGATTTACTCTTACGATAGACATGGCCTTCCAGACAGAATTTGTGCCACATAATGCCAATATGCAAAGAACATGAACTAATTATTTGTATTCAAGATTGAAAAACTAAGAACTTCAGAGATAATAATCTGAGAGAGGGTACACTCAATGAACTACAATTCAAAAAAAAAAGAATTAAAAAGCATTGCAAGTTCCGGTTGTGATTTATCTTCTATTAATTAGAAATTATTGTTTTTTCTCTAATATCAGGTATACGGTCGGATACCAAATGTTGGTCGGATAGGCAGGATACCGATAGTTACCGAATATCCGTTTCATCTCTGGATTAGACTGTTGTTGAGTGCTTACCGGTTGGAAATTACCTGCCTGCCTCATCGTTGCTAGGCCTCTCTCTGAAGTGAGGGTTGTGATGTAGTTTTCGCTTCTCTTCAGGAACTGAAGAAATGATATTAACCCATTCATCTAAGTTTTGATTATCAACAGAGTGGATCAAACAAATATGTTTCGGTCGGACACGCATAATGATATTTCACAACACTGCTGAGCATTTAAAAACGCCCTATGATATGCAATTGCACAGCGTTAAAACGTGAGGAACAATCATAATAGCATAACAACCATAACATAATAACGTACAACCATAATAGGAACATAGCTTTTCAGCTTTGCAGTAATACAAAAATACAAATTTATTTCGATAAAATCGTGTAAATTGGTCAAATCACAACAACAAGAAGGTTGTAAAGGGCGTGTCACATCAAATTGCATCACGGAAAAAACGCTGTAGAAATTCGCCCGGTCTACTTTGATCCTTTTGAAAATTTTAGACAGTAAAATAAAAACTATTAAACAACTTTTGGCATTTTCTTTTTATTCATACTTCGAGCCCAAGCCCGTATGCTCACACCTTCCTCTTTACCCCGTCCATAAGGTTCTGTACAACGTCAGGTTGTAGTTTTTTTGAACAGAAATCCATTTTCTCTTGAAGTCCGCCTCCGATTTGACAACTTTTGGGTTCTTCCGGAGGACCTGCTTCATAATCGCCCAATACTTCTCTATTGGGCGAAGCTCCGGCGCGTTGGGCGGGTTCATTTCCTTTGGCACGAAGGTGACCCCGTTGGCGTCGTACCACTTCAACACGTTCTTTGAATAGTGGCACGAAGCGAGATCCGGCCAGAAGATGGTCGGGCCCTCGTGCTGCTTCAATAGTGGTAGTAAGCGCTTCTGTAGGCACTCCTTAAGGTAAACCTGCCCGTTTACTGTGCCGGTCATCATGAAGGGGGCGCTCCGCTTTCCGCAAGAGCAGATCGCTTGCCACACCATGTACTTTTTGCAAACTTGGATAGTTTCTGCTTGCGAATCTCCTCCGGAACGCTGAATTTGTCCTCTGCGGAGAAGAACAACAGGCCCGGCAGCTGACGAAAGTCCGCTTTGACGTAGGTTTCGTCGTCCATTACCAGGCAATACGGCTTCGTCAGCATTTCGGTGTACAGCTTCCGGGCTCGCGTCTTCCACACCATGTTTTGCCTTTCGTCGCGGTTAGGAGCCTTCTGAACCTTGTATGTACGCAGGCCCTCCCGCTGCTTGGTCCGCTGGACGAATGAACTTGACAAATTCAGCTAATTGGCGACATCCCGGACCGAACTTCTCGGATCACGTCTAAACCGCTTAACTACGCGCTTGTGATCTTTTTCACTGACGGAGCATCCATTTTTGCCGTTCTTCACCTTCCGATCGATGGTTAGGTTCTCGAAGTATCGTTTTAGTACTCTGCTGACCGTGGATTGGACGATTCCCAGCATTTTACCGATGTCCCGATGTGACAACTCCGGATTCTCGAAATGAGTGCACAGGATTAATTCACGACGCTCTTTTTCGTTCGACGACATTTTTCCAAATTTACGAAAAATTGACAGTGAAGCATGGCCAACGTGATCTATACACTCTTATCTGATTATAAGCGAAAGCTGAAGATATAATTCCTAAAAATTAAATTTCTACAGCGTTTTTTCCGTGAAGCAATTTGATGTGACACACCCTTTAATGTATGCGTCTAAACTGCATTTGCACCGAAATAGCCGCTTTACAGTATAAAAATCTCATTATTTTGATCACATATTCCTTGGCAAAATACTAAGAAGCAAGCATCAATGGGACACACTATTTTCAAACTAAATTTTTCAACAAAAAAACAATGTTTCGCATGGATTCAAGTATCTAAATCGATTAAGAAGAGATTTTTGTGGGGCCGATCTGGCGTGGAGGTAACATCCATACTTCTCACGCTCAAGATCACGAGTTCAATTCTCACTCCCGACATTCTTCCAAAATGGAAGGTGAAAGTGACGAACCAGCCAGAAGCGTTGAAAGTCACTCTAATAGAGAAAAAAAGAAGAGATTTCTGATGTTTAAAAATCATATTAGCGCCTTTAAAATCAATTTATGCTTTCTAAACTAATAAAAAACTCACTCGTATTACCATAATAGGTACTATTGAGGCGATAGGTACTTCTACACTACGTTATTTTCAAGCTTCAAGTTTTAAGTTTTGTGATGTTGTATTTGAATGTTTCTATCTTGTTGTATAACAATGTTGTAGACCTTGTTGTATAACAATAGTTGTATAACAATAATTCCAAGAAAGAAAAAATGGGATTTTAATGTTTTTTAAAGATTTTGTAGATTATTAACACAGTATTCCATTAACCACTTTAATAGCAAATCCAATTAACCTTATCAATCAGCATTTATTCGATTCCAAGAAAGCACCTGTAGGTCATTTTACTACAGAAAAAATTTGATAGAATGAAAAATTTCCCTTTTTTCTAATGAAGAATTTTTCAATAATGCGATTTTTTTATAATCGGAAGACAGTTTTAAAAACTTTTTCGTTATTTATTAATATTTTTATTATTATTCATTATTGCTTACCTCTTGAAAAAGGTCCTATCTGCTTTGATCGATTCTCTTCATTGACTTTCTCTTACGATAACCAAGATCTCGCAGACAGATTTTACGCCACATAATTTGATAAACGAGGTTCCCTCCTATACTCCTAATATCGAACTCATCAGGAAATGCTTTTACTGCTTAGTTTTTAACGAAAAAGAATGTTGATGGTGAGAATTGATCAATGCAGATAGGCCATTTACAAAAACTAAAAAGATTTTTTGTTATCAGAGTCCATAGACGCATAGATCTAACGTCGAGATACCACAAAACCTATAATAGTCGATGCTTTGCCGATAGCAATAGAGCGAAGGCTCTGGTCGGGCCTGAACGCTTGAACTTTCAATATTCCGCGCGGCGAATGACGTGAGATGGCTCAAAGCACTAGCACTGCATTACCGTAGGCGAATGGCGTGACTATAGTTCGTCACTAGGTGAGATTTGAAGTCGTGTCCTTATTTGTTGTCGACTCGGGTATCAAATAGGAGCTCCTGAGAAAGATGCTTCCAGAATAAGGTGATAGACTTTGCTATTTCACGTCACTCGCCGCGCAGAATAAAGGGGATTAACAGCCAAAACTCTCTCGGAAATTAGTTCTAAGAAGAACTTATAATTATACTACTACTACTAATAATCGATTAAAAGAAACACGGCCGAATATCGGAAATCCGGCAAGCTTCGAGGCCGGATGTAGTCTATAGACGACGCTCGTAGCGAAATAGTTAATGGAGGTTTTCTGCAAAGGATCTTGAATGCATTTTTTTGAGTTTTTTTTGAATTAATTTTAATATTGGACGAACAAGAGTCAAGACTTCGAAGTTAAATATAAGAACATCAACCAATTATTTTATTAAAGATTAAAAAGCTAAGAACTTCAGGGATGATAATCTGAGAGAGGGTACACTTACTACATGGGCTGAAAAGTCTCGGGATTTTTCAACAGATGGCCTCAGAAATCCTAAAACATATTTAGATTAAAAGGCATTACAAGTTCTGGCGTATCCAAAATATTTCGAATTAATTTTAATATTGGACGAACAAGAGTCAAGACTTCGAAGTTAAATATAAGAACATCAACCAATTATTTTATTAAAGATTAAAAAGCTAGAACTTCAGGGATGATAATCTGAGAGAGGGTACACTTACTACATGGGCTGAAAAGTCTCGGGATTTTTCAACAGATGGCCTCAGAAATCCTAAAACATATTTAGATTAAAAGGCATTACAAGTTCTGGCGTATCCAAAATATTTCGAACCAATCGCAATCACCATTCCTTGTATTTGGTGGTCATAAAACTATAAGCAGAACCTTTAAAGGGGGGACACCGGTCTGGAAAATCGAAATAATTGAATTTTCGTTCTTTATATTTTTATATAACTTATGGCCTCAGAAATGTTGTCCTAAAACGGATTTTTCGATATTTGATTACGTTGGAAAGTTACAACCAAAAATATGAAGTCATCTCAAGGGATATAGTATTTCTGTATGAATTTTTATACGCGTATCGATATCTCAAGAACTACTCGACCGATTTGGCTGAATTTTTTTATCAGCATGTAAAAATTAGTTATCTAAAGCGTTAAATAGCGGCTAAACAGCATTTTTCATAAAAAAAGTAACTCATTTTTAACAAAAATTGCCGTCATTTTGGCAACTTTTCGAATTTTTAAAAACTTCTATGTAACGTTTTAGGTATTGTCCTAAAGTTTCGAAATATTCATTGGAACTCGTTCTGGGACACCCCGTTGCTTCAAAACCGATTTCAGACAGCATCTTCGCATCTAGCTGTCAGCATCGTAATAATCATTATTCGTGCATTCAAAAAATGAAAAATACATCTTCAAATATACGTTTAACAATTACCAAAATACCCGAACACTTCACTTTATTCCTAACGTCCGGAAAAAAAACTCTAAAATTCATTATTTTCCGACATTCCAGACAGCCCCTCCCCCTTTTAACTGGCAAGTTTTGCTTATCTTTCAGCTCCTTGCAGTAGTATTCACAGCGAAAGTCTGTTCCCTGAAGCTTTTTTGTTATGATTCATCTTCTGTTAATGGGAAACTATTGTTTTTTTTTCTTTTTCCTAGTTACCGTATAGCTTATTAAATTCAACGACAGGCATCAACAATAGGATCGGACCAAAATTTTCTTTTCACGATTCCTAAGTTCCTAGTTACCGTATAGCTTATTAAATTCAACGACAGCCATCAAAAATACGATCGGACCACAATTTTCTTTTCACGATTCCTATAGTTCCTCTAACAACATTTTTTTAAATTTCACTGGACCAACAATTAGATAGCCCCACAATAATAACTCCTCAATCAACACTTAGTTTATCACACGTGTGGCGAATTGTCTTCGATTTGTGTCTCGACGGGTTTTTACAATAATTTTTCCTGATGTCTTCGGTGGATGCGTTAAAATATAGAAAAACAGGCAAATTAGAATCATAATGTTCTCTAAGTTAATAGTTTCTTCGTTTCATCATCAACTTCAAGCTAGTAAAGATCAATTTTCAAACTCAGTTTCAGGGGAGCAGGAGGTAGTTCATGGTTTATGAATTAAAGGGTGTGTCACATCAAATTGCATCACGGAAAAAACGCTGTAGAAATTCAATTTTTAGGAATTATATCTTCAGCTTTCGCTTATAATCAGATAAGAGTGTATAGATCACGTTGGCCATGCTTCACTGTCAATTTTTCGTAAATTTGGAAAAATGTCGTCGAACGAAAAAGAGCGTCGTGAATTAATCCTGTGCACTCATTTCGAGAATCCGGAGTTGTCACATCGGGACATCGGTAAAATGCTGGGAATCGTCCAATCCACGGTCAGCAGAGTACTAAAACGATACTTCGAGAACCTAACCATCGACCGGAAGGTGAAGAACGGCAAAAATGGGTGCTCCGTCAGTGAAAAAGATCACAAGCGCGTAGTTAAGCAGTTTAGACGTAATCCGAGAAGTTCGGGCCGGGATGTCGCCAATAAACTGAATTTGTCAAGTTCATTCGTCCAGCGGACCAAGCAGCGGGAGGGCCTGCGTACATACAAGGTTCAGAAGGCTCCTAACCGTGACGAAAGGCAAAACATGGTGTGGAAGACGCGAGCCCGGAAGCTGTACACCGAAATGCTGACGAAGCCGCATTGCGGGCAGGTTTACCTTAAGGAGTGCCTACAGAAGCGCTTACTACCACTATTGAAGCAGCACGAGGGCCCGACCATCTTCTGGCCGGATCTCGCTTCGTGTCACTATTCAAAGAACGTGTTGGAGTGGTACGACGCCAACGGGGTCACCTTCGTGCCAAAGGAAATGAACCCGCCCAACGCGCCGGAGCTTCGCCCAATAGAGAAGTATTGGGCGATTATGAAGCAGGTCCTCCGGAAGAACCCAAAAGTTGTCAAATCGGAGGCGGACTTCAAGAGAAAATGGATTTCTGTTCAAAAAAAAACTACAACCTGACGTTGTACAGAACCTTATGGACGGGGTAAAGAGGAAGGTGTGAGCATACGGGCTTGGGCTCGAAGTATGAATAAAAAGAAAATGCCAAAAGTTGTTTAATAGCTTTTATTTTACTGTCTAAAATTTTCAAAAGGATCGGTCTACTGGGCGAATTTCTACAGCGTTTTTTCCGTGATGCAATTTGATGTGACACACCCTTTATTACAATACATAAAATAAATAACTTCAATTTGATATCCTTTTTTAAAATTTGTTTAGATTATTTATTTAAAATTCAATAAAAATGCATCTCAAATGAATTAACAATGGGGAATTTCAAATCAAATCAATGTATTAAACTACATGGTATTATTCATTAACTATGGAGTACTTTTATATAATCCATAACTTTAATACGATAACCGTGTACAGAACTGCGTGCTTCAGATGCATCGTAGCGCTCCCGTTGCAGCCATCCGTCCAACACTGGCATACCGTTTCCAGGTGGTCATCATTGTCCGCCATGTAGCAATCACTTTTGGACCGTTCGTAGCCGCAATCTCGAACAACCCGTTTGTGGTCGTTCAGTAAAACTAGAAATACAATCAGTTCAAGTTTAGTGTGTCTTAATTGCAAAAAAAAAACTTATCGGGCGAATCATACCATTGATCGAATATTTCCTGCAAAACGGTTCACGCCCTTTTTCATCCGGACCACATTCCTGCAGTTGGTAGATCGAGCTGGATAGATTCTGAACCGGTTCGTTCTGATTCTTCGGGTGAGTGAACGATTTTATGTTGAGACACTCTGGACTGTCAAAGCTGTTACATCGAAAGCACCTTAGAGCAGTTGCTGTTAGAATGGAAATTTGAATTGAGATCTATTGAGTGTAGTATAGATCAATTAATCTAAGAATTTGGAACAATGTTTCGTTCCAAAAAAAATCCATAAATTTTATTCGGAAACTTGTTTGTGACAAAAAATTTACCTTTCATAAATATTATCGAAAACAAGATCACCCAAAACAGTTTAAGTTTGTGTCCCTCCATCGTATGGACTTTTCCCAACTCGAAATATTCGCAGTTCTGGTACAACTTTTGCATTCACTGCCTGAGTTCTGAGTTGGGACACATTCGCACCTGATTCCAGCTACCTTCTAAGTGTGATCACAAATGTAATGTCAGCCACCTTTAGCAACCATCAACACGAAACTGACCTCCCGCTGTAATGCGCTAGTTGTTTAGCTTCGATGGAAACTTCATTGAAACAAACAGATGATACGGTTGATCTGATTCACCAGGTACCTATATGTGGCGGAAGCATTGTAGGCGTCGGTGGTGATGGTAGATTCAACACCCTCCCATTTGCTTGCTTTCCACAGCAGAGATTGATTTGATACTTTTCGAGTGATATAAAGGAATGCAAACCGTGAATTTGGTAGTTATAAGCCACGTGCATGTAAGTAGTCTATTGAAACCGATTCAGATAAAACGGTGTATGGGAAGCTACTATTTCCGGTCATTATTTGTAGCAACTCATGTAAATTGTTTCGCGTGTCGGTGCGGAAACGCAGTGCGTATCTCACACGTTGAATTATAACATTAACCTTCGATTGAATCAGAAGCGTGTATACAATGAACGAAATGATCATTTTCGGACTATTGTCTGACTCGCAGAATGATGTCTGTGAAAGAGCATGCATGATTTATCATGTATAGTGGATATGATTCAATGAACTATGGATTATCAGTTTAAGAGTATGCATCATTCATTTCGTAAATTTTACGAAAGAATGGAAATAAGACACTTCCATTGAGATGGCTCATGAGTATATGGAAATGAAAAATTAAAATGATAAAAATATGATCCTTTTTTATCTTTGTTAATTTTTCGTCGGTCTATTTCCGCCACTTTAGTGTCAATCACCGACATCAGGGAGGCGACTCCGCCTGTTCCCATAAATCAGACTCAACAACTCATGAGCCGGGTCAGCTTCTTTTACTTCCTTTCCGAAGGAAGACGTAATCAAAGATTTTTCGTCTCAGAAAATCCCAACGACGCCAGCTGGAATTCGAACCCAGGCTGATCGGATTGTGAGGCTGTTACGCTAACCATTGGCGCCGTCAAATATGAGCTATCAAGAAGGGGGCTTCCTTTTGAAATATTGCCGATAGTTCACCGCTTATACCGTTCTGAATCATATTTCGGACACTTTGTTCTAATATCTTGAAATACTTAATGCACTGATGATATAACTATAAAATTAATATCACAATTGCTGCTTTGGCATAATCCCTTGGTTTTACTATCACTTCATTTGAGAATTACATTTGAATTATTACATAGTAGGAAAAAAACCATCCAAAATCCAAAATCCACTCATTATCGTTTGTGTTTGACATTTGCTTAGCGTAGAATTTACCCCTTCATCAATATTTAAATTTCTCTCGTGTTTCATCAGTTCTCATCATCGTTATCAGGTTACTGTGATTGCTTGGTAAGTGTTTCGCAGTTGACTATAAAATATAATCAAGTGTAATGAAATTTCGTTCAAAAAATTACAAAATAAAGTGTCTGAAATTTGAATTCAATCTGTCCGAAATTTGATTTTTTTAAAAATGGTGTCCGAAGTTTGATTCTTATTCGCTTGATTTGAAAAGCATTTTATTCGATGATTTTTTTATGTTTTCAATCAAATAGGTACCAAAGTAGAACGCTTAAAAGCATATTGAACGAATTTATTAAAAATATCAACCAAATAATATCTGTTTTCTGCATCATATGCCTTAAGCGTCCGAAATATGATTCAGAACGGTATTTAGTTTGGAAGATTTTTTTGGAAGGAAAATTTTAAAAAAATGTGGGAGGTAGTATCCAAGACACGACCGCTTAGGACGTAGGACTACGCATTCGTTTTATTTAATATGCTTGTTTATCATTTCGGATATTATTCATAAATGCGGAGAAATTTCATAAGTCACTCTTTATTAGATTAGTTCCGGTGAGTATGGAAGGGGTGAATAATTAAACCTTGGCTTTGTAAAAGCAGTTCTAGAAGCAGCGATTCTCTCTTGCCTTTGCGAGTACAATACACGAAGTGGTCATATGTGGCAATTTGTCAATGTACGCATTGCACTCTCGGCGGTCTTTTTCGCATTTGACACACACACACATTCGGTCAAATGCGATTAAATATTTGTTCCAACTGCACCCACCGTTATTCCACATTCCTTGACCACCTCAATATAACTTTGGCAACCCATAAAAACAACAAAAACAGCAATATTTCCAAGTATCAAGTGTTGTGCTTCATGTTGTTTATGTTGCTTAGTGGTATCGATTCATTCCCACTCGACGCTCGCCGGCAACGATGTTGCTTCGATGACCACCAAATAGGAAGTGAAAATTTTCCTGAGAGGATATGCAACATTTATACGCTAGCGACAGCGTATTTGCTGTGCAAGGGTGGAGTTTACGTCGCAAATATCATCTTTTCGTTTATCCCATTCGTTGTTTCTATTTTCGCGGCTGCATAAGCTGCTCGTTATTGACAGCATGGTTGAGGAAGCACAAAAATGTGTCAATGAGGGTTTCGGTGCTCAGTGGAACGCACGAAACTCCTTTGAAAAATGCCTCAGGGGTGGCATACGCTCTTTTATTTGCTGTAGCCACTTCCTTAGCCTACACCTACCTCGTAGTTGGATTGCAACGACCCGTTGTTCCGGTTGTATGGGTACTCGGGCCTTGTTGGCCATTTCCTGGGAAATCCACTCTTGAGTTTGAAATTCTTCTTCGCGAGCACTCGCGGAGAACGCCCGATCTTTTTTTCTCTACAAACCGAATTCCGTCACTTTTCTCGAAACTTTCCTATTATTCGCGTGAACAATCGGCTTTCACGCGCGAAACTCCTCAAAACACGACCGTCCCGTCCAAAGGATTCTTTTCAAGTTCCCTTTATACCTTTTCAATCGGGTTGACGGGTTGATCGGGAGAGGTTGACGACCCGCTCGACCCGGTGCTAATGGTCTCGCATTCCAAAGTTCGAATTCCTATTAACTCTCATTTTTTTTTCAATTTTCTTGCCAACACCAGTGACATTTGGCATCTTTGGTTATGGGCCGTGTACCCGGTCGTGGCGGTGCAAGTGAGGCGTGGAGCGGTGAAAATTCACGTAACCTCGCGCTTAGTTTTATCCTGACTGTAATTTTTTGAAATTCGCGAACTAAAACTGTTACGGTTCGTTAGCGGAACCGGAACAAAAAAAAACTGACACTGAATTGGACAAAGTTAATGAGAATTGAACATGTAAGTTTCAATAAATATATGAATATTACCCATATACTTACCCAAATACCATCCATACTCACCTGTAAGACGAAGCATGCTTCCAAAAAAAAAAAACATACCTGCGAAACTAACCAAAGTATGTACTAAAAATCGTCAACTGGTCAGCGAGTTTCCGGCCCGGATAATGGAACAAAGAGGAAAAGGAAATCTAGAGAGAGGAGAAGAACTAAGAGAAGAGAGATGAAAGTTTAAGTTAAAGTTTTGAAAGTTCCGTGCGAGAGAGAATAAGGTTGGTAAACGACGCGTTCCTGGGAACCGCAAAGGTCGTGCGACGTTGAACCCTCCTCGCCTTGGTCCGACGGAGATCGCACAGAGCAAGGAAGTGCCAGTGGTCAACGAGCTCCATTGTCAACGTTAGTCCACACGTCAACGGGTGAGTCAACCGGACGTCTTTGAGGAGAAAGTGAGGACTGGAGGAGCCTGACACCCGTTCACCGTCGCTGGAACCGATGAGGTTGACTTCCGTTCGCGGGCATTGTGCGTGAGTAACAACCAAGAACTTACCTTACCTTCCTCGATCTAAGGGCCCCAACGATTCCTGCTCGGCCGCATTGATGACTAACACTTGAAAAGAAATAAAAAAATATATAAATAAGACACTTACCTTTCTCTTCTAATTACCTGTGGAATCCATTGCTAAATCTAGTCCTCTAATAACAACAGTGTTGTTAGTCCGCTTTGTTGGGTGAAGAGCCGACCCTGAGTTCAATGATAGCCTCTGAGCTAGCCGCGACTTACAAAACGCGCTAATTTCGTGTGTCTCATACGCTCACCTCTACGAACAATCACAAATGGACAGCCCAAAAGTATGGGAAAATGGGAAAATTAAACCATTTCCAGACTATGGGATTGTAAGTGTGTGCACCCGTGGCCGAGTGGTTAGCGTCTCACATTATCATGCCGGGTGTTCGGGTTCGATTCCCGTTCTGGCCGGGGGATTTTTTCGTCAAAGAAATTTCCTTCGACTTGCACTGTGATCACGCGTATTCTAGAGCTTGCCCCTCGGAATACATTCAAGGCGTGTTATTTGGCTTAGAAAATCTCAACTAAGTATTAATAAATGAAGCTAGTTAATGCATACGTTGAGACGGCAAAAGTTCCACAGGGAACGTTAACGCCATTCAAGAAGAAGGGATTGTAATGTATGGCATATCAAACAAATTTGAGAGAATTTCCGATTTGATTGGTATGCAAATCGTCAGAATCTGTTCGCAGCAAAAATAGTTATTAACGTCAACTTTATTTCATAAAAACGTTACCTGTTTTTCGATATGGCACCATTAATGATACACAAAGTCCTACGTCAAAACGATAGCTGTTTGGAAATAACCAAAACGATCCGTCAAAATTTTCAACTACGGGATTTTTTTTTAAATCCAAATTCTCGTAGACATTGCTTCCTAAACGAAAATCATGAATCTACAACTCGAACTTTTCATCACGAATAACAGTGCAGTTCTTGAAAATGTTACCTATTTCCACGAAGTATAGTAAATTGTGTCACTTCTGATCGTTAGTGCGTCTCTGTACGATGGCTCAGCTTAAAGAGCCCGAGTGGAGACTGTCGAAGCCCCTCAAATCTGCCAAACCTTTTTTTTGGGTCGGGCTACACCGCCTATGGTAAAATTTTACCAATTGCCGCGATGTAGATTGTGTCGCGTACAGGGTGCGTGATGAATTTTTGCAGTAAATTTCAAATAGCAATTTCTCATGCTTACGGAACAAGATTCATATATATTTGGCAGCACTGGTCAGCTTACACTGTTAAGTGTCAAATATAAACAAACAGTGTTGAGTAATCAAAAATAAGAAAGTAATCGATCAGCCGTCGTCGTTTTATTGCGCGCCGGGGCAAGCGTAAAAGAGATAGTTCGGTTAGTAAAAGCGTTGGAACGAACAGTTTATTGTATATAGAATGCTTGGGAATGTAATAAACTACCATATGCGGCTACCCGGAAGAAATACAAGTGCCATTCCAAAACCGCTGAACGAAGCAGGGTAAAAAAAGTAGAAAAAATGATTAAAAAGAATCCAGCGAGATCAATGACCTTAGTTATAAGTCGTATGCGCTACGAAGAGGTGAGAGAGCTAAAAAAACTCCTAAGTCGGTTGAAGCATCATCGTCATACTAAACCTGTAATATTTTTCTCTGATGAAAAAATTAGGATTATATGACAGGTGGATTCCGTGGCTTTCGTAGTCAGGTTCCTATAGTCATGTCAACGAAGTTTCCGACCCATGTGATGGTTCTAAGCGTAGTCTCCAGCAAGGGGATATAATACCCCCGTATTTCTTTGATTAGGGATTAAAGGTAACAGTCGATGTATACTTGAAGGTTCTGCAGGATGTTGTTGTTCCGTGGATGAAGAAGGTTGCTGCTGACCGTTATTTCATCTTTCAACAAGACGGAGCACCTGCTCATAATGCCAAGAAAACCCAGAATTGGCTTGCAGTCTTGATATCAATTCTTTGAACTATTTTGTATGGGGTGTCATCGAGCGGGATACCAAGAGAACGCCTCACACCATACTTACGTCGCTGAAAGCTAAAATCATGGAGACGATGACATCTATGGATCGAAACATGATAAAACGTGCGTGTGGCAGTTTTCGGGAGCGTCTATCAACAGTCATCGAAAAGGGAGTCGATTTTTTAATGATCCTCTGGAGCAAGTTTGTATCATCGCGAACCGAGTCCAACAGATCTTTAACAATATTAATCAGTAAACAAAACAGTGTCTATAAAGTAGAAGGGTCTGAGCCTAGGGACACAGACGCAAGTTTGACGTAGGACTGTGATTGTTCAGAATAGTTGTTTTTTTTAAACGTAATTCTTTTCATTGTTCAGAAATCTGTTAGTTTAACTCTTTTGAAACTCCAAATAGTAGCCCTGAAAAGTGCCGTTTGTTATATGTACTCGTAACCGTCAAACGGTTTGTAAACAACAAAAAAAATGTATCGTCATTGATTACATTGAATATGAAGTTGCTTTATTTTTAATGGATAGCTGTGTTATTATGTTCCCATTGTCTTATTCTTATTCTTATTCTGTCTTATTCTTATTATTCGTCTTATTCTAAGGCATCGGGAGCAGTAACATTTAGGTGAAATAATGTTCGTTTGTAGACTATCACAACCAAGTTGTATTGGTTCTAGTGTTCAATCTATCATAGAAGGAATTGAGTCATTGAGAATTAAGAATATGAATCATGACGATTATTAATATTTCATTTCGTTTCATTTTTGTGATGCGATGTAATGTCGATCTCATTAAGTCCTCGCATGATAATCGCTGCCATTCTCCTAGCATTGATATCATTTTTCGCTGTTCAATTGCCAAAATTGCCGCAGCCCGGAAGACACTCGCTTAACATATTAAGAACACTTCATGAGTTTTCTCGTGTTTCGCGTTCCGTCTGTTACAAATGGATCACGAAATAACCCGTGTTTTCTACACTTGATGGTTAAATCTTTGGAATGAAATATGGCCTACCGATGGCTCGCCTTCGTTTCATCCACACCGAAGGAATCTTGCATGAATTTTGAATGATGCATGAATTCTTGCATTTGATTACTTCAACATAGAACGAATTATTGCACTTAATTTGGGTTTCATACAACATCATGGGAACGAAGTTGAAAGAAAGAATGCATATCCTTCGTATCCGCTCGCAAAACATACCTCTTTTATTTGTTGAATTACTCACTTGTTTTATTATTTCCACTGTTCTGGATAAACTTGCCGTCTAATGGTATATATTATAACATATATCGTAAGAATGATTCTTCTTAATATGTATTTCAAAACTCTTAATAAACGTTACATTTTTCGTAGAGTGCCCCCTATATATAAATCAAAGAAGTAGTCTTACGTCAAAATTGAAAAGTTTTTAGCTCCAGAAAATAGAAATCAAGTAAAAGAAATATATTTTAATAATTAATAATTCGCTTTCAGGCTCTCCGGCATGTTTTCAACCAGGATCTTTAGGTGATGTGAATCCAGCTCTTCCCAAGTGCGCTCCAGGGTTATAAGATTCGTATTTTTATTGGTTACACTAGTTCTATTAACTCTGTCATTGAGAATCGCCCACAAATTCTTGCTGGGATTGAGGTCCGAGCTTTATGGAGACCATTTCAGCAGTTTGATCCGACCAGACCAGAAGAAAGATTTGGTCTTATTGGCAGCATGTTTCTGGTCGTTGTCCTGCTAAAATACGAACTTCTCGTCAAAACCCGTCTGGATCAGCGAAAACCCTAGATTTTTCCATAAGAAATTGATATAGAAATCTGTTGTCATTATGCAATATATTTTCATGAGGCTTCCGAATCGACTCCACGAAAATCACTCCAGACCATCACGTTTCCTCCTTCATGCTCCACTGTGCCTTGGACTTGGTGCTCCTAAAGCTCCTCACCTGATCTGCGCTACACACAAAGCCGCCGCTTTCGGTTAAAAGGCTCGAATTTTGATTGTTCGTTTACAGAACCGTTTTCCAGAACTCTAGAAGCTTATCAGCATGGGCTCTTCCGGGCAGCTTTGGTATTTAATCTCTGTGCTACGAGAAGGCGACGGACAGTTCGTTCGGATACTGATAGCTGGAGGGATTCCTAGATCTCGAGGACAGTTCCTTTCGGGTTCTTTCTGACTTCTTAATTTCTTCGTTCTCGCATCCGTTTTGCGCTTCCACCACTTATACGAACGTTTTTAGTTTCAGAAGAGTTTTATCAACCGCTACATTGCTGATACTGTACTCTCTAGTGACAGCCCGGTACGGTTCACCGTTTTGCACATCACGAACCACCAATTTTCTAATACACCAGGCAATTGTGTTCGAAATCTCCATTTTTTTCAACTGAATCAAATGTGGTTACATGAGCCGTTTGCTCCAAAACATGCCAAAATTTCAAAAAATCAACAATCGAAGGGTTTTCAGCTGGATACTTATCGAAAACATGTCGATTTTCGAAGTGGGCAGATTTTTGTCACTTTCTTTGAGGAAAACTCCTTTTTTCCAGTAAAGTGAAACTTTAAAAGAATATAATACATTTTGTATATCATTTTTCAAACCATTTATTTCCATGAACAAATTTTCATCGGATATTTTATGATAATTGCTGATGTAATAAATTGTTCGAAGTCGAAGATTTTAACCAAATATTCGTGTTTGTAGTTTTAGATCTAACAACAGGAAAACAAATTGCTAACACGATCTAGTTTCTCATAGATAGTAGAATCTTTCAGGAGAACAATAATAGATGCAATAAACATACTTTTTCGTTTTAAAATAGCTCCGAAAACTCTAGTAGTCTAGTGTAGTCTGGTGTGAAACAATTAGCATATTGGCGTCATACTGCTGCTCTTGGCCAAGCAATTATTTTAAACATCAATTCATTGTCCTGTAGTGTTTTAGCCGCATCCAAGCGCCCAAGTTGGACGATTCCCACGCCTAAATGATATCCCCCTGAATCATGTATTCAGCGCTGCTAGCATCGTCGTCTCGTTTGTCCACTACTTTACTCCGTAAAATCTAGAAAATAAACTAGAAGATCACATGGACTGTGACTTCAGAAGTAAGAGAAAAACAATTCGCCAGAAGCTGCGCAAAAGCAAAAAATCTATGCATCGCCATCCGGAAAACCCGTCCCGACCGGTCCCCATGCCCAAGTGTGGCACCCGCTATCCCGGATGGCATTTTCGGCGCCCGCTAGTGATGATGCGAGAATGAAAATAAAAGTTCGGGGGCGCCACCGTGACGAATCAACTATTAATTTTGCGACTGTTTGGCGCCATGTCGAGCGAGATAAATAAGTGGAGGGCGCGTTTGTGTGAGTGTGAGAGAGATATCGAGCAGGGACGATTGCTGGGCGATTGTTCACGCGCGTTCTTAACATTATGGCAGAGGAGTTGAACTGAAAAAAAGGGAAAAACACATTTAGATGAAATTAGAGCAGTTGTGTTTTGATACAAAATAATGGTGTTGGAAGGAACTAAAAACTTTTTTTACTGGTGTTTTTGTTCATCATGGCTAATTGAGAACGGGAAAAATGCCTGTGACACTGTCCAGCGAGATGATATATGATGTTGGCGAGATTTCGGATGCAAGTTCAGACCACCAGAAAAAGTAAATGATTTGGTGGCTTGAATACTTTGTAAAGTCATTCGATTTGATTTTGACGAATTACCATTCGAACAACTGACAACGAGATAAATTTTTCAAACATTTATTATTCAAATCAACCAGGGAATGATAATTCAACAACCCAGCGGGAACAGTAGAAAATTATTCAGCAAATATTTCCATGACTGAGCGGAAAACTGAATCTGGAAAGGTCCCACTTCAACAAAATTGTATGCAACTCTCTCAGTGGAATAATGCGATTGCATCTCATTAGGCTCCAGACAATTTGGAGTTGGAGGATGCAAACAGTAATGTAACTATTGCATAGTAGTTAATAGTGGGTTGCTGAGAAATTTGCATGAAAATCACCAACCGCTAACCAGGGAGTTGAGGTCACCACAGTGGGAATACGGTTAAATTTGAATCAATTCAGTGATTGTTTGCAATGGCATGGTTTTGTTTAAGTTTATATTTTGAAGCTGGTAGTTTTCTGGGTGAAAGGAATAAGAAGTAGAGACTGTCTTTCCAAAATTTAATTTTATAATATTCCGATGACAGTCGACAATAATGAGAGATTAGTTTTATATTTATATTTTATATCAGATAGTTATGGTTCTACTTTAGCAATGAGGAAATCATTTTTGGATTAACGATTACTTCTCTCTTCTATTTCATCTGATCGAAGCACTATTGAATCGTACATTTGAATTGATCCCAATTTGAAATGACAACCAATTAATAGTTAAGTAACGAGGACCAGGTATGGGCAAAATCGCATCGAAATTCGTTCAACAACACTCATCCACAGATACAACTCACCCTTCTATTCTCCGTTTATGCCACACTTTATTTGAGACAGAAAACATTCACCTATCATCTACGCAAAGTTCTTTCTCGATTTGAATGGAAAAATACTGTCTCGATTCCGCTAATCTATTCTCAGAGAATTTTGCATTCCCTCATTTGCCTCTCGGAATGACGTTAGATGGTGATATTGTTAGACGCGTGAATCAAATTGGAAACTTTTGCTTGAGCCAGCGAGTGTCTCTGTAAAATCATTCGTTTTTCACTCAAATAGCAATCATTGAGCCTCGATCAAAGCAGTAAAATATAGGTAGATAGTTGAATTCGAGTTGTTTCCTGTGTACTATTGTAATGATTTTTTTTTGTTTCTAGTATGAAACGATCTAAGCCAACGCAGAAGACCATATTAACGCAAGTTATTGGTGAGTGAGAAGGTGGATTCATGTGCACTTGAATGCTGACAAGGAAAAGAGTAGAAGGGAAAATAAAATCATACATACACGCAGATTCAGTCTATTTTGACTCACTCGTTATTTTGTTTCGTGCGATCCTTCCAAAGGAATATTCATTCATTGAATGTTGTTTTCCACTCTTTGTTTTGTTATGTTCACTCTCAGTCCCAAATGAAGATGGTCGGGGAGTGAAAAATGATTCATCGTGTAATCTCACGATTGCTTACTGCATTATTTTCGCCATAATTATTCCAAGCAGATACAAGAGTGATTTATAATTAGGTGTGGAGAAATGAGCGAACGAACTTTTCCATATTTGATGAGAACTACTCGGTCATGCTGTGTGTTTGACGGGACAGGTTGGTGTTAATTACTATGAGGTTTTTCAACCGAACGAAACCATCACTGAGGAACGGTATCAATATTTTTTTCTTTATCAAAAAGATTTTCAGCCATAGGTACTCTGTAAAACAAGTTGTCGTAGGAGTCCTGAGGAAGGTTTTCAAATAAACATTCTGTCAAATATATACCGGAAATTTGCGTTTTTCAAGAAAATGTTTTATTTATCATCTAAAATTATATTATCGCCTTCATTTTTCCAACGAATAATTCAGTCATCGAAACACTTCTTACAGCTGTATTCTGGAATTACCTTCAGTTCAAGCAGCGGATTCGTTTTCATGTCTTTAATGCTGTGAAACGGGTCCCATGAAGCGGTAATATGAGTTTCGGAAATTAGAAAAAGGCACCCCCATGTCTAGTTGCCAGTAATAGGTAAAGATGATGTTAATGATGGTTCCGCCTCCTTCTCCTACAGAGGTTTGAGCAAGACGAGTTATCTAAAAGATAATTTATTTTTCTCAACATTGAAACCAGTTTCGCAAAAGAAAACGAATTGATTTTATTTACAGACATAAATTCGTATAAAGCAATGTCAAAAACAACCCAGGCCGATACGGTTCCGACGAGACTCTTGCAACTAGTTGGTCCACCAAAGCACAAGCCCAATCGCCAGCCTTGTTTTAGATTGGCAATGAATATCCTCATCCAGAGAAGTCGAGAAACTCTAATTTACGGAAAATTGCTAGACCGGCTCTAGAATAACTTCAACTTTATATCTTTTATATCTGTACCACGCGCGCGTCATTTTAAATACAAAAGTTAGAGCAGGGGTTCTCAAACTATTTTGGGCAAGAGGCCCCTTTTCCAGAATGAAGTCATACCTCAGACCCCCTATAGCTAAATTTCGGTACTTACGTATCAGCGCTACCGGAGTCGAAATTCAATAGATAGCAATTTTATTGTTCGCGCGGACACTCAGTTATTTTTTGTATTGTCATTGCCTTGTTGCTTGCAGTGTTTATTATTTTTTAGTGCTACGAAAGGCGTATTTTGGGATTTGCGGTACTTACGTTTGAACGCTATCGGAGCACAATTTTCATAATGAATTTACTTATTCGTAATGAAATTTATTCAACGTTAATGTAATGATGACGAAGTCTCCATCTAACGAGAATAAGGAACCGAGGCGGCCCCAAGCCGCCAAGGTGACGCAATCCGAATCGAACGCCGACCCGCCGTCGGAAGCGGCGATCTCTCGCAAGCAAACCTGTGTTCCACCGATTGCCTGGTTGGTTTGAAACATAGAAGGTGATCCTCCAGTTTGGTCCGACCGAGCGTTAGTGAGCGTCAGACGGCATACGTTTGCCTGGCGCATTACGTTTGCACGGTGAAATGTGGAGCTCCAGTGGCGTTCACACGTATTTCCGTAAATCCCAGATACAAGCTATCCCAAACTACAAAACAGTGCAAACAGCAAGGCCCCAACAATACAAAGGTAACTAAGTGCCCGAGCGAAAAATAAAATTGCTATCCATTGAATTTCGGGAATTTCGAGTTCATTGATTTTCGAATGGTTCCTTCGGTTTCGGATTGTTTGTAACCACACTGAATCCTTTTTCGATAAGGTATCATGATGGAAAAATGAGAAGATATCTTTCAGGAATGTCCCACAACGTAAGATACTGTGTTTCAATATTGCGTTGTAACTAGAACTTATGACAACCTTGGTTGTACTCCTGCTTGAGCTCCTCATCTGTGCTGATAATAATCAACTTTCCTTGCATTATCACCTTGACTCAATCCAAGGCGGAGATATATTACGGATTCATTATCCACTAAGGAATTTGAAAATATATATCCTAAAAGATCTTAGTAAAATCATTGTGTAATACGTTCAAATGAGTAACATATGATAATAATTTTTTTCGTGTTAAATAGTGTATATGTTGAAAAAAACCAGAGAAATTTAAAACGTGCCTGGTAGATCTGTACGCTCAAACACATTATCTTGCACGAACCTGTTCACGTTTTTTTACTTGCCGAATTTTTCATTTTGTACTTTTTGTACTTTTTTTCTTTTCATCTTGCGCACGCTCATCGTCTTGTTGAATTTCTAAAATGTACAGCAATAATGTTTTCTACTAAAATATTAGTCATTCTTATAACAGGGATAACTGCGATGGGAGTACATCGCAGGGTGCCATCAGGAAAAGGAAAATTACTACTTTTCCATCACTCCCCAGTAAGAAGTCCGAAATTTCCCAAGTTGGATTGAAACTTCGAACCGAACGTGCTGAAAATAGACCGAAGCAAGTACCTCCTGGTTTACACGGTTCTTCTACTAACCAGGGGTCCTCTGCACGTTCCGGAACAACACCCAATACGTCTGTTCCTTTTTCGCGGTCAAAGCAACATTCACAACCTGGCTTGTTTGCGCTTTCTGACCTGGTGGACAATATTTTGAATGCTTTGAATATTAATCACTCTCTTAAAAGCATAGTATTATGTTTGCTTCCGGTAGTGAGAACATTCTTGAAAGAAAAATGTGCCTTTTTAGCAGCGTTCATTTCCCTCGATGCCTGATTCAGTGCAAGAGGTCAAGGAATTGACCACTGTAATACAGTGGAATTGCAGAAGCATCATCCCTAAACTAGATCAATTTAAATTTTTAGTTCATAGCTCTAACTGTGATGTATTTTCCCTGTGTGAAACATGGCTTTCTTCAGCCGACGAGCTGAATTTCCACGATTTCAACATTATTCGCCTCGATCGAAATGACTCGTTTGGTGGCGTACTATTGGGGATTAAAAAATGTCACTCCTTCTATAGAGTCACTCTCCCATCGATGACAGGCATTGAAGTTTTTTTTTTCCAAAATATATATTTTATTAAGGCACATGTGGCGTTAGCCTGACGGGGCCGGGAGTCCAATATTTTGACAATTTTTGTCTTACAACTATGTTAGTAATATTTAACCGATTACTCGCGGTTGGCTCGAGGTTAGTATTACAAGTGTTCTCATAATTGGTATGTTGCAGTCTTCGATGCTCTGTACGTGTGCCCGACACGGGATACTTCCTATTGGGATGCAGCTGACCATTAATCAGCAACGCCTCCCTAGTCTGTACCCCATATCTAGCGTGGTGCGTCTTTCTCGCCTCGAGGAATCCAGGATAGAATGGTCACTAGCCGGCGCAATCATCAGCACGTGTAGAGTTGTCATGAGCGGTACAACCTTTGGCTCTTGTTGAATGATCAGTGGACTGCACAACCTTCGGCCCGTGCATCTGTAAAGAGTGTGTGTATGTATTGCCGCGACTAAGTAAAAGTTTATCGATCGGATAGGAGGGATATGAAACGGGGGCACAACGAAGGAAACATCATTAAACGTTGACATCGGCGTTTCTGAGGAACAGGTATAGAATAATTTTATCAATCGCCAATGAATCAAAATCTAGTGAGTCAGTCGATATTGCGTATGACCTCACGAAGAATATTGACTGGAGAAAATTTGCGGACTTAATATCTGAAGCAATCATTTCGATGCATGAACTTCCTCTCCTTGAAGAGTATAACTTTATTTCAAGTTTGATTTACGATAGCGCACTTCAAGCTCAAAAGAAACGTGTACCGGCTACCACTTTCCGACGTCGTCCTCCATCACTTTGGTGGGACAGAGAGTGTTCAAAGGTCTACCTTGAAAAATCATCCGCTTTCAAAAAATTCAGGAAAACTGGATTGGTGAAATGGTTTCGAAAGTACCAAGCTCTAGAAGCCAAACTAAAAGGTCTGATTAAAGCAAAAAAGCGTGGATATTGGCGGAAATTCGTCAATGGTTTGTCAAGGGAGACCGCTATGAGTACTCTTTGGAATACGGCTAGGAGAATGCGTGGATGGAACCATACAAATGAAAGTGAGGAATACTCTGACCGTTGGGTTTTCAAATTTGCAAGGAAGGTTTGTCCCGATTCTGTTCCTGCACAAAGCGTCGTACGCGACATTCCACTTCAAAGCGATTAAGGACCGTATCGTTATTTATGGGTACGCCTTAGAGTCTCCGTCTGAAAAAGACTATAGCTTGTTTTGACAGCTGTTTATTTTTCTCCTGTTGTTGACACAGTTAGCGTTCAGTTAGCATTGTTAAAAGATCGTTTTTTCCTAAAAGTGCAATCATGAGAGGGCTAACAGAAGAAAAACGAAAATCCATTGTGACCAGATACTGCTCCGAAACAGGAATATCAATGAGAAAATTGGCGAAGGCGGAAGGAGTAAGCGTCCATGCGGTCCAAAACGCTATCAAGCGATTTGGTATGTATAATACATTGAAGGATCTACCCGGTCGCGGCAGAAAACCTGGGCCATCCAAGCCAAACTTGGATAAAAAGATTTGCAGGCAATTTGAAAGAAAAAAGGAATTATCGATACGGGATTGCGCAAAAAAGTGTGGAACATCAATCGGTATGGTTCAACGTGCCAAAGAACGTAACTCACTGAAGGCATATAGAAAGCAAAAATGTCCCAAACGCAGCCAAATTCAGGCAAGTTCCGTGAAAACCCGTGCCCGTAAGCTTTACGATGGGATTTTAAGCAAACGCGAACTGTGCATCATCATGGATGATGAAACCTACGTCAAACTGGACTACAAAACTCTTCCTGGGGCACAGTTTTACACTGTAAAGCAAGGAACAGATGTCCCGAACGCGGAGAAGTCAATTTTTTGCGAAAAATTCGGTAAGAAAGTGCTGGTTTGGCAAGCTGTTTGTCAATGTGGCATGAAATCATCTCCTTTCTTCACTCTCGGGAATATGAATGGTGAAATTTACCGGAAAGAATGTCTCCAAAAGCGTGTGTTACCGCTCATCCGAAAGCACACTGGTCCGACACTATTTTGGCCTGATTTGGCATCATGCCACTATGCACGTTTGACCTTGGATTGGTATCGCGAGAATAATGTCGATTTTGTGGAAAAGGAGATGAATCCTCCAAATTGTCCGCAAATAAGACCTATTGAAAAATTTTGGGCTTTGATGAAGGGACGACTGCGGAAGAAGGACAAGGCAGCCGATGACCTTGAGCAGTTCAAAAAGGATTGAATAAATGTGAGCAAACAAGTCGATGAGACGGTTGTCCAGAACCTAATGAGGGACATCAAGAAGCAGATGCGATCATTGGCGCGAAAATCAGAATCTTGATTATTTTTTACTGTTACTCCTTTCTTTCATTCATAAGATACAATATTTTGATATCAGAACTGAAAAATAAATGCAATATTTGAAATAAAGCTGTGTTTTGAGCGTACCCATAATTAACGATACGGTCCTTATGAGAATTTTTCGATGGTGGAATTCTCAATTGCTCTTCTCTCATGTAACACTTCAGCTCCGGGGTCGGACAAGATTACATTTAACTTGTTGAAGAATCTTCCCGACTTGGCAAAACAGCTTTTGCTGAACTTGTTCAACAAGTTTCTGGAGCTGAATATTGTCCCGCATGACTGGAGACAAGTGAGAGTGATAGCCATACGGAAACCCAACAAGCCGGCTTGCGATCACAACTCGTATAGGCCGATTGCAATGTTATCCTGTATTCGTAAATTGTTAGAGAAAATGATTCTACTTCGTTTGGACAAGTGGGTCGAAACGAACAATTTGCTGTCAAATACGCAGTTTGGCTTCCGCCGAGGTAAAGGGACAAATGATTGTCTCGCGCTGCTATCTTCTGAAATCCAAATCGCATTTGCTCGCAAAGAACAAATGGCTTCCGTTTTTCTCGATATCAAATGGGCATTTGATTCAGTTTCCATGGAAATTCTCTCAGAGAAGCTTCATAATCGTGGACTTTCACCAATTCTCAATAATTTCCTGTACAATTTACTGTCAGAAAAGCACATGATTTTCTCTCATGGCAGCTCGAAATCTTCTCGATACAGTTTTATGGGCCTACCACAAGGCTCCTGCCTAAGCCCCCTCTTGTACAGTTTTTACGTCAATGATATGGATGATTGTTTAACTAGAGACTGCACGCTGAGACAACTTGCAAACGATGGAGTTATTTCCATCACGGGTACTAATCCCGTCGTTCTGCAAAAGTCGTTGCAAGATACCCTGAACAATCTGTTCACGTGGGCCCTCAAGCTGGGTATCGAATTCTCTACGGAGAAAACTGAAATGGTCGTTTTTTCTAGGAAGCACGAACCCGCCCAATTCCAGCTTCACCTATCCGGCAAAACGATCCAACACTCTATGTTTTTCAAATACCTGGGTGTATATTTTGATTCTAAGTGTACCTGGGGGAGACACATTGCGTATTTGAAACAGAAATGCCAGCAAAGAATCAATTTTCTCCAAACAATTACCGGAACATGGTGGGGTGCCCATCCAGGAGACCTCATTCAGTTGTACAAAACAACGATATTATCAGTGTTAGAATATGGCAGTTTTTGCTTCCGATCAGCTGCCAGGATTCATATTCTGAAGCTGGAGAGAATACAATATCGTTGCTTGCGTATAGCCATGGGATGTTTGCATTCGACACATACGATGAGTCTCGAAGTTTTGGCAGGAGTACCCCCGCTTACTCTTCGATTCACAGAATTATCCTACAGATTTCTCATTCGTTGCAAGATCATGAATCCATTGGTGATTGATAACTTCGAAAATCTACTCCAACTGACTCCTCAGTCAAGTTTTATGTCTTTATACCATGAGTACCTTACCCACGACGTGCACCCTTCACCAGGCATCTCCAACCAAGTTTGCTTCCCATACTTCTGCAATTCCTCTGTCATTTTTGATCTGTCCATGCGACAAAACATCCATGGAATACCAGATCACCTACGCTCCGATTCTATTCCGCCGATATTTTCGGCAGAATATGGGAAAGTTAGATCTGATAAAATGTTCTTTACTGACGGGTCCACTGGTTTCGGCATCTTCAATGAAAATTCCAGTGCCTCTTTCAAACTCAAAGATCCTTGTTCCGTGTATGTCGCTGAACTGGGTGCGATATATTACGCATTAGGGATCATTGAAACATTGCCCATCGACCACTATTTAATTTTTTCAGACAGTCTCAGCTCAATAGAGGCAATCCGCTAAATGAAAGTTGATAAACGCTCATCTTATTTCCTAACAAGAATAAGACAACTATTGAGTGTTTTGGCCGAAAAATTATTCAAGATTACCTTAGCATGGGTTCCCTCTCATTGCTCGATTCCGGGGAATGAGAAAGCGGACTCGCTAGCTAAGGTGGGCGCTTCAGAAGGCACACTTTTTGAAAGGCAAATTGCCTATAATGAATTTTTTCACATTTCTCGTCAGGACACACTCGTTAGTTGGCAGCGCATGTGGAGTGAAGATGAGTTCGGTCGTTGGTTACACACGATTATCCCTAAGGTCTCGACGAGTGCATGGTTCAAGGGATTGAATGTAGGTCGTGATTTCATTCGCGTGATATCTCGGCTTATGTCCAATCACTACAACCTAAACGCGCATCTCTATCGCATTGGGCTCGCAGCAAACAATCTTTGTGATTGTGGCGATGGCTACCACGACATCGAGCATGTTGTCTGGTCGTGTATCCGGTTCCATGCTGCTCGCTCTCAGCTCTCTAGAGCACTGAGAGCACAAGGCAGACAATCGGATATCCCCGTCCGGGATATCTTAGGTAGCCGGGATCCTGATCTTCTGCTTCATCTATACCTGTTCCTCAGAAACGCCGATGTCAACGTTTAATGATGTTTCCTTCGTTGTGTCCCCGTTTCATATCCCTCCTATCCGATCGATAAACTTTTACTTAGTCGCGGCAATACATACACACACTCTTTACAGATGCACGGGCCGAAGGTTGTGCAGTCCACTGATCATTCAACAAGAGCCAAAGGTTGTACCGCTCATGACAACTCTACACGAGCTGATGATTGCGCCGGCTAGTGACCATTCTATCCTGGATTCCTCGAGTCGAGAAGTCGCACCACGCTAGATATGGACCTGGGGGGCGTTGCTGATTAATGGTCAGCTGCATCCCAATAGGAAGTATCCCGTGTCGGGCACACGTACAGAGCATCGGAGACTGCAACACACCAATTATGAGAACACTTGTAATACTAACCTCGAGCCAACCGCGAGTAATCGGTTACATATTACTAACATAGTTGTAAGACAAAAATTGTCAAAATATTGGACTCCCGGCCCCGTCAGGCTAACGCCACATGTGCCTTAATAAAATGTATATTTTGGAAAAAAACAGGGTGGTTCAAACTACAATTTTTTTTAAATTCATAACTTTTGAACTACTGGACCGATTCGGATGATCGACATATCAAATCAAAGACAATTAGTTTGTATATTTAGAAAAATAGTAGACTTACAAAAAAATGGATTTTGTTTTCGTCGTTTTTGGTTGTATTTGATTTTTGATGTTTTCATGGCTTTGGGCTAGACGGGCGCTATATATTTTTAAATATTTTTTCTTGAAAACTTTTACAGGTTTTTACACAACATATCCACAAATTTTGTATACTAGGGTGCCAATGAAAATGGTCATCTCTAATTTAAAAAAGTTACCTCATAAACATTTTTCAGCACCTCGAAAAAACACCCTATCTATCTATCTATATATATATATATATATATATATATATATATATATATATATATATATATATATGTCCTACCAGGTATACTCGCTTGTTCGTCACGCTTCCCATGGCTTGTCATATATTCTGGCTTGTTGAACGAGTTGCGAACAGAGCTCCATTGACGAAAGTAGGCCAAAAGTAATGTAATGGTGACGCGAAAAATATGCATTTTTCATAGCGTGGCACGGGTTTTTCTACTCTGAGCGCGAAGTGCGTAGCGTCCAATTTTTTAAAGTACGATGTAACTGCGTCACGAATTTCTTCAATGTTATCGAATCGTTGAACGCCGAACGCCTGTTTCATCACCGGGAATAAGTGATAGTCGCTTGGGGCGAGGTCTGGTGAGTAAGGAGGATGATCGAACACAGTCCATTTGATTTTTTTCAATTGCTCTTGAGTTATGCGAGCAGAATGGGGTCACGCATTATCGTAGATGAGGAACACTCCTTTCGTCAATAAACCTGGCCTTTTGTTTTTAATCGCGGTTTTTAATAAACTTCACAATAGTACGGTGATGAAACAGGTATTCGGCGGTATGATCGATCGCTCCTTTCTTTCAGAACTCGCGTCGACAAATTTGACGCCCAAGAAAGTCTACACTGATTTGCGGATCTCGAAAGGTCTTTTGGAGAGTGCTTTCGATACACCTCCTAATCGCAGTATTTTCAGTGATTTCCCTAGGCACATGTTTTATCCGAAATAAAGTTGCATTTTCATAAAAAAAATAGCGAGAACTTAATTGCGCACTTAATATATGCAAATGAATTGAACTCAAGGGAGACTGAAAAGTGAGTCCATTTGTTAATCTTAAACTTTTCAATCTGCTTAGTACAGTAATTATTACCGGAATACGGAGGAAATTGCCAGCCGGTCGTACTAGCTTTAAATATTCGAAGACTGCATGGTTCGCTGAAACCGACATGCCGATCTATAAATGGTGTGCTTCCTTAGATTCCAGTTCCACAGAAGTTTGCCAACGGGTTGATAGCTCTGTATTCTGTAGCAATGAATTATAACAAGGATGTCTTCTCCAATAATATAAATTCATCTTATGAATCCACGAGTCAACGTGAATAAACACAAGCGAAATGATGAGCATCCCTTCCATTATATCCTCCATTATCCCAACTGTGGCAGAGCAGAAACGAATCTGACTTGTTGACTCAGTCGATGCATAAAATTTATGTCGGTCATCTGGCACCCGGAGCAATTTTCCAGAGCACATACCCGTACCCGTGGAGCCGATGACTCGTAAAATGGCCCCACTTCTAGTTTCATACCTATTGTTGAGTGTGGACTGGCAGGTGGGAGATGAAATCGCCACCCATGCGGAATGTTACACGTTATTTACTGCGCAAATTGCTCGGGGGAGCAGAAACTCCATTTTGGAAAGGAAAAATAATTTCACTGAAGGCAGACTGTGAATGTGTTGAGAACAAAATACAGGAAAATAATAATATTATGAATGTGCACATCTTTGGATGCCTATCTGTGATCGCCTATTTTATTCTATTATATTTATTATTATTCTATTTTATAGACTCACTTCCGGGACTCTCGATTTTTAACTTATAGAACAAATGTTTCATATAAGGAATAATTATAAAACTCTTGAAAACAATCGTTGAACCAAATGTTCATTAAGTGATCCCATGATGTTGACTGTTTTTTTTTGTTAGTATTATAAAAATGACCTCAAAATGAAGAAAAAATATATAACATGGTTGAGCTTTATTTGCATTTCTGGATCAGACAGCCTTCAATATAATGTGCAATGTAACTTTTGTTGATATTAATTATTTTATTCTGTTGTTCCACCTGCTCTGATGCTTCAACTGCATCTGGAACGAACGTAAATGCGAGTTGGTTTCCACATTCCCAGCATTTCACTGAAATAACATAATGATGTCCATTTCAGCATTATTGTTCGGCATCGCTCAGATGTGAAATGTTGAAGAAGCGAAAAATGTTGTTGCTATTCGTTAGGCTTAATTTATTTTCTATCAGGCCCTAAATTGTAGAATTCACAACATTCCAAACAGAACAAGCGTCAGTGTGTTTGTCTAACCGATGATGTTCGGATTTGTATCATACTGGCGTGTACACAAAATACCTCTGCTGAACATAGAGAATCAATTCCAGGTTACATCAGGCTTTCTAATGCATAAAACACGCAAGTGTTTTTCGTATTTATGTGTTGATTTATTATCTCAAACATACGTATAGAACCATTCTATGCTAAATCAGTCGAAAAACAGTAAAATCTGACGCGACCACCTTCGATTTAATTGAAA
Organism: Toxorhynchites rutilus septentrionalis; assembly: GCF_029784135.1. Classification (NCBI taxonomy): domain Eukaryota; kingdom Metazoa; phylum Arthropoda; class Insecta; order Diptera; family Culicidae; genus Toxorhynchites; species Toxorhynchites rutilus. The sequence continues at coordinate 121,485,866 of NC_073746.1, read as the reverse complement.
CTTGATACATATGATGGAAGCCACCCGAGTCACTATTTTCATTATCATATGACCAATTCAAACTACGCGGGCGTATTCAAAATCGTTGGTCTTTCTTCCAAAAAATCGTCATTCAAAGTCCAGATGTCTCATTGAAATAAGATGTTTGACAAATTTGTTGGGAAATAATGAACTACATATATTGGAAACAGATTAAGATTAAGAAAAAAACCTTTGTTTTCACCGATATGTATGATTTAAACATAATTTTTCGCGCAAAGTACTAAATTTAGAGAAAAACATGCTTTGGATAGGGACCGCATAAAAATTTGATGGAAGGATGGGAATGATTTTATATGTGGATAATTTAGATGCAAATATGCTCTTTTCGCACTGCAATGCATATAAAACATTGAAAAAAATGCTTCATTTCATATACAGCGCAAAAAAATCGCACGAAAATAGAAAATGGCACAAAAAAGAATTGCACAAAAAATATTTGCCTGTACTAATAATTTGGAAGTCGGAAATTGTGTGTAACATAATCTTCCTTCTTCGAGCTCCGGTACCACTGTTTGAGTCTCAGGATCAAAAGTCATAGCTAAGAACAATTTCAAAATTCATCAAAATTTCGTTTTCTTCAAATGAAAATTTGTTTTGAATCACACCTTTTTGCTTCCAAGATTTTGTGATTGTGATTGATGAAACGCCAACATACAAAATCTTTCAATGTTATTTTTTGTCAGTGCAATATCAATATATGGCAACACAATATATGGCAACACTTAAACATATCTTGTGTTGTACTTATCGCATCGGGTCATACTATACGGCTATTTAATCTGTGCTACAAGTGTCGTTTTGACAGTGTTGTGATTGTCCTTTTCAGTCTCAAGTTATAGCGCGTGAAAGATGGAGTCCACCAAGCAAGAAATTCGCCATATTTTACGTTTTTACTACTTGCGAGGTAAAACTGTAACGAAAATACACCCCGTACTGGTAGGCCAATCGTCGTGGAAACCGATAAAATCGTTATTGGCCACAAAAACTGCTTCGAAAGTAAACTATTTAAATCATCATAGCGATAGCTTCTGAAAATTGCATTTCAGTCTCGATTGGTCTGCGGTTTATGCATGATACATGATGATATAAAGTCTGCTTCATTTAATATTGGAACAAATTCTTTTGCTCATTGTGGCGCTCCTAGTGGACGGATTTGGAAACTTTTTTCACCCACGTGTCGGGAAATTCATTAACTTTCACCATGTATTTATGTCATAACACCAAATGATAGCATTTTGTAAACAATCGCCATGGAAGCCGAACGGAGAGATAAAATTGTGCACAGTTTTCTTGAAAATCCATTGTTGTCGGCATCTAAGCTAGCTAAACAGCTTAAAATGCCCAGAAATACCGTATGGCGTGTTATCAAGCAGTACAAGGAAACATTGACGACGGCTCGGAAGCCGCATTCGAAGCGTCGGAGTGGAACTGTCGACCGGAAACTGCGTGGGAAAGTCATCAAGGCTGTCAAGAGGAATCCCAATCTTTCAGACCGCGATTTGGCCAATAAGTTCCAGGCCGCTCACAGTACGGTGCGACGAATTCGTCTCCGGGAAGGAATAAGGTCATTCCGAGCCAGCAAACAGCCAAATCGGACGCTGAAGCAGAACAATGTGGCCAGAATCCGTGCTCGAAAGCTGTACGACCAAGTGCTGACCAAGTTCGACGGATGTATTCTGATGGACGATGAGACCTACGTGAAGGCGGACTTTGGGCAAATCCCAGGTCGAATATTTTATTTGGCGACGGCTCGGGGGGATGTACCTGCAAAATTTAAGTTCGTGTTTGCGGATAAATTCGCCGGCAAGTACATGATTTGGCAGGGGATATGCAGTTGTGGACAGAAAACCAAAGTCTTTCTCACTGACAAGACAATGACATCAGAAGTCTACAAAAAAGAGTGCCTACAGAAACGGATTCTGCCGTTTATTCGTGCCCACGACCGTCCAGTAATGTTTTGGCCGGACCTCGCAAGCTGCCATTACAGCAAAACGGTTATGGAATGGTACGCAACGAACGGGGTCAGCGTAATACCGAAGGACCTCAACCCCCCAAACTGCCCCCAGTTCCGGCCGATAGAGAAATACTGGGCAATCACGAAGCGGAGGCTTAAGGCAAAGGGAAAACTTGTTAGGAACATGACTCAAATGAAGAACTGGTGGAATCAAATCGCCAAAACGGTGGACGAAAAGGGTGTGCGCCGCCTAATGTGCCGTATTACGGGAAAAGTACGAGAATTTCTTTGAATAATGAATAATTTTTTTAATTTTTTTTATGAAAGAGTAAAGAAAATGCTACATTTTTATGAAAAACAAATTATGAATTCGTTAATAAATGACTGAACTACACGCAATTGTTTGTGTTCCAATATTAAATGAAGCAGACTTTATCACGAAAAAGATATTTCGGATGTATGGAGGATTGAATAAGCTTGTCTTGATGATTTGAATGTCGAACATAGAGACCTCAAACGGAAGAATATTATTTCGTATATATTTGAATATTTACTAATTCTCGCGTAACTTTTGAAAAGGTCCTATGTATCATTCACATCATCTCGAGAAAAACGGAGTTGAAGATCGGAATATTGTCCCGCGAATTGTTTCAAAAGAAATCAATCTTTATCACTACTTTTACCACTAGCAGTCAATAATAACTCTGAAAAACCAATCGTAACTGTTGTTATGTGATTTTAGTTTGAAATTGAAGCATTCGAGCGAAAAATGTTACATTGGGCGTTTTGACTGAACGCTTTGTACATTGGACAAATAACGTTGCACGATGAGAATTTGAAAATAACTACTAAACAACGATCCAAATACTTGCACTTCGTGCTAAAAGCAGATCATTATTGTTATAACTCGTTGAATTGAACTAAAAACGATATCAACACCCGAAAATAACAAAAACTCAAAATGACCGAAGTGCGATTTCGTGTTGTATTGGTTGCTTTGTTACTTCGGAGCGTCAGAGGAAAGTGATGTCCGAAGTAACAGTCGAGTGCTTAAAATTCGAATCTGTACATTGGTCATTTTTTGTATCGGCGATAAAAAGGTAAAAGGATAGATATTTGAACGATTGTTTTCTCAATGCATTAAATGATTGTTATCTAATAGTGTGCATCCATTAACTCGATTTGTTTACATTTGTTATTTAGGACCTTTTCAAAAGTTACGCGAGAATTGTTTCGTTTTGGATGGGAAAAGTTGCAGATTTGAATAACGACATCCTTAAACAACTAGGGTCAGGATTTAGTTTTCATGAAGTCCCGTTCGTAGGCTATCGACCGCATCAACCATTCGGGATTTTGTCAAGGAGTATATAGACAACTCTTTAGGCTTATGAGGACAGCATGATTTCGCTATAGTCTACAGTGTGTGACATTATTAGAGCTGTTTAATCTGTTTGCTCGTTTTTCGCAGCTTCAACTGATCGCTGAGAAATGTTCCTGAGCAACACAGGTGTGTTGTTAAAAGATTGTCGCAAACTCAATGGAGTGCTCATTATACTGCTGTGAAACCAATTTTTGAAGTGATCACAGCCACTGGAGTATTGTGTGACTGAATCTGGATCTGGATCAAGTGCACGGTGAAGTAGTGAAGTAGATCTAGCGCAGAATATTTGCAAGCCAAACGATCATCTCTGAGTACCGTTGTGACCAGACTCAATGCACTGGTAATTCTTCTCGCTGTTGAAAGGAACAGTCCAGTCGAAATGGCAATTTAAAAGGTTTTATTGAATTCATTGATTAAAAATTTACTACTGAAAGAAGAATTCCTAAGATACTTCTAGATAGCTAGATAAGATAAAATAAGCGAACCAGGCGAAAGATCTTCCGGACCCGGTCCAACGATGGAAGTGGGAATTTTGGAGTGCATTGGTCATTTTCATGGGGAATTACAAGAACAGTCGAGATCGCCTGAAGAAGAAGCTGAAATTTTTGAAGCTATTCAACCTCGGCACATGTTATGAGTACCTGACAGCGATCTGAAAAAGTCGATTTGACACACTGGCAACTACGAAGTTTAGGGGAGGCAGCTTTGCCACGACTCCGTAGTCATTTGAAGGCCGCTGAAATTAATTCTAATGATGTCATTAATGAGATTGCATTGTTACAGTTCATTATGAAGTGGGACTTCCATAAATCCGCTCCAAATTTCACAGTGAATTTGGAACTGTTTCTAATCGTGTACGTTTACGTGGCATTTTGTGGAGAAGCTTGTTTGGTCAACGTTGGGGCAGATATTTTTAACACGTTCATCCCCGTATCGTTATTGATGCGCATTTATCGAGTCCGCAGCAAGAGAGCGGTGACGCACTTAACGGGAAGCACTTGTACAACATAAGTGTCGGTCACAGCTCCCAAAGATATTTATTTGATAAGATTTATTTGAGGCACATTTTGACATCCAAGAATAAGCCATATTTAATTTATTCTTTTATTTTGTAACTGTCAGTTCCAGTGTCCAACGCGTAAAGATTTTGTGATTTCTTCCTATCTAATCTATAGGAATGTATATATATATATATATATATATATATATATAAATGGATTTCTGTCTGTCTGTTTGTCTGTCAGATTCTTATGGACTCGGAAACTACTGAACCGATCAACATGAAAATTGGTATGTAGGGGTTTTTGGGCCCGGGGATGGTTTTCGTGATAGTTTGGGACCTCTCCGCCCTCTCTAAGGGGGGGCTGCCATACCAATGAAATACAAACTTCTGCATAACTCGAGAACTAATCAAGCACAATATGGGATGTGAGGGTTTTTTTTGGTATAAGAAATGTTTCTATGATGGTATGACACCCCTCCCTCCTCTGGAATGGAGAGGGGGACTCATAAAAATGTTACACATATTTCAACCAAAAATATTCCAATCAAACATGACAATTGAAAATTTTTGGAAAAGTCTGAAGGAAAAAGGGAAAATTCGGAAAATTAAATTCCCTTTTGTTCTACAATTACATAGTGACAAGCGTTGTTGATCAATTTGATGTTTGCGCTAACGAAATATCTTCTTCTATCTTTACTAATAAAAATGGATTACCGAATATGTTGATAAGAGCAAAACTCGAAGAAGGAATTGTCCGATGTAGGGCTATCCTAATTCTATCATATTTTCTGTATCAAACATTTATTCCATGTGACGGAGAAACATGTTATTTGCAAGTGGTTAAAAAATCTTGAACGAGAACTTTGTCAGAAAATAATCTGATATTATAATGATGAGTTTATGTAGATGTGCTAGGAATTTTATAGTAAAAGATAAATTCAACGGGGTCGATTAGAAGATCAATCAATGAACAGTTCTGTGATTTGACCCATGATCTTGCGCTTGGCAAAAAACGTGAATGTTTGAAGGTATTGATAACAAAAAACAATTTTTTGGGTAGGACGAAGTTTGCCGGGTCAGCTAGTAAATAATAAACACGTGAAACACGTTTCATGTTCAGATAAGCTTGGAGGGGTGACCCGCCCCGGGTGTCACCCGGTCACGCTACGCCACTGAGGAAACGTCATAACTCGAACGCGAGATTATCCACATTCTCAGCAAACGAATCAGACTCATCGAAATAAACGCCGCGTATTTCCGCTGCATTCAGCTTCAGAACTTAAATTAGATTACTGTGCATAGGACCATCGAACTGGAAATGACGACAGCCAGATCTCTGCCACGCCACGAAGGAAACAAAATTGTAATCTTCGAAATACTCTGACAGGACCGAATTGTCGTCAATGCTTTGAATCGTGACTTCCTTTGCAGTTTTTGAGAACATGCCAAAACAGCGACTCAATTTCGATGACAATCAACTTTATGTATTGGAAAACGAACAATAAACAGACAGACAGTAAGTGCGCACATAACGAGCACGGATAGATAGCGACATCGAAATGTGGGTCGTTCGTCTGTGAAGATGTTGTTCTGCACGTTATCCTGGGTGGCTGTGTGTGTGTATGTGCGTTTTATTGCACTGATTATGCACTCCGATAGTGGAGCCGTGTGCTGCACGATAATCGGTTTCGTGAGGTTTTCCCTCCTTTTTATGTGCAGAAAATTCGCTGCTGGCTGCAATCGTTAAGAAGATTGCTTTTCCGTTCGATTGGCCGCTCTCCTGGGAACAGGTTTGCAATTATTAAGCAACAGCGCCATAGACTGAATGAGAGATTGCAATATATAGCGTAATTCTCCACTGCTGTTCCATTTCGTAGCTGTAGCTGGTGCATTAAGTTTATAGAATGCATTTTATGTCCTCCAACGCGGGCGACATTTTGGAGCCTCTGTAAGACGAGTGTACGGAAAGTAGTTTCAAGAGGAAAAATGTCTCCCATTTCCAATCTCACAAGAAATTGCGCTATCCATGAATACAAAGCAAAACATAGCGCAGAGCTCGGTTAAGAAATTTGATGGTAGCAGATATGGCTTCTGTGTGGGTGTAAGGATACTTCAGTTGTCGCATCAATTTCGCCAGCGGGAATGTTTCGCAACTTTGTTTTTACAATGTGTTTAATTACACACCTTGTGTTCTCTCGTCCGCAACGACGCAATGTTTTCGAATAATCCGTGACAGGTACAGTACAAATAGAATGTGGCGGTATCAACAGCACTGAAAATTAATTCATGGAGCGAAGAAAAACTATATCGCATGAAAGCATCAACAGTTGACATTCGTTTTGAAAAAAGTGGTACTAGTGGCACATGCCTTCACGCTGATGAAATTGTTCGTGCTACAAACCGAATTAATTATGGTATTCAGGAGCGGAGAAATTGTCAAACGATTCTTCTACTGAAGGAAAAAGCTAGGATAATAACTGCCGGTTAATATCAACAGCTCACGTGACGTGACGGTGACAAATCGTTTCGTAATCAGTCGCTCTTATACGTCTGATTATGTTCTCCTCTCTTCCTGCGAGCCTTCTATTGCCAAGTATTTAGCTGATCGTTAGCAGCTGTGCCCTAGATTGGGTGGAAAGTGCTCGAGAGTGGGGACAAAAAGAACGGGGAACGGAAGAAAAATCAGTGCAAATTTGCTTTTATCACGCAATGTCACTCGTTTATATTTAGGTGCCATTTTCCTCGATTTGGTAAGTTCATTTCCGTGGCCGATATGTTCATAGTTGGGAACTAGGAACGGCGAACGGTGAGTACGATAATAATGTACACACTTCTTTCTGTAGCGGATCAATAAACCGATGCTATTCACTCGTAATTAAGCAGATGGAGTTGGCGCCGTTCCCGTTCGTCAGGATGATGGGATCGATAGTAAAGCGATGAATTATGGTAGGACTCAGTGGAGAAATGATGCTCATAAATTTCTCCTGCCTGACAGCGCTGAATATATGAAGGCCGGAGTGATAAATTCGTCAACGGTGTAATCGTGATCGATTGCGATTTCGGCAGAAATGTTGCCGTGGTTCTGTAACAAACAATGGATTTGAAAAAAATATATAAATTTACCGAATGAGCGCACACTGTTAATGGCATCAAAAATCAGTCTATGGAATTCTATTCCTGCGAGAATTTGCGTTTTTGTTTCTCGAATTTGAGGAATTTTATCTGGGCATCTACGGTAAACATTGTACAGAGTGCAGCACACCAACTTGCTTTTTCAATGAAACACTTATTATACTATTATTTATCAATATTTGAGCTTGAGAAGATAAAATTGTTATCATCGAAATGCTCTGATAGGACGAATTGCCAATGCTTCAAACTAGAGATGAAATGGATATCCGGTAACTATCCGGACAGATACCGGCCTATACAGCCAAGATTTGCTATCCAGCCGAACACAAGATATTGACCTATTATCCGGCCAGATACCGGATATCAGAAAAAAATCAATTAACTTCTTATTAACACACGATTTGATTGATATTAACTCATAAAATTTATTTATTTATTCTATTACTTTTATTATAATTTTTTTAACCGGCCGATTACGCTTTGCTTCGTACACCAGGCCAGCTTTAGAGAACAGTTTTTCTTTGTAAAGACTACTGTAAGGAGCTGAAAGATAAACTTTAACAAATCTTTCCAATTAGGGTACTGTGTAATTTGTGCACGACGCTGTAACGTTTGGGCGTCGCTTAAATAAGGGTCTCTATGAGAAGGCTCGACTGACAGCACACGCAACGCAGCGCTTCACGTCCATGTCAACGGCGAAACTGCCAACCGCTCGGAGAAAAGAAAAAAAAAACAACTGTCAAGCGGAGAAAAGAGCGAAGGAGTCGGAAGGAAAATTTTGTGCCGGACAGACGGCTAGTCGCGTGTGAAGTGAATTAGGTGATTTTTGCCTCGTGGCGCGAGGCGGGCCAAGTGGTGGCCAATAGCAAGCCTAAGGGCATTGTGCTGGGCCCAGAGGGCAATAAAGTTAATTGGTGTGGCCCAAAGGGGGCACAATTCTCAGCACCAGTAGGTGCGCTTGGTGTGGCCAGAGGGCATTTGGCACTCACGGGGTCAAGGTCACGAGCCTGGAGTCCGAAATTTGTTTGGTGGCCCGAAACGTCCGGGGACCGGAAGAGCTATTCCCAGAACACCGGGATCAAGCGACGAGCTCTCCCCAGGACACCGGGATCGAGCGACGAGCTCTCCCCAGGACACCGGGATCGAGCGAAGAGCTCTCCCCAGAACACCGGGATCGAGCGACGAGCTCTCCCCAGGACACCGGGATCGAGCGAAGAGCTCTCCCCAGAACACCGGTATCGAGCGACGAGCTCTCCCCAGGACACCGGGATCGAGCGAAGAGTTCTCCCCAGGACACCGGGATCGAGCGAAGAGTTCTCCCCAGGACACCGGAATCGAGCGACGAGCTCTCCCCAGCACGCCGGGATCGAGCGACGGACTCTCCCAGGACAGCAGACGCGATTTGGTCGGCAGATGACACAGGTGAGCGCTGGGTGAATGTGTGTGCGTGTGTGCATGAGCAGGGAGAAAGAGGGGAAACCCTAAATCATTAACAACGCATTACTCTAACTCGACTACACCCAAACTAGCGTTGACAGAAAACATTTCATCTTCGGCAGAAAAAAATGCTTTTTCGTGCGCTGAAGGGTCAAATAAGCAAATGATGAGCTGTTCTGAAAGCTTCAAAATGTTTGTATGTATGGGAGCAGACATCTCTTTCTTTTTTCGTTTCTCATCCCTTTTGGGATTGTACAAAAAAGTACAAAAAAGTCCATACAACGTCAACGGGGATCGAACCAAGGCCAGATGGAATGCAAGGCTGTTTAACACGACCACGCTATCCACATAGCTACTGGTGTTGTTGCATAAATGCGTGATAATATTACACCTCATTATAAAATGAAGTTGGAAAGTGTTTTCTAAGTGTAAAAAGGACAGCATAAAGGATATCTATATCCATCTCAGTCTGGGCCGTGTATTTGGCAAACTATACGAAAAGCTTTAATACGTGCATATTTTCAATGTTTCTCCTGTTTCGCTCGCTCAAATTGATCTTATATTGAAATAGCATATATATTATACAAATGATATATCAGTATTCGGGAGTAGCGCATTTTCTGTTATTTTAGGCTCATTTAATGCAATAAATGGGATACCAAAACATGTGCCAATAATTAATTTTGGGTATAGTATCGAAATTATTTCAATATATCCACAAACATTTCATCATTGTAATAGAAAATCCATGACAGAAAAAAAGTCTTCAATATTCCTTGCAGGCAACTTGATACTCTATGAGGGGTATTCATTCTATACGGAAAATTTTATCATAGTTCATTATTTTTATGTAAAGATATGTTTATTACTCCCTAAAATGTAATCATTCATTATCTTCATACACACATGCAGTTTCTCTTAGTTTCGTAAGGTAAATGATTCTGGTTTGTCCAGTCGAAAATATGATCATGGTTTGTCCACTTTTTTGAATGCTCTAATTCAGCGCACCTGTGTCAAATCTGGTATTCGAATGTTTCAAAACATGTAAATAAAATTTTCTTTTTCATGATTTACAGTAGTTTTATTATATATTTTCATGGATTCACATGTTTTAAAGGATTATAAAACCCACCTTCATTTGGTGTCAGTTCTCCCCTCATTTGAGCTAACTTTTAATTAATCATCAGATCATTATTTGGCACGTATTCAGATCTTTTCTGGATTCTAACACTTACAAATATTATAAACATCATGCTCGCATACCATTTGTATCAGATTTATTTGGCTAAACCATGTAATTATTTCTGATCATGAGTTGTCCGATTCACTAATGTTTTGTCCACATGATTTCTATGGCAACCGCTTGCCGCGCTGCAGTTTGTTTATGGTGTCCTGTTCATCAATTAACTTCTTATTAACACACAATTTGATTGATATTAACTCATAAAATTTATTTATTTATTCTATTACTTTTATTATAATTTTTTTAACCGGCCGATTACGCTTTGCTTCGTACACCAGGCCAGCTTAAGAGAACAGTTTTTCTTTGTAAACACTACTGTAAGGAGCTGAAAGATAAACTTTAACAAATCTTGCCAATTAGGGTACTGTGTAATTTGTGCACGACGCTGTAACGTTTGGGCGTCGCTTAAATAAGGGTCTCTATGAGAAGGCTCGACTGACAGCACACGCAACGCAGCGCTTCACGTCCATGTCAACGGCGAAACTGCCAACCGCTCGGAGAAAAGAAAAAAAAAACAACTGTCAAGCGGAGAAAAGAGCGAAGGAGTCGGAAGGAAAATTTTGTGCCGGACAGACGGCTAGTCGCGTGTGAAGTGAATTAGGTGATTTTTGCCTCGTGGCGCGAGGCGGGCCAAGTGGTGGCCAATAGCAAGCCTAAGGGCATTGTGCTGGGCCCAGAGGGCAATAAAGTTAATTGGTGTGGCCCAAAGGGGGCACAATTCTCAGCACCAGTAGGTGCGCTTGGTGTGGCCAGAGGGCATTTGGCACTCACGGGGTCAAGGTCACGAGCCTGGAGTCCGAAATTTGTTTGGTGGCCCGAAACGTCCGGGGACCGGAAGAGCTATTCCCAGAACACCGGGATCAAGCGACGAGCTCTCCCCAGGACACCGGGATCGAGCGACGAGCTCTCCCCAGGACACCGGGATCGAGCGAAGAGCTCTCCCCAGAACACCGGGATCGAGCGACCAGCTCTCCCCAGGACACCGGGATCGAGCGACGAGCTCTCCCCAGGACACCGGGATCGAGCGAAGAGCTCTCCCCAGAACACCGGGATCGAGCGACGAGCTCTCCCCAGGACACCGGGATCGAGCGAAGAGTTCTCCCCAGGACACCGGGATCGAGCGAAGAGTTCTCCCCAGGACACCGGAATCGAGCGACGAGCTCTCCCCAGCACGCCGGGATCGAGCGACGGGCTCTCCCAGGACAGCAGACGCGATTTGGTCGGCAGATGACACAGGTGAGCGCTGGGTGAATGTGTGTGCGTGTGTGCATGAGCAGGGAGAAAGAGGGGAAACCCTAAATCATTAACAACGCATTACTCTAACTCGACTACACCCAAACTAGCGTTGACAGAAAACATTTCATCTTCGGCAGAAAAAAATGCTTTTTCGTGCGCTGAAGGGTCAAATAAGCAAATGATGAGCTGTTCTGAAAGCTTCAAAATGTTTGTATGTATGGGAGCAGACATCTCTTTCTTTTTTCGTTTCTCATCCCTTTTGGGATTGTACAAAAAAGTACAAAAAAGTCCATACAACGTCAACGGGGATCGAACCAAGGCCAGATGGAATGCAAGGCTGTTTAACACGACCACGCTATCCACATAGCTACTGGTGTTGTTGCATAAATGCGTGATAATATTACACCTCATTATAAAATGAAGTTGGAAAGTGTTTTCTAAGTGTAAAAAGGACAGCATAAAGGATATCTATATCCATCTCAGTCTGAGCCGTGTATTTGGCAAACTATACGAAAAGCTTTAATACGTGCATATTTTCAATGTTTCTCCTGTTTCGCTCGCTCAAATTGATCTTATATTGAAATAGCATATATATTATACAAATGATATATCAGTATTCGGGAGTAGCGCATTTTCTGTTATTTTAGGCTCATTTAATGCAATAAATGGGATACAAAAACTTGTGCCAATAATTAATTTTGGGTATAGTATCGAAATTATTTCAATATATCCACAAACATTTCATCATTGTAATAGAAAATCCATGACAGAAAAAAAAGTCTTCAATATTCCTTGCAGGCAACTTGATACTCTATGAGGGGTATTCATTCTATACGGAAAATTTTATCATAGTTCATTATTTTTATGTAAAGATATGTTTATTACTCCCTAAAATGTAACCATTCATTATCTTCACCCTCATATCCCCTCCTTTTCCTGAAGAAAATATGTCACCCTTCTAAACTCGAGTTGACCGCGAGTAATCGGTTTCCTATATTATTAACATTAGAATTAAGGAAAAATGTATATATACTAGTAACAATACAGTAAGGAGTTCGGCTCCTTTAAACCTATGTAACTGAGCCTGTAAAAATAAACGATATAAATAAAAAAAAAAAAAAAAAAAAATTATCTTCATACACACATGCAGTTTCTCTTAGTTTCGTAAGGTAAATGATTCTGGTTTGTCCAGTCGAAAATATGATCATGGTTTGTCCACTTTTTTGAATGCTCTAATTCAGCGCACCTGTGTCAAATCTGGTATTCGAATGTTTCAAAACATGTAAATAAAATTTTCTTTTTCATGATTTACAGTAGTTTTATTATATATTTTCACGGATTCACATGTTCTAAAGGATTATAAAACCCACCTTCATTTAGTGTCAGTTCGCCCCTCATTTGAGCTAACTTTTAATTAATCATCAGATCATTATTTGGCACGTATTCAGATCTTTTCTGGATTCTAACACTTACAAATATTATAAACATCATGCTCGCATACCATTTGTATCAGATTTATTTGGCTAAACCATGTAATTATTTCTGATCATGAGTTGTCCGATTCACTAATGTTTTGTCCACATGATTTCTATGGTAACCGCTTGCCGCGCTGCAGTTTGTTTATGGTGTCCTGAGGTGAAAACTTTGAAAATGCCCAAGAAAAGGCAATATTTTGAAGAAAGCCTAAGTTATGAATGATTGATATAATGACACTCCCCTTGCTACAAACAGTAGAATAAGTTGAAATGTAAATACACAATAGATATACGAATAGAATTGCGAATATAGTGTGTGATATTATCATTATTGTAACAATTTCCTTATATCCCATCCTTTTCCTGAAAAAATAAGTCACCCTTCTAAACTCGAGCTTGCCGGATATCCGGTATCCGGCCAAACTGCTATCCATTTCATCACTGCTTTAAATCGAGCGATGTTTCTTCGTGACTTCCTTTGCGGTTGGTTGCTTCCTTGGTCATAACTGCATCTATATCAACCTCTTCGCGTACGATTTAATTATCAAAAGACCGAACCAAATGCATACGCTTCGATGGGTCACGCATCGGGTAATTCCATTACTCTACACATATTACAGAGACAACCAAAATTCCCTATAAGAGAAATATTTATTATCTTTAATAAGAATTGGGTGTAAAATGAAAACCTAAAAACAGAAATACAATTTTGATAGATCGCAAAGATGTCGATTAGAAATATTTCTACGCATTATTGAAAATATCAAGCATGTTCTAAACGAGCCAAATCTCACGTTTACAATGGTTCCTCGAATTATACCGAGCCAAATAAGCGACTAAGGTAGCAGCAAGGTACAATTTAAAATACCACTACGAAAACAATTATAACTATCCACCGTGCATATCATTCTTTCTTTCTTTGTTTTGACGTAGGACTACGTCTAACCGGAAGATATAGGGAGTGAAATGAAAATCTAGGCACTGAACAAGTAGGAAAAAATGCAAGATTTGGAACGCTTATAACTCGAGCATTTCTCAATAGATCGCAAAGGTTTTTGCATCAATTGATAGGAAATATATCTACGCATCTATCATAACGAATAACATTTCATTTTTCTTGAGATAAATAATTGAATAATTGTGAAATATCAAGCATTGTCAAAATGCACTATGTGCCCATTTTTGATTGGTCCATTTTGTGCTCCTCAGATCGAACCGACCAAAACGCAGCAGCAGCGAAATAGAATGAACCACGATTGGAAAGGAAAAAGAAAAAAATGAACGAAACATTGGTCGCAGTCTCACACATGCGTAATTCTCGAGCCAGCCAGTCTGCTTAAATCTCCCCGCTCCGCTGCCGTAACGATCATTCTTTGTGTGGACACCGACTGGACAACATCGTTGCTGGACGAGCTGGACGGCGAGGGATCGAGTGCCTTTCTCAAGGCAAGAGGGCGGAGGTGGTAGCGCTGGAGTAAAGTAGAGTAGAGTTTTCAAAGGGCCTTTCTCAAGGCTAGAGACGAATGAACTGCAAAAGTTTAAAGTCTCTATAATACAATACCTTCCTTCCTTCCGTAACGATCATTCTCATTCAAACCGTACACCACATCGGTTCGCATCACAACACATCAACAAACCAACCAAAGCAGCCATGTCTGGACATGGTAAAAGAGGAAAAGTGAAGGGAAAGGCAAAATCCCGCTCGAACCGTGTTGATCTGGATTCCCCGCAAGGGTAGCTAGGCCGAGTGCGTTAGTACCAGTGCACCAGTCCACCTTGCCGGCGTTATATAGTTTCGGTCGCCGAAGTGATCGAGTTAGTTGGCAAAGCTGCTCGCGACGATAAGAAAACCCGCATTCGGAACAGAACATATTCGATTCGGTGGACATCAAGACAACAGGCAGTTGCAACGAGTGGCGAGTGGCAAACGCAATCGCAAAACGGCATCAGGTAGCAGAAGAAAAAAGTTTGTTCTTTATACACACTGCTTTGGTGGCAAATCCAGAACAAGGCGGCATCGAGGGCGTTCGAAATGGTTTTTTTCAAAACCACGAGACTAAGTTTTCTAAATTTGAACCATTCCATAAAACAAGGCGCTTTTCAGGGTCATTAAACCTTCCAAAAAAAAGTTTAGGAAATACAGTTCAATGCTTTCTAAAACAATATCCAAAATAATAATAAAACACAAATTGATTTTTTCATAATTTGTTTGCCAGGATATGATGAGTATGTGAATTTGGCAGTTGTTCTGAGCTTATTGATTTTCACCAATTCATAAATTGCTTCTAGATTGAAAGTACAGTAATTTACACTTATCTCGACATTTAGCTAATTGGTCGGACCAGTAATGCGACATATTTAGTTGGACATTTTTGTAAACATAGAGTTCGGGGTCCAAATTATGACCCCACATTGAAGGTCGACACTGTACCACTGTCATCGCTGTTTGTTCAATTACAGGTTAAAATTACCTCCAATCCGATACTGAGTGGTGGTAATGCGACGTGCCATTGAATGTAATTTACTGTAAAATATGTCACAAGCTGGATGGGAAGAAATTTTCCAACTGTGAAAGCTGTGGCGAGTGGCAAATGCAATCGCTAAACAGCAAGGTTTAGCCGAACAAGATGGGGATATCGAGTGATAACAAAACAATAAACTCTTTAGATTGAAGATAATTTTGTGATCCTGAAAAGGACCCTTTTTAGCCTGCATGTGAATCCAACGAGCGAACAAATAGTAATGAATGTATTTTTTTGCCATCGCTCCCTTTTAACGCTCATTCGTTCGTCTCGTTGGACTCGCCCCTCTGGCTGAGTCTGCCGATTTGTCTCTATCCTGTGAGTGTGTACCGCTAGAGTATAAAACACGCGGACCCCAAAAAAATATCTTATTTTCTTTCAAACCGTAAACCCGTGTGGTTGTACGGCATCGGCATCGTGGACGTAACAAAGGAGGACAAGTTAAGGGAAAGGCAAAGTCTCATTCGAACCGTGCAAGTCTCCAGTTCCCTGTTGGTCGCATTCACTGATTGCTCGGCAAGGGTAACTAGGCCGAACGGATTGGTGCCGGAGCACCAGTATACCTAACAGCGATTATAGAGTTTCGGCCGTCGGAGTGCTCGAGTTGGCTTGCAAAGCTGCTCACGACAATCAGAAAACCCGCATCAAGAACAGAGCAGCTTCGGTTCGGCGCTCATCAAGGCAACAATTGGTTTCAGTGAGTGGCAAAGTGTCTCCGGCACGTCGCATCAAATGTAATTTACTGAACAACATGTCACAAGCTGGATGGGAAGAAATTTTCCAACTGTGAAAGCTGTGGCGAGTGGCAAACGCAATAGCTAAACAGGAAGGTTTAACCGAACAAGATGGGAATATCGAGTGATAACAAAAACACAACACCAAAGGTTCTTTTCAGAACCATCAACATATTCATGAAGAGTAAACAGTAAACTAATCCATTTTTAAGGTAGATAGGTAGGTATTCACGTAGGAGAAGAAAATAAAACAATATATTTAAAATATATATTTAACAAAAGCTGTCCTCTTTGTATAGTCCTACGTCACTCCGGTTATGTCCCCGACATTACCCACCCGTCTTTTTAAGAGGCTTTAAACTTTGAAGTTCATTCGCCTCTAGCATATCATTCTATCAATGGAAAATATAAAGAATATGAAAACGAAGACACCATATGAATATTGGGTTCGCTCTAGTTCCCAGCCTCATTTCCGCAACAGCTAGCGAGTAGACTTTGCTAATGCTAATTGTGCGGATTTCCGGTATAGCTTTTTGCGGTAGTTTTGTTGGCAACAACTGAAAACTATAACTAGTTCACGATTGGTGATTTGAGGCGATCTTCATCGAGTTCAGAGGGGCGTGTCATCGATGTCAAAGTGGCCATTTTCAAACTTTGCAAACCATTTCCATGCTGTAGACCTTCTCCATTCACGTCGCGAATGCCCAGGTTGCTTCGATAGCTTTTTGGCATCGAGGAAAAAAACAATGAAGAGTAAGTGTCGAAAATGTTGATTTTTGCCTCCTGAGTATTCCATTTCTAAGCCATAAAATTATTTAAAAATTGAATAGCTTGAAAATACAATTATCATAGTTTTATAGAGCTTATCCTTTGCCAAACAGCAAACAAATCGTTGTAATACGACGGAAATATAAAAATGTTATGAGCCCAATATATTAGGTTGGGAAAAAAGTAATCCAGTATTTTTGAGTGAAACTCAAACTTTTTTTAATATGTTTCGGATTGTCCGATTTGGGACCATTTTGTTGCAAAATTTGTTGCTATTCTAAAGGTAGCTTCATAATGTCTCTATCATAGAGGTCTTAATCCTTATTGGCGATAAACTATAGCAATAGATTTTTAGAATTCTTACTTCACCCCTATTTTTTATCACTCAAACACAAAACCTCTTCTGTTAGCCGGTTTTGAACGTTTCTGGTCAATCGCTAGCTTCAAACGGTCCGTTTGTTGACAGTAGAGATCTCAATTTACTATATTGCACTAAAATAAAAAAATTTAAAAAAGAAAGAAAAAAAAATTAAAAATAATTTAAGTTGATCGTATTTTACTGTTGCAGTATCGACACCATACACACCAATCGCAATTTCAGTGACCTGGCTTGCAATTTCGCATTTATAAAAGCAAAAGTGTAAAATTTACCGAATTTTTCCTTTGTTGACCTTCATTGTTAACATCCTGTAACTCACAACTGAATGGAACAAACAAAAAAATATCTCAATTTTTTTTTTAGTGTGAAATGTCACCTTTACAACTTTATACCTTAAATTGTACGATCGATATTACGCGAGATATTGATCACTAAAGCCAACTATCGAGAAAATAATGAATAACTTTTTCCCCAACCTAATATTAATTTAAATTTATTCAAAGTTGGATCCACCGTCGCAGTTTGGCATTGAAAACACAACAACCAATCATCGAAAACAAAATAACCTGTTTCCGCCCGGGATCGAACCGGGGGCCTTCCGCGTGTTAGGCGGATGTGATAACCACTACACCACGGAAACCGATGTATAGCGATGGTTAGTCCGTCGTGAGCATGCTCATAATAATATGGACCAAAATCTAACCAGTTCATGTTCACAACACCAAGGGATTGCTAAGATGGCCGCCTTTCAGTAGCCAGCATAGAAAATCATGAGCATAGAAATCATAACCTAAAATTCAAAATGAAGTGCTCCGCGCGATTCTTCGGCTGTGATTTGAATTGCAAATCGTCAAGAAAGCTTCCGGATGGGTATCCAAACATCGCTTGCCAAAAAAAAACTATCCAACGTAATCAAATATTAACATATATGACTCCAAACATTAAACAATACGTGAGCCCCCTAAGCGCGAGCCCTGTTTTATGCTGCCTACGCTCAATTTGCATTGGATGGGATAGGGTTGCCAGAGCCCCGCACAACACCGCCAACAACACTGAACCAGTTCTCTGAAACTGAAACGAAAAGCAAAAGGCGAAAAGTGCTTTCAAACTTTCACTACTGGCAGGTCTCAGTAGCAATTGAAATGTGGTCTGTTTTCAAACTGTCTCGCGGTACTGCTTTCATCATCACCCAATAGCCGTGATCGTCTAGTGGTTAGGACCCTACGTTGTGGCCGTAGTAACCCAGGTTCGAATCCTGGTCACGGCAATGTTTCCGACCGAGGAACATTGTCACGGAGGGTGAGATTTTTTATTGCTGTTTTTAACCAATAATGACGAAAAGTAAATTTGTATTGACAACAAATTATTGAAAAAACTGTGGATATTTGCCCTAAGTTTTATCATTCTAACAATTCTTAATCAAGTCTAAAAAATTACGTAAAACTAATGGATCCCTTTTCCCTCAACCTAATATTATCGCAACTCAATATTGCCTCAATCTTCTTATATCCCCTGTCCTTCTTGAATCCTTCCTTAATCGGTTTTCAATTCTGTCAATCTAATTGTTCATTTTCTATTGATTTCATCCAAATTACGATACTAGGAAAGTTTAACTACTGACTAGTTAAACGGATCGAGACGATCGCGCTAGGTACAATTGCAAGCGGATCGTGACGACCGCGCTAAGTTGAATTGGAATTTATTTGTAAATGTGACGTAATAAACGAAAATGATAAAGATACTAGATTACCATATCTTCCATGGGAAATAAGTGCGCTCTCGAATTTCAAAGTGACTCAAACAAAAAATCAATGAGGTTTTATCGATCGGATTGTACGACGAAGGAACAGAAAAGAGACGGTGCGATTTGGGATGCAGTGAGAATGACAGCTGCGGTATCCAGCGTGATGAAAAAGAGGAAACCACCTCTGAAAATGGCGGTAACGAAGGATTAAGCACATATAAGAGTGTGAAGATATCGGCGATGCGAAACGATTATCGCGAATAATACGAGTGAGTGAAGCAAATGGAAACCATCATAAACCGGGTCGTTGAAGCTTTGAATTGAAACCAGCCATTAAAAGGACCCAAAAAAGGACCCAGCGGAGTTGATCTGGCTGTAGCATCGGTAATGTAATTCCAGGACTATCATCTAGCACGGGTAATGTCCGCTGGAAGAAATTTCAACCGTTCCTTGATACTATTACTGCCAATAGTATATGGGAACATTGGCATCGATTCGTAGATACAAATTATTGACGAAGACAGCGGAGAAGACTGAAGAATGTTTGAAGATGTGGAAGGTAGCAATATTTGTATTTGGCGTATATAACGGTGGCTGGGTGGACGGGTGCACTGGTACTAACGCGCCTAGCTACCCTTGCGGAGCAATTGTCGAATACAACTACGGCGAACTGCGAACAACACGGTTCGAGCGAGATTTTGCCTTTCCCTTCACTTTTCCTCCTTTGCCATGTCCAGACATGGCTGCTTGTATTTGTTTGTTGATCTGATGTGATGCGAAACGATGTGGTGTACGGTTTGGATGAGAATGATCGTTACGGCAGCGGAGCGGGGGTTTTTAAGCTGACTGGCTGGCTCGAGAATTACGCATGTGTGAGACTGCGACCAATGTTTCGTTCATTTTTTTCTTTTTCCTTTCCAATCGTGCTTCATTGTATTTCGCTGCTGGTCTGGTTGCCCGTTTTGGTCGGTACGATTTGAGGAGCACAAAATGGACCAATCAAAAATGGGCACATAGTACATTTGGACAATGCTTGATATTTCACAATTATTCAATTGTTTTTCTCAAGAAAAATGAAATGTTATTTATTGTGATAGATGCGTAGATATATTTCCTATCAATTGATGCAAACACCTTTGCGATCTATTGAGAAATGCTCGAGTTAGAAGCGTTCCAAATCTTGCATTTTTTCCTACTTGTTTAGTGCATAGATTCTCATTTCACCCCCTATATCTTCCGGTTAGACGTAGTCCTACGTCAAAACAACAAACCGAAAGAAAATTAAATAGAACGTTGCACTTAAGACAGGAGCAATCCTGAAGGATATTAGGATATCAAACACTGAAACAATAACTCAAGATAAAACAACGAAGAAAAAAAAAGAAATCAGGACTCAGAGATTTTTGTGGGAACATTGGCATTGACTCGTGGATCACTTCAAAATCATTATGTCTCTTGGCAAAATAAAAAAAACCAGTAGAGTTCACCCAGAATTTTTCATATCGATGGGATAGAAGCCACAAGGAATCTAAATTACGGACAAAAAAGGCGAGAAGATTGCAGACCATGGGCTCGTTTGAATCGTGTTGGACCTAGAGATCCGGTGACTCTTGTACGTCAGGTTCGGGTGAAAGCAGAATCATGGTTCGACCCTCGTAAGTATACGGTGATGAAACAGCGAAGTGGTATTTTGAAACCAGCTAATTTAGAAATATTACGTCCATGTTATGCGTAAAGCTTCGGCAGCTTTTTGACCTCGAGGAAAAACAATGAAGAGCAAGTGTCGAAAATGTTGATTTTTGCCTCCTGGGTATCCATTTCCAAGCCACAAAACTAATATAAAATTAAATAGCTTAAAAATACAATTGAGGGGCTTAGAATGAAAGGGGTGTAAGTGGTTTGATCGATTTCTCTACATCGACTCTCTTTTCTGGTCATAACTTAGCTGCAAATACATTCCCAGTTGTATTTGACAATGTGGAAGATAGGTCAGAACCTCATCTATCGGATTCTATAGCGAACTTAAACTGGAACTTTTTTGCAGTTGAGTTATTAACTAAAGAAAAAGTTGATGAAGAGAAATCGATCAAGCCACTTACACCCATTGCATTCCATGGCCCTCAATTGTCATTGTTTTGTAGAGCTTATCCTTTGCTAAACAGCAAACAAATCGTTATAAAATGACGGAAATATAAAAACGCTTTGAATCCAATATATTAGGTTGGGGAAAAAGTAATTCATTATTTTTGGGTGAAATCCAAAACTATTTTTAATATACTTCGGATTGTCCTATTTGGGTCAAATAAAGGGTGTGTCACATCAAATTGCATCACGGAAAAAACGCTGTAGAAATTTAATTTTTAGGAATTATATCTTCTGCTTTCGCTTATAATCACATAAGAGTGTATAGATCACGTTGGCCATGCTTCACTGTCAATTTTTCGTAAATTTGGAAAAATGTCGTCGAACGAAAAAGAGCGTCGTGAATTAATCCTGTGCACTCATTTCGAGAATCCGGAGTTGTCACATCGGGACATCGGTAAGATGCTGGAAATCGTCCAATCCACGGTCAGCAGAGTACTAAAACGATACTTCGAGAATCTAACCATCGACCGGAAGGTGAAGAACGGCAAAAATGGATGCTCCGTCAGTGAAAAAGATCACAAGCGCGTAGTTAAGCAGTTTAGACGTAATCCGAGAAGTTCGGGCCGGGATGTCGCCAATGAGCTGAATTTGTCAAGTTCATTCGTCCAGCGGACCAAGCAGCGGGAGGGCCTGCGTACATACAAGGTTCAGAAGGCTCCTAACCGCGACAAAAGGCAAAACATGGTGGGGAAGACGCGAACCCGGAAGCTGTAACCGAAATGCTGACGAAGCCGCATTGCCTGGTAATGGACCTACGTCAAAGCGGACTTTCGTCAGCTGCCAGGCCTGTTGTTCTTCTCCGCAGAGGACAAATTCAGCGTTCCGGAGGAGATTCGCAAGCAGAAACTATCCAAGTTTGCCAAAAAGTACATGGTGTGGCAAGCGATCTGCTCTTGCGGAAAGCGGAGCGCCCCCTTCGTGATGACCGGCACGGTAAACGGGCAGGTTTACCTTAAGGAGTGCCTACAGAAGCGCTTACTACCACTATTGAAGCAGCACGAGGGCCCGACCATCTTCTGGCCGGATCTCGCTTCGTGCCACTATTCAAAGGACGTGTTGGAGTGGTACGAAGCCAACGGGGTCACCTTCGTGCCAAAGGAAATGAACCCGCCCAACGCGCCGGAGCTTCGCCCAATAGAGAAATATTGGGCGATTATGAAGCAGGCTCTCCGGAAGAACCCAAAAGTTGTCAAATCGGAGGTGGACTTCAAGAGAAAATGGATTTCTGTTCAAAAAAAACTACAACCTGACGTTGTACAGAACCTTATGGACGGGGTAAAGAGGAAGGTGCGAGCATACGGGCTTGGGCTCGAAGTATGAATAAAAAGAAAATGCCAAAAGTTGTTTAATAGTTTTTATTTTATTGTCTAAAATTTTCAAAAGGATCGGTCTACTGGGCGAATTTCTACAGCGTTTTTTCCGTGATGTAATTTGATGTGACACATCCTTTATGCACCGTTTTGTTGAATTTTTTTTGCTATTCTAAAGGTAGCTTCATAATGTCTATCATGCTGGTCTTGATCCTTATTGGTGATAAACTATATCAATGAACCACCCTTGATTCATTTATTGCTACCGCGTACGTCGAACTGACCTAATTTAATTTTAATTATTTGCCAAATTCCCGAGGGGCAGTTCAATAACTCGCGGTTTACTGTTTATGCCTAGGACAACCTTTTTTTTCCTCACTTTGTTCGGCAATTAACCAAGCGCGTGCAGTGCCAGCAGCGAGGAGCGTGCGCGTGTAATTTGAGCCCAAGATTTGAAGGGCATAAGTTAGCAAGTAAGCAAAAACCATTATGTTAATGTAACCAATGAAGTTAATAAAAAGTACCGAGCCAGTCGGGCTCGGGAGCAGTATGTTCCGAGAAAGGAAAACGTTCGCGTCGTCTCATGATTTCAGGAGAAAGTCGAACCTGCCCAGTAATAGATTTTTACAATCCTTACTTCATCCCAATTTCTTATCACTCTGGAAATTTTGCAATGCGTTGAAAAGGTGGTAATCGCTTGGTGCCGGGTTCGGACTATATGGTGGATCTGTGGCCTTGCGTTATCTTGATGGAACACAAAATCTCTTCTGTTAGCCGGTCTTGAACGTTTCTGGTCAATCGCTAGCTTCAATTGGTCCATTTGTTGACAGTAGAGATCTCAATTTAGTATATTGCACTAAAATAAAAATTAACAAAAAAGTTTAAAATTTTTTTGGACGTAGAACTACGTCTTTTATTAGGGGTGCCAAATCAGAAAACACATTTTCATGAAATAAAGTTAACGTTTATAACTATTTTTGCCGCGAACGGATTTTGGCAAATCGTAAATTCCCTAAGATTTGTCTGATATGCTATACATTATAGTCTGTATATGGTTTGAATGAATGAAAATTGGAAGCATTCCCATTTCCTCATACATTTGTTCTGTCCATTTGTGTGCTTTCCCGAACAGAGCTGTCAAACAAAGCAAACAAAGGAAAAGAAGAAGAACGAAGGGGAATATTTGCCTAGAGTATAAATCTCGCTGCATCTGGTGCATCTCGCTGAGGTAAATTTTCATTCTTCGTGAGGAAATCGACTGAACAACATCGTTGCTGGGCGAGCTGGACGGCGAGGGATCGAATGCCTTTCTCAAGGCAATGGGGGTGGAGGAGTAATATTATGGATAAAGTGAAGTTTTCTAAGGGCCTTTTTGAAGGTAAGGAAGGAAGACAAACTTTCAGTAATGTTCTGTATTCGAAGCAATGAATATCGCTTGTTCTTCCTTGTTTTGCGTCATCACATGTCTTCGTTTCGGATTGAGCTGTGGACGCGACCGAATTACTCACTCGCTGATGTCTCTGGCATTACAATCATTGCATCAAACTGACACCATTGCATTATAGTTCCGAGCTACACAATTGTGTGGGTAATCATCAAGCTAGGCTATCGTCAGCTCACCAAGAAAATAAATGTTTTAGAATTTTGTCAGTGATTTGACATGACAGCTAAGCTAATCTAGACAGACAATATTAACGGGAAGGGCTTCTGTTAAGAAGAGCGCAAAACGGAGATAAGTGTGTGTATATTTAGTTACGTCAAGCCTAGATATATAGATATTTGTGTGCGTACGTGCGTGCTTCATAACCCGTACGTAAAAATAATGCATCTTCGCTACGCTAAGCCCTCATTTGTATCTGCTCCCGTGTGCATTGGCCCTGTAACGATGCAACAATCGACTGTTTTTTTATGCTATGATTGATGATTGTTTGGTGTTGCAAATTATGCAGTCGTAATAATAAATATAATCAAGAAGGGGAGATAGCGGTAAGGAAATATTTACTCTAGGGTATTGGTAATAAATCTCTGCTGAGGCAAATATTCAGCCTTTTTCCAAGCAGTTACCATTGTTTCTTTTTTATCATCAATGCATTGAACTGACGCTATGGCAAAGCAGGTGTTAAAGTTGTGCACCAAAAATTTATTATTTTATTTGGGTTCGCGTGCCAGTCGCAAAACTGCTTTCAACTAGGATTGTATTTGCGCTAATCTTGATCATAATGAAGCAGTGCTACTCTTTTCGAGGTTGTTGAGATTAACAGATAGAGTTTATTTCGTTTATTTAGTCACCAAGAGAGTAAATTTCGTTCTGAAATGTTGTATGTGATTTAGTTTCGCTTGCCAGTAACAAAACTTTCTCCACTAAGGATGACAGTCGCGCCTATCTCGAGCATGTATTGTTCTGCGAGCACAATAATGAATCATCAAACAATTTTCGTCAAATGATTCTACAATTACAAAAAAAAACATTTCAGGGCGACCAAACTGGTAGAATGGTTATTTCAAAATTTTGGTAGCATTAAACAAAAATATCCGCAGTTATACACAAGCGACTTGAATTAAACTACAGCGTAGATCTACGTCAACAATGCGGTCGTGTCTTGAACACATCCTCCTATATTTTTTTAAATAAAAAAAAATTGAAAAATAAATTAAGTTGCACGTATTTTACTGTTGCAGTATCGACACCATACACCCATACAATTTTCCCTTTGTTGACCTTCATTGTTCACATCCTGTAACTCACAACTGAATGGAACAAACAAAAAAATATCAAAGAATTTTTTTTAGTGTGAAATGTCACCTTTACAACGAGAGCCTATAGCTTAAATTGTACGATCGATATTTCGCGAGATATTGATCATTAAAGCCAGCTATCGAGAAAATAATGGATAACTTTTTCCCCAACCTAATATTAATTTAAATTTATTCAAAGTTGGATCCACCGTCGCAGTTTGGTATTGAAAACACAACAACCAATTATCGAAAACAAAATAACCCTGTTTCCGCCCGGGATCGAACCGGGGGCCTTCCGCGTGTTAGGCGGATGTGATAACCACTACACCACGGAAACCGATGTGTATCGTTGGTTATTCCGTTGTGAGCATGCTTCATAATAATATGGACCAAAATCTAACCAGTTCATGTTCACAACACCGCCAACACCACAATGACCACGGAAACCGATGTGTATCGTTGGTTATTCCGTTGTGAGCATGCTTCATAATAATATGGACCAAAATCTAACCAGTTCATGTTCACAACACCGCCAACACCACAATGACCACGGAAACCGATGTGTATCGTTGGTTATTCCGTTGTGAGCATGCTTCATAATAATATGGACCAAAATCTAACCAGTTCATGTTCACAACACCGCCAACACCACAATGACGATACATATGATCAAGTTAGTCGAGAAATTAGCCTCGCTGCTTAATGCTGCTGAACCAGTTCTCTGAAACTGAAACGAAAAGCAAAAGGCGAAAAGTGTTGAAGAATTGCTTTCAAACTTTCACTACTGGCAGGTCTCAGTAGCAATTGAAATGTGGTCTGTTTTCAAACTGTCTCGCGGTACTGCTTTCATCATCACCCAATAGCCGTGATCGTCTAGTGGTTAGGACCCTACGTTGTGGCCGTAGTAACCCAGGTTCGAATCCTGGTCACGGCAATGTTTCCGACCGAGGAACATTGTCACGGAGGGTGAGATTTTTTATTGCTATTTTTAACCAATAATGACGAAAGGTAAATTTGTATTGGTAACAAATTATTGAAAAAACTGTGGATATTTGCCCTAAGTCTGATCATTCTTACAATTCTTAATGAAGTCTAAAAATTTACATAAAACTAATGGATCATTTTTCCGTCAACCTAATATTATCGCAACTCAATATTGTCTCAATCTTCTTACATCCCCTGTCCTTCCTGAATCCTTCCTAAATCGGTTTTCAATTCTGTCAATCTAATTGTTCATTTTCTATTGATTTCATCCAAATTACGATACTTTGACTAGGAAAGTTTAACTACTGACTACTTTAAGACTAAAGAAATTTGTTGTTTTTGATAACCGCTAAATTAGAAAAAAACAGTTGAACAGGCCACAGAACACTGGAAATCAAAATGAAACATAACGCAGCAATAACGTTATAAATAATAATAAAAATTTGGCATCGAGAAGTGTTATACCATACCCGTCCTGGGATCTGAGTGCGTCAGTTATCAATGGGAACCGCTGCTACGTGGGTGGCAACCAATAAAAATGTTATTGTCACGTGCGATGAAACTCGATACTAAATCCTAATTGATGTTTCAGCAGCTAAATTGATGACGTTGTGTAAACTGTTTTTGTTTCGTATTTTTTTTCGGTCATATGAGTTTGCGTATTTTGCGGTAATGTATATCTAATATTGATAATGGCAGAAGAAAGAGGAATAGGAAATCCGTCGTTTCGCTTTTCAGTTCGATGTTTTGGTCGACATAGAAAAATGAATCATTATTCTTAGGATGCTTCAACTGCGAATTTATTGAGTGCCTTCTTTTACATTTCACATCCGCTTCGCGCTCGTCTATCGTGAAGTTTCACCGAATCGAACGTTCATTAATATCAGCCGGTTTAATTAAGAGTTATATTCGTTTCTTCGGCAGATACCGGATAACACAATAAGCCAGTTGGGGAGCGATATGAGCTACAACGAGCGGGAATCAAGCTACCCTTTTACCCCGATGCGAGCGCCGATATTTATCACGCTCGAACGCTCCTGCCTACAGCTCAAAAACATGATTTTTACTCAAGCAAGAGTACCAACAGTTCTCGTCGTCATGGTATTTTCCACCGGATTCCGGGTAGATAGGAAAAATCGGAGATAATTCAACTGGGAAAGCTACAGTATTTCTCTTCTCGCCTCTTTCGCTTTCGTTCGCAGCTCAGCTCTCGCATTTGAATGATCCCAATTCTTGGTGCAGGGTTGAATCAGGAGCGCTAGGATCGTGGGGCTGGGATGACAAGTAGTTTAACCAGCAGCTACTAATTTTCTCGAATTCTATCAGTTCAATACATTAAATCAAACGATATTTTAATGCAATGGCTGAAATGCTCTCGAGGTCCCTGTAATACTTTTTCGAGTTTAGTGGAGTAATTTAAGGCTATTCAGAGAGGTCCGCTACTGACAAAAAAGAACTGAGTTCGTTTGTCCACATGAAGAACGTGATTCAACCACGATGTTTTTTAATGTTATTCAATGAAAACTGTTTACTGTTAAAACATTAGCATCGGGGGCTAGAATTAACGCACAATCGCCATTATGATTCTTGTCAGTGCCTCTCGAGAACAAATTGACACCAAAGATTTTCTGTATAAAATATGTTCAATCACCAGTAAATCGCCATGAAAAAAACCAGTTTTTCTTTCATATTAACTCAACTTTCGATAAACTTTCAACGTAGGATTATGTCTTTCGGGACCATATTGGGGGTGTGAATAGGAAAACGGAAAATTGGTTGCATCGCTTGTTCAATGTCGAACGCTTATTGCTCAGTCATTCCCTGATGGATTTGCAAAATTTTTTGCATAACATTAGATTGTTTGGGCACTCCCCAACGATCTAATCAATCTACAATCTTATGAAGAAAACTATATGTTTCATGAAAGTAACTCTCGAACAATCGAACAAGCTCTCTCAGTTGATGTAACGTTTTCTTTGCGTCTACATTCTGAACTAAGGAAATGGGACAGTGCATAGCAATATGTCAAAATATTTGGTCGCGCGATCCCGTAAGCTTGCATCGTAGCTGAAACGAGTACACTGAAGTCGCTTTTTACGCGGTTTTTTTGTACACGGTTTTATTTTACGCGGCTTTTTTTACGCGGTTTATTTTTTCGCGGATTTCCGAATTTATGCGGTTTTTTAACGCAGCACGTATCAACCGCGTACAAATTCAATGTGCTTATTGGTGTGGCTTTTCACGAAATAACTTTGTATTGTATCATTGATCAGTAGCTGAAAAATAAAAGAATATACAGATATCATGATTGCAGTATAAAAAAAAAAGTAAATCAATTGTTAGAATATGGGTCGCATTTTCAATTTATAATTTACTTTTTGTTAGATTTTTATACGGATTTTGCAATTTACCCGGTTTATTTTGACGCGGATTTTGGAATTTACGTGGTTTTCTTTTACTCAGTTTTTGTTTACGCGGCACATATCTCCGCGTAAAAAGCGACTCCAGTGTATACATAATATGATTCGACATATTGGTTGCTTCGCGTTATTCCGTTACAATAACCGATCATGCATTCTCAGTGGCGTAGCGTGCGACACCCGGGATGGGTGTCTTGCATGTCACCCCTTCCATTCAAACTTTGTTTACAAATATTTTGGCGTAGAAATTCGCATGTTAGAGTATCGACTTTTTAGTTCGCTGTCAAATACTTCAAAAATTTCTTCTTCTTCCTTAGACGAAATCGACCGCCTTTGTAATTTCCGATGTGAAAATCTTATTTTTCTCCTCCATTGTTATCCTGGGTCCGGGAGGTCTTTAGTAAAGTCTTTTTAATGGCTTTCGTTTTTTGTTCCTTTCAACAGCAAGAAAAATTACCAGTGAATTCAGTCTGGTCACGACCTCACCCAGAGATAATCCCTTAGTTTGCACATATTTGTGCACCAGACTTTCTTCACGTAGTACCAGAAGTATTGGTTTTGAACCATACTGACAGTTGCGTCAGCTGAGATGATCCGAGGATTTTTTTTTGATGTTGGCATCATACGAGCACATAGGAAGAAATAAGCAGTAGCTGGGCCCTGGAGTCAGCCTTTTGTGGGTGACACCCGCCCCCCATACACTACGCCACTGTGCATTATCTAACGTTTGGTATAAATAAAAGTTTAATGTAGCAGTTTTGCTGGAAATAGCTTCAAAGCCGCACCGACGTGGCATGCACCAGTGGCCGAGTGGTTAGCGTCTCACATTATTATGCAGGGTGTTCGGGTTCGATTCCCGTTCTGGCCGGGGGATTTTTCGTCAAAGAAATCTCCTTCGACTTGCACTGTGGTCACGCGCATTCTAGAGCTTGCCTCTCGGAATACATTCAAGGCGTGTTATTTGGCTTAAGAAATCTCAACTAAGTATTAATAAATGACGCTAGGTAATGCATACGCTGAGACGGCAAAAGTTCCATAGGGAACGCTAACGCCATTTAAGAAGCTTTAAAGCTGAGAGAAATAATTTGAGTCTCCGAATTATAAAATCAATCGCCACAAATGTTTATTCGCGCATCATTTGAGAACGGAACGTTCGATTTGAGCTATCTGTTTTGTTGTTATTCGTCCAATTCAGATTCACGTTGACGCATTCAGCTTCGTGTTCCGTTGGTTGGAAACAAAAATGGCAATGGAGAAACTAATCACTCTTCATTATTTTATCCATACAAAACGCAGAAGCTATCTCGTCTAAGCGTTTTCCCCATAACGGCTTAAAAGTAGCAATTAAGCAAAAGCATAAGATCTTAATTTTTCTGAAAAATTCAGTCAATTCAGTCAAATTATACAAAAGTCCCCCAGAGAACACATTTTCGTAGGAATTAACATTTTTGAGTAGTATCTTTTTATAAAAAAGTGAAAAAAGTAAAAAAATTGAGAAACTATTTTCCTCAATTTTCTAATGTTTTGGACGATTTGTAGACGGTTTTATGATTTCATGAACCACTTCATACACTTCATATTGAATGCAAAAAAAACTGACATCATATTTTGTTTTCCAATTAAAATATATTTCGCTATTTAATCCTTGTATGTATCACACTGGTGTTCTTGGGTAAATGATTCCTTCATTCTGATTTTGAAGTTTGTTCTTCAGTTCTAAAAATGGTGATGCAAGTGGGCCCACGCTTCAAAAAATCCAACCTTATCGTATGGGAACAAGTCGAAATCGGACTTCAAGAGGTTTCCAGAAAATGGCAACAGGAAAAGAAGGAAAGGTGGTAGAGATCTCCGAGACCATGAAACTTCTGTACAATGCAGCGAATATGACAGACCTGTTCTGTTTCGATTGGATTTGGTATTCAGCCATTATGGAAAAAAAGAGATGAAATGCTATGTCGAGAAAAATGTGATGGTGGTGCCCAAAGATTACAATCCTCCTGACACCCCAGACCTCCGAACCATAGAGAGATATAAAAAAAAATATTGATTCTGATTTTCCCTGATTTTTATATTTACATTCTCGTAAACGGCCACTGTCAAAATTTCAGCCCAATCGGTCTCGTAGTTTTGTTTTGACCGTGTGTGGAAACGGGCGTGTCCGCGGATTTTAGGAAAACGCCACGGCCAAATTGGTCAAACTGCACTACGAACTGCTGCCCCATCCATCGTATTTTTCACATTTGATCTCGTGCTACTTTTTTTGTTCCCAATCTTGAAAAAGTCACTCGCCGGATAGAAATCGAATGAGGAGGTCATCGCCGCCACGAAGGCCTACTTTGTAGACCTCGAGAAAACGTATTATTTAGATGGATTAAAGAAGTTGGAGCATCGCTGGTCAAGTGTAACATTATAGAAATGTAAGAATCAACGCTTTAGTATAACAAATTTGCACATTCCGTTTCCTAACGAAGGACACAGCTCTCACCGTTGGAAAATATCTTCTACACGGCCGGCTTGAAGTGTGCTACATTTTGAAGACCCTTGAAACCCGGCAACAATGCAACATGCAAAACTTCGGAAATTGAAAGAAGGATCGAAAAAAGTTACTAATAAGTCCGACCACTCTCCTAAATTCACAAGCTGTCTCCCGGCCAAAAATTATAGGAATCAATTCGTTTTTTATTGCTTTGGATATTAGTTTACAGGAAAAATGCGTCCTCATTTTTAGTAGATGCCTCGTGTTTATGTTTTAAAGACAAAACGGTAAAGCCGGACTGATATTTAGATGGAAACACCCAGCACCAACGTTGAGTAGGGTATTAAAGAAGCTCCAACTTCTTTAATACCCAACAAAAAAGGCTGCTAGAGCACATGGTATCCCTTGATCAACGTTCATCGAGCACATTTCCGGTGGATGCCCACCCAAGCTGGTATCAAAACTACCGCAAGAGTTTGTCCTTCACCTGCTTGATCTCAAGAATCGTTTTGATGAGCCCCATATTACCGATATCCGTCGTCAGGATTTTGGATTGGCAAAAAACAACTTGAAACACTCTTTCAAAACGAAAAAGATAATTGCTGGCAGAGATTTTGAGACCGGAATCCGAATTTGTTTGTTTTGAAACATTTAAATTGCGTATCATTTGCAAATATACATCTCCTCCCACTCACCGCCCAATTTTCAAGTGTCCATATATTATGTAGATAGCTTCTACTACTTTGAAATAAATGTGAAAAGTTTGCATACGTCTAACCGGAATATATATATATACTTGTCGAAGCTTTCGGTAAACATGTTCTTGAAAAATCACAGTGCTTTGAGAGGTTCGAAAAATTTAAAAATTGAAATTTTAATTCGTGTTACCGATCAATGATTTATTATCAGTTAAGATGAGATATCTATGTTTAATGTTTCCTGCTACTGGCAGAGAAAAGTTGACTGAAGTAGAGTGAAGTAGAAAATCGCTTGAGAGCAGCCGAGTGGAACAAGAAGAGATTTGTTCCAGCTTTACTTACGTCCTTTTTATTAATAGTACTTAGTTGAGATTTCTTATGTCATAAAATTCCCATAATGGGCCTTGGAATCTAGTCTAAGTGGCAAGCTCTAGAATACGCGTGACAACAATACCAGTCGGAAGATGTTTCCTTGACGAAAAATCCTAGAACTTCTATGGTCCCCAATGGCACGATACCTTCACTAACCCCAATAAAAACTTGTGGAAGTATACAAAACTATTTGGAAACTAACTTCTCACTCGATTTCACACTATCCCCAAAGCCAGTCCTTCATTCCATAGACAATTATTCGTGTGCGCTTCACGCTGTCCGCTATACAGTGATTGAAAGTTTGCAGAAGTTAGGGCCGACCCTGAGAGATTCAATAAAACGAGAAATGTGGAAAACTTTTGAAAAAGCTAGTGAATTGTAAGCACTTTTGGTGGAAATGACACTCAAATGCAACAACCACTTGCGGATCGATTCAATGTGATTCAAGAAGCCATCTCCATACGTTTGAAGGCTATGGGAAAGATTCAAAGGTCGGAAATTAGGCAAGAGCTGAACGAAAGACAGCAGGAAAACTGAAAGATCATATGTGAGAAGCTGTTCGCTTGTTGTAAATGAAAGTCATTTCTTTTCCGGATTGTGACTGGGAATGTATAGTAGATTTATTCCGATAATCCTAAGTGTCAATGATCTTGGGTAAGTATAGGGGAACCATCAACATCGGTTGCACGGCTAAATTGCTATAGACGGAAGACAATGCTCTGTGTTTTGTGGGATCAGAACGGTTTGATCTACTATGAGCTGCTCAAACTTGGCGAAATATGAATATTGAACGCTACCGATAACAAATGATCAATTTGAATCAACCGTTGGGTGGAAAACACCCAGTTTACCAAAACGAAAGGAAACAGAAAGATTTTGCAGGATACTGCTCCATCGCACGCTGCGAAACCGGTCACGGAAAATATTGAGTCATTTGGTTGGGAAGTTCCTTCACATGCGGCTTACACAGCCGACAGGCTATGCAAAGTTTAGTAACAAAATTTGAGTCTATATTTTTTACTTTATTGGGCAATAAATTTGATTTGAAGCAAGTATGTCTGGAAGGCGTTTTTAATTTTATTTGAAAAACCCAATACAATAGTAAAATATAACTTTTTAACAGCATTACTACAATAAAGGAACACACTTTTTGATTGAGGGCAAAAATCATTCGATCCTACAGGAAAATAACAGTCGGGGAAATTGAATGTTCGAAAAATATAACGTTGGCCATAACGAACTATTTTTTTGCTGAATCAATACCAACACATCTAACCTCTGCAGCGTATTCTGGTTTGTTCACTATGGAATATGGAAGGTTGAATTTTTAATTTTTGCATTCTCAATTGTGAATGTTTGTAATTATCGATTAATTGAACAAATATTGTCGGAAAGTTACATTTTTGTCCTTAATAACCTTAGGTGATGGCGATCTGTGGATTATTTAAAGTTTATACTTAGAGACTTTCATCCACCTATGCATGTTCGTCCCGAAATATAAAATTAATGTATTTTTCAACGCCGTATATTTGCTAATTAATGTGACATTTAGTTCGCAGTGTGTTTGTACTTACAATAAAAGTGCGGGTTTCGGCCAATGTTCGATTTTTCCCAGACACCTTGGTTTTGAAGTCTGTTTTAGGCAAACACATTTCAGTCGGAAAAAAAATACCCTCGACTTGCATGAATTTGCAATGCCAATTCCTCCAGACACCTTGGTTCTGAAATCTGTGTTGGGGAAACATATTTCAGTCGAAACAAAAATGCTTCTGACTTGCATGAATTTTCAATGCAAATTTCCCCACGCTCCATGGATTTGAAGTCTGTGTTGGGGAAACATATTTCTGTCGGAACAAATATATCCCCGACTTACATGTATTTGCAATGCCAATTTCCCCACGCTCCATGGATTTGAAGTCTGTGTTGAGGAAACACATTTCAATCGGAACAAAAATACCTACGACTTGCATGAATTTGCAATGCCAATTTCCCCGAAGCTGCTTGGTTATGATGGCTGTGTTGGGGAAACTGTAAATCGGACCAATCAAAACAAAGTAGTTAGGGCGTTTAGATAACGCTTAACATTTCACAGTTATTCAATTGTTTATCTAATGATAAATAATATTTTAATAATTATGATGGATGCGTAGAAATATTCCAGATCAATTGATGCAAACATCTTTCCGATACAGTGAGAAATGTTCGAGTTATAAGCATTTGGAATCTTTCATTTTTTCCTGCATGTTCTGCGTTTAGGTTTTCATTTTACCCCCCATATACTCCGGTTAGACGTAGTCCCACGTCAAAACATTTTTTACGGTTTGATCGTCAATGGGTTGATTGAAAATAAAATAAGAAATGACGAATGATGTCAAAAATAGCTAATAAATAATGGATCAAGTCAAGAAACGTAATTAACTGCTGTAATAGATTCAACTTTGGCTCCAAATATGTGTTGTTGAATAATCATGACAAAATTAAAAATTAAAACATTTTTTTAACACGTAGAAAAAATATATATACGGCAACAATAATAAATAAGGGGGTCTCCGTAGCCACATTGGTTGCGCGTTCGCTTAGTAAAGCGATCGATCGTGAGTTCAAAACTCATTGACCATCTTTGTGTTGTTACAGAATAGCTACGTCCACGCAACAATCATCAGCGATGGATATCGATCCACGGTCGAAATAAGATCGATTCATCCATACAACTGCTCTGCTCTGCAATACACATCGGGCTGTTGTTCTATAAATAACTCAACAATGATCCTATGAACTGTCTCCGCTGTCCGGTGTTTTAACTGGTTAATGGAAGAACAGAAGGATAACTTTTACGCCTAAATGGCTACTGTGTAAATGTACCATATGCAATGGTATAGAAGGGAATACGCCGGAAAATGGCAACTGTGTAATGTGCTAATTATAGATATGATAAACTGACAAGACGTCCCGCATTTCAACAAAATGTCGTCCCGCGTTAGATTCCGTCCCGCATTTGGCAAAAGAAACGAAAATGTCCCGCGATATCAATATATTTCAATATCACAATTTGATCATGTTGTTTTCATTAGATGAATGAACCTCAAAAAAACTTTTATTTGGCAGACTGTTCTAAGCGCTTCTAATGCATCCAAAGATTAATACGTTGAGCTTGTTTCATCGCACCGACATTGGGCTTTTTGTTTAGAGAGTGTCAACTGGAAGCGACAGCAACAAAATAGAAAATATGTTTTTTATAAAAGTCCCCTATTGATCCGCAGGGACCAACATGAGTAAGACGAAAAGTTCATCTTTGGTCCCCTAGCTCGGTCAGGGCTTAACGTTTTAAATAAGCCGGAAGAACTAGTGTATACTCGACAGGAAGAGTTGTTTTATGAAGTATCGTAAATGAAGCGCTGGGTGGTCTTACGAAAATTGGTCGGAACCTGAAACATGGCCAATGAAAAGACCTTTTC
This sequence comes from Toxorhynchites rutilus septentrionalis, assembly GCF_029784135.1. NCBI lineage: Eukaryota > Metazoa > Arthropoda > Insecta > Diptera > Culicidae > Toxorhynchites > Toxorhynchites rutilus. The sequence continues at coordinate 121,450,220 of NC_073746.1, read as the reverse complement.
GTGGCTTTGGTGGTCGTCTGTCTCTCTATTTTGGCCATTCGCCCAAAAGTTTTCTATCGGGCGCAGCTGGGGAATGTTGGTGGTCTTCGCGACAATGTTTATCTCCAGCCGATCCATCCTCCAGTGATCTTTTGGCATAATGGGCTGATCCCAGGTTCGGCATAAAGACCACATCCCAACTCCGGCAAGCACTTCGTACTATATATCTCCCCGTTCACCATATGACTCGAAAAAGAGCGGCTTTGACATTCCCTTCCGTCTGTCAGAGAAGGACCTTCTTCGAGAACTTGATGTGAATGATATATTCGACGTCATCGCTTACCTGGGGAACGTAAAGTATCCGGTCCCCTGTCATTCGTTGAATTCTAGCATCAAGTACGTCTCGTCTTTCATTATGAGTACGAAAAGAAGTTTTTCACTTCTTTCGCCGGAAAGAAGTTTTTCACCAGCACGTCAAGCTACTCTTTCTGGGTGATTGCCTGCTGCTCAGATACGGCCGGTCTCGTCTGACAATGTCTAAAAATGTCCATTTTGGCAAGATTTTTCTGCACCTTTTGGCCGGATGCTTCGATCTCCCGGCTTAAGGAGCGGCAAAGAGATGATATTCTAAATACCAGATCGGCTATATCTGGCGGACACAAAGTGCCTCAGGATGTCCAACTCTTTCGCTGTGGGGTGGAGCTTGCAGTATGGAAAAATCATCAAGTTGTTTGACAGTGCTGCTGCAGCAAATCAACAGCCTTGAATCATTTTCGTTGTAGACTTAATAAACGTAAGATTTGAATAAAATATGTTCCTATAAATGATCTTTCATCGCCATCCGAAATGAGTTAATTTTTTTGAATACATACGTTAACACTAAAATCTATGAAAAATGAATGGGAATTTTCGAGCATTCCATTCGATAATTTGAAGAAAATTGTAGAGTTTGAAACGTGCTTGCCAGGCGTAAATGCTCTGATTGAGCGAGCCGATTGAACTCAGAAACAAATAATACTGATCAGTTTAGACTCGCTGAACTATGGTTTATGTTCACATAACGTATATACATAACGTTTTGTTGTTTTGTGATAAACATGTGACATGTACACGAATAAAATTCGGCTCTGTTACAGCTAAAATGCTATTGAGCCTAAAATAAACAAAAGGGATAAAAAACAATAAAAAATAGAAGCGTAATATACAATTGCTGTTATTTTTTTCAAAAATCTTACTGCAAAAGGTACAAGTTTCTGTCGGTTCTGTGAAATTTGGACTCATATTATTCATATCCTTGTTATCTTTTTTCCATCTCACTTGTTGAAGTGGGAAGAACCAACGACAGCTGTTCTTGCCCCGAGTAACAACATAAATCCACCAAACTTACTTCTCCTAAACGTTTTCTCTTGCGCTAGCTTCCCCAAAGAATTCCATAACATTCTGGATAGTTTCCAAAAATTCTTCAAACGCAAATTAGACCAAACTTTTTCCTTTGGGAAAAACACACACGCTAATACACACGCTGCCTCCGCTAGACTCTAGATTTCCATTCTCGTCCCTGGCAAAGCCGAAAATCAGTCAGAAGAGTGAGAGCGTGAGAGAGCCTGAGAAAATCATCTGAGAGGACCAGGCTGAGGCAGCAGCAGCAGCAGCCAAGCATCAACATGAAAACTGTAGCTTTTCCTCTTTCTGTTGCTGTTGCCGTTTCTGGTCATCAGAACGCGACCCACCGAGTTAGTTTAGCTTAGAACGCCGCCGAGTGAACACCGCGCTCGCCGGGAGTCCTAGCTCTAGGAGTGTGTCTCCGGTGGTCACTTTAGGAAGCTAGCTAGCTTCCTTCCGGTTTGACCCCCGCTGTTTCCGGTCGTACGTTCCCTTCGCTTAGTTTACACAACCTTTCCGCTATTAGTGTTGTGCTATCTTTCTGTGCTTTCCCTGAACGAATGAATTAAACAAAAAAAAAAAACTGAAGTGTGCTAAAGACGCCAGGCGCCACCAAGAAGCTGTACTGTGGCCGAACCACTCAAGTGAACTAAATTTATTTGCCGTTTTTTATGTGCGTCGTCCTCCCGCTACTTTTCCACTGCTGCAGCTGCTGACCGATTCGTTGGTGTGTGGGCGCGGAAGGGGCCTTTGTAAGGTTTTCCCTTCGGGCCCATCAACCATTGAGTCGATCACCAACTGGACTGAACTTCTCTGCAAGTTCTGGCGGAATTGACACGGTGTTCCAGCTGACACGGAATTTCCGTTTTCCTTTGATTTCTTCCCTTGTAGTTTCTATTAATGGATTTCCAGTGGTGAACAAGTGACAAAAAGTCGGATAAAATGAATAAATTTTATGCGATTTTTATGCTAATCATTCTGATCGCCTCCGCAGTCGAGCCGGGTTTGTGAACTTTCAACTTTCCAATCTATATTCTATCCTTTTATAATACGAAAGCAGGAGCAATAGGCGCACTGTAATATTGCTGCTGTTTGGTGTGCTTTTTTTCTGGTGCTCACTCGATACCCACCGATATGGTCCTTGGAGCATACCGAAAAAGAACTGTTCTATGATACGAACAATAAAAAAAAAATTACAGAGTAAAAATTCGATTTCGTGTTACATAAACGGTACGGATGTAAACTTTACACCGGCGGATGGACTGGATCGAGCAGAACTGGATTGGGCGGCTCGTTCCGTACTGCTGCCATTGCGTTCCCAGCTTTATTGCAAAGTGACAGATTGCCGCTCGCTTTCTTTTGTTTTATGGTACATCGGGGATTTGTGTTTGTTCGCGTTCGTGGGAATTTCGACGACGGCAATTGTTGGGCTCGCCGTGAGATGAGATGAGACTGATGCAATAATGGTGTGGATAGAGAAGACATTGAAGACGTGGAAAGAATTTATGGGATGTGTGTTGGCCTTTGGAGCCTCGGGAATGGAGTGAGCGCCGTACGTCATGCGGTTATGAAGTAGTTATGGAGGAATTAGGATAATTGATTGTGTGATTCGAAATAATGCCGGGAATTAGATTTGATACGATAGGTTGGCACCGGATGTCAGCCGGGCATCGTTTGATAAGAAAGTGAAACAATTCATAAGTATTTTCTATAACGATTTGAAAGACTGTGTGAGCATCTTCATCTGTGTTGATCTATTAATCCATTCATAGACTTTGGAAGGGTTAGCGTGTAGATTGAAATATTAATATTAGTATTCGATAGCACTTTGTATCAGCTGTCAAATGTGGTATGTGACATACGTTTGAAGCATAAACAACGAGTATTTCTATTGAACATGTAGAATTTTATTTCAAATTGTTTGGGGAAGTTATTTCGTTATCAGAAGCGGAAGGGTCTCGTACTATTTTACTGCAAGGAGAAGTGCAGCGGAAACTTATTGTTTTCTACACGGTGAGTATGTTCCATCAAATAAAACTCGCGAAAAATGATTTTGAGAACAAAAGACATGGAATACCCCAAATAAATTAAAGACACCGAACTTGAAAAATTATTGGCTCAAGATTCAACATGAGCTTATGTGGACTGTACACTTCGTTTTACTTTCGGTAAAATCAAAAATCTAACTTTCTTATCTTTATAGATAGAGGCAACATAGCTCGACAATATTGTAGCTCCAGTTATTTTAAGCAACTTTATTCTATATTTCAATACAACCGATTTAGCGCATTTGTTCTAAGTCACAATAAGGTCATCATAAAGAAACGGATTTTTAACTTCTATATTGAAAATTCTTCTTGTATAATGTCTACATAATGTGAGATTGTAAAAACTAAGTCATTTTCTTTGTGTTCCAGTAAACTAAATTTGAAATCATGAGTTTTTGGGTAAAACCATCAATAACTTTGAATAGGACTAAGATATTGACAGGTTCTGCATTGAAATTGTTTTGTCTTGATAAGTTCTAAAAGTAGGCTGACCAAACGTACAGTTTTTTCGACCATTTTTTAATGTCCCTTCTTTTTATCAATCTGTACCGCATTTTGAATGGAAAAATTGTGAAAAAATTCACTAAATTGCTATCGAATGAAAATAGTCAACATGATATCGAGTGTTTAGCAATCAATATTGAAAGCTTCGCTGTGGATATTCAGACATATTTTCATTTCTACCTAGTAGGGGAAATCAGGGTAAAATCGACACTCTAGAGATTTGCCCATATTTCCTGGATCTTCCATGTTTCCTTGACTCCGTTACTTGCAATCGTAACAGAATCTCACTTAAACTTTTCATAAACCATTTAACAGATCTCTGTTGAACATTTATTGAGTAGAACTTGAATTTTGATAGAATTCAAAAATGTGTGTTTTTAGGTGAAATAAATGAGAGTGTGAGACCGACATCTTGAGAAAAAATTGTAACAATAATTTAAAATTACCAAGGGAATATCCATATACTATGTGGACACTTAAAAAGTAGGAAGACTAGTTTTGACTGCAAACTGCTAAACCCCATAGCTCTCGCTACTGATGTAGGATTCCGGTCTAGAAATATCAGCCAACAATTTACTATTTTTTTTTTTTTTGAAAGGGTGTTTAACACTAGGTTTACGGGACGCGTCATTTTGACGCATTTCGAATTTTATAAGGAAAACTACAAAAACCGTTTGCAGTTTTTATGCAAACTCTTGTCTCTTGTAATGACTTTCAATCATTGATCGAGGTAAATATATGTTGAATTTTATTTTCTTCAAAAGTGTTGAAATATCTAAATTCTCTATGTGGTATACTGCCGGTCTACGCATAGTTGTCCCATGTTACTTTTTGACAACCTTCACTTCTCTTCATAAAACGATGTTTTTATGCCTAGTCTTCCGGAAAAACACAGAAAAAGTTATAGTTTTTTCCCAGCTTCTAAGAAAACTTGATGAAACTCACTTGTCTCATGTTGATATTCTATTCCTAACTGTCCAACCATATATTTTTTTCGATCCATATCAAATAAATTGGTTCAAGTACAAACATTTAATGTCACGCTTTCAGCAGGGCTAATGTACTCATTTCTGGTTTGGGGGAACGAACTAATTCTCAAATAAAAAAAATAGTTTAACAAAACACGTGTACACCTTGTTAGCGAATGCCTGATAACAGCGAAATTTATGTTCTGTGAAGTATTGCAGATCACTAGCTTCTTCATAAAACGATGTTTTCATGCATAATCTTTCGGAAAAACACAAAAAAAACTTAATGTTTGTTCTAAGTATATCAACAAACAACATCAAGCAACATTTTAAGCCTGTAACCAAGACTGATTGATTCAAATGAGGGGATTATTTCGCATTTGATTAAAAACTAGTTCTGTGCTTATAAAAAAAACCCAGTGTATTGCTGAACCGAAATACTCAAAGCTTCTAGTAGACAAATAAGCTAGAAAACTTTGAATGTGTTTTTCTCAGTTGCTGGTTTTGGAAAATGGGACAACCATGCGTAGAACGACAGTATACCTATCTCTAGGGATATGCGTCAATTTGACGTGATGGTAATGTAGACAGAATTTTGAGTAAACATGCAAACACCAACGGTGTATGAATAATATTAGGCTGTCAAAAAAGTCCTGCGGTATTTCCGCGAGGTGTCGTTGTAAGCGCGTAGTTCTAGTTGTATTCATTGTATCGAGTCATACTATAGCTTGTTGGAAAGGTATTTTTGCGCGTTATAATATAGTCCTTGACAGTGTTTTGGTTGGTTAAGTCGTTCGTGAGTTATACTGTCGCAAATATGGAGCAAAATAAAGAGAAAATCCGACATATTTTACAGTACTACTATGACAAAGGCAAAAATGCATCTCAAGCTGCCAATAAAATTTGTGCAGTTTATGGACCCGATACAGTTTCCATTTCCACCGCACAACGATGGTTTCAACGTTTTCGTTCTGGTGTAGAGGTCGTCGAAGATGCGCCACGCTCCGGAAGGCCTGTCGTCGAAAATTGCAACAAAATCGCTGAATTAGCCGAGAAAGACCGGCATAGTAGCAGCCGTAGCATCGGCCAAGAGCTGGGGATAAGTCATCAAACCGTTATTAACCATTTGAAGAAGCTTGGATTCACAAAGAAGCTCGATGTATGGGTGCCACACACGTTGACGCAAAAAAACATCTTTGACCGTATCGACGCATGTGAATCGCTGCTGAATCGCAACAAAATCGACCCGTTTCTGAAGCGGATGGTGACTGGCGATGAAATGTGGGTCACTTACGACAACGTGAAGCGCAAACGGTCGTGGTCGAAGTCCGCTGAAGCGACTCAGACTCAGAAGCCCTCATTAACGGCCAAGAAGGTTCTGCTGTGTGTTTGGTGGGATTGTCAAGGAATAATCTATTATGAGCTGCTTCCCTATGGCCAAACGCTCAATTCGGAACTGTACTGCCAACAACTGGACCGCTTGAAGGCAGCACTCATGAAGAAGAGGCCATCTTTGATAAACAGAGGCCGCATTGTCTTCCATCAGGACAACGCCAGGCCACACACTTCTTTGGTGACGCGCCAGAAGCTCCGGGAGCTCGGATGGGAGGTTCTTTTGCATCCGCCGTATAGTCCGGACCTTGCACCAAGTGACCACCACCTGTTTTTGTCCATGGCGAACGAACTAGGTAGTCAGAAGTTAGCCACAAAAGAGGCCTGTGAAAATTGGCTATCCGAGTTTTATGCCAATAAGGAAGCGAGCTTCTATAACAGGGGTATTATGAAGTTGGCATCTCGTTGGTAACAAGTCATCGAACAAAACGGCGCATATTTGACTTAAAACAGATGATTGTAACTAATTTTATGAACAAAAGAAAATTCAAAAAAAATACCGCAGGACTTTTTTGACAGCCTAATATATAGGAATGTGTCGACACTTCGATCAGCTATCTCCGTTACCCGATATCCTCATCTCAAATGAAACAAACGATAAAGAACTGTTGCCGAAAAGCAACAATTAAAAAAAATGAAACGCATAATCTCGGAGAGCGAAGAGATTTTGAAAGTTCCAGTTGCTTAGTTCGAGAATTGAAAAATGAAATACTAAAATATTTTTTGAGTTAGTATTATTGTGAACCCCAATTTTACATATTTCAATTTTTTACTTATAGTTTATAATTGAATTGCTTTCTAAGGGTTGTTATACACTCTGTCCCACTTCTATAAGACCACCCTGATTCTATTTCATTACAACACAAACAGTTAGCAATTCAACAAGATACATTGATACATTGTACATTGTACATACATTAAGTATGTGTATTTATTTTGCTTATATATGATAATTTCAGCTGTCCAGTTTCAATAAGACCATTTTAAAACTCATAATTGAAAATCAAAACAATCGGCTGAATTTAATGTCAATAATTGGAAACCTTGCCATTTCGGCTAATAACCTGGAAAATTCGTGTTAGAATACTATTTACCAAATTCTGCTGAACGGATTTCTCGATATTTTCCCATTTCTCCGATATTGCGGCATTGTGTTCATCCAATGGTGGTGTACCGCTTCCCCTCAGTGTAGGTTCTGCGTACAAGGATCCCCCTGAGATTTTCAGCGGGATTCAAGTCTGCAGAGTGAGCCGACCAGTCCAAAAAAATAAGTTTTTGGTCCTTAATCCATTTCTTAGTTTGCTTGCGGGTATGAATAGTAACATTGTTTTGCTGGAATGTGAATTTTTGTGACGATATCCACGCAAAAACGGTAGGAGAGAGGATTCTAGAACATGTATGTAATCCTTGAATGATGTGAAAGCTGTCTTGAGCTTTCCGGTTGCACAGAATCCCACCCAAACTATGCACGAGCCTCAACCAAAATTCCTGGTTCAAAAATACTGTTCCTTCTTCAATAAATCACGCCAGTACCCGTTGAATCAATCAAGACCATCCAAATTTTTTTTTTGTTTTCGTTATGGCGTGTAGCAAAATGTATTCTTTTGGAAACACTCTTTGTCATAACATACCATGCCCCACTTCCGATGTGAGATGGTATTTGATGAGAAGTTTTAACCTTTTAAGTTCTCTTTATGGGAGGATTTTTACCAAAACTTGACGAATTGTCACCCGAGTATTATTAAATTGAAATATTGCTCTATTTGCATAAGCGATTTGAGGTATTCGGAGCTGTTCCAGCTATTCCCCGCTTATCTCGGTCAGTGAGCTTCGATTTACGTGGAGCTTTCTCCTTTTTACTGCATCCTTGAGGATTCGCCAAATAATTAAGCACTACTTGATGAGATCGTCCAATCTGATGAGCAATTTCTCTGATACCAATATTTTCTTGGTAAAATGCATCGACCTGTCTTTCTTCTCTCTCCGCGAGCACTTTTCCCTTCGGCATTTTCCAGATTTATTGATCAAAACCACTAAAACAACGGAAGATGTAACTGGGCTTATAGAAACTTGACACTTGAAAAATACAAAAACGTTCATTTACGCTCAGCACTTGCACACACACACATATGGAAATCATGCAATGTATGGTAGTCACCAATACCTATACACTAGAATATAAATTGAAGCATTGTTTGTTTACAATGCCATTACCTGGTCTTATAGAATTTGGACAGAGTGTATGTGTGTTGCTTCAAAATGACGCGTGTGCGTAGAGATAGGTATATAAGAAACGTCCGTAAACGTAGTGTTAAGGTTTTTCTGCCAATTCTAAAACATATTGCTTAAGATCAAGCAATTTAAACACAAACTCCTGCTCCTGGTCAGGTGTAAACAGGGTAGTTTTGATTCAAGCTTGGGTGAGGATCCATCGGATATGTGGCCGATAAGCGTTGATCGGGGGATACCAACCTTTTTGGTTGATGTGTCCTACTCAACAATATCAGTCCGGCTGTACTGTTTCGTCTTTATAACATAAACATGAGGCATCTACAAAAAATATGGACGCATATTTCCTGTTAGTGAGGCACAAACCGGGTGTCGATTTTACCCTGACTTAAGGTGTCGGTTTCACCCCGAATGGACACAACTTTTGAGCATTTAAACCAACAAAACCACCCGCTGTCTCACAGAATACACTGCACAATGATTGAGGATGAATTAGAATCACAAAAACTATCAAATTTGACAAAATTTTCCGACTAATACACTTGAATCCTACTAGCGAAATCTTACACGGATTGTTGCAAGTGAAAGTTTGCGGGTTGCCATCCCAATTGAATTCTTCAACCATTGCAAATTCCGATAGGAACGTGCACAGAACCGCTCCTCTAACCTTAAGATCTCTTAACCCTCTACAGCTCAAGCCCGCCTTTAGACGGGCTTTGCGGATTCTCTTTTCAAACTATTCAGACATTATTTTCAATATTCACCCCCACTAGAACGTCTTTAGAATATTTTCATCTATCACACATACACATCGGTTTTATGCTGGTAGCTTTCTGCTAGGAGTATTTTATGTTGAAAGTCGGAAATTCCAGATAAAAGTAGAGTAGGTTTTTTTTAGATAAATAAAAGACTTGGGCGGTAGAGGGTTAAGATCTAGGCTACTGGACGAACAATCATTTGCGGAGATTTGCTGCTAGCCACGTTTTAGAAGTTTTTTTTTCTTCAAATTGCGCTGTTGGCAGCAGTCGCTATTTCTGACAGAACTTATGATTATACAGGGTGCAGCAGCATAACTTCATTTTTTAAAATGCGCGTCACTCAGTTAGTTGATGTCATAGCGGAGCGCTAGTGGTCTCGTTCAAGAGGGGATACTGTAAAGTTTTGTCCCGACATGGTTCAGTCGCCATCATGCGTTGGAATAGTGAGGAGCGTGTCTTTGCCGTTGAGGTTTACTTTTCAAGCGAATGTTCGGTTATTGCAACACAGCGTGCATTTCGGAATCGCTTTAATTTAGCCCCGTTGGCTCCCGTCCCAGACCGCAAATCAATTGTTACATGGGTCACTACATTCTGCAAGTGCGACAAAAGAAAGAACTGGAGTCCCTCGGCCCGTTAGATCACCTGAGAACATTGAAGCAGTGAGAGCGTCAATGTTGCGATCGCCACGGCGTTCTGCGCGCAATCACGCATCTGCCCTTGGACTGTCCGATCGTTCTGTGAGAAGAGTTCTTCGTGATGATCTTCATTTTCATCCCTATAAGATGGCGATAGTGCAGGAACTTTCAGAACGTGACTTCAATTCTCGGATGAGCGCGTGTGAGCTTCTTCTTGATGTCGTTCCCGAGGGTGATATTGTTTTTTTTAGCGATTTAGCGGTTAACAAACAAAACATGCGCTACTGGGCTGATACCAACCCTCTAGAATTGCATCAAAAGCCTTTGCATTCACCCAGTCACAGCGGGGTGTGCAATTTCCTCAGCTGGAATTATTGGTCCCTGGTTTTTTGAGGAAAATGAGGTTACAGTGACAGTGAATTCAGACCGGTATGTAAACATGCTTCAAATTTTTTTTCCCACGGCTTGAAAATTTCGATTTGGGGGACACTTGGTTCCAACAAGACGGTGCAACAGCACACACTTCAAGATCATCGATGGCTGTTTTGAGGGAACACTTTCCAGAGCGCCTTATCTCAATTAGAGGCGATTTGGAATGGCCGGCACGCTCTCCCGATCTGTCCCCTTGTGATTTTTTTCTATGGGGTTTTTTGAAATCCCGTGTTTATGTGAACCGTCCAAGAACCCTACAAGATTTGAAGACCAACATCCAAGAAGAAATTGCCAACATAACACCTGCTCTGCTAACAAGAGTCATGACAAACGCCAGAAATCGGTTTACGCAATGTATGGAGAATGGGGGACGTCACCTAACAGATTTTATCTTCAAACCAGTGTAAATAAAAACTTTAGACATGTACCTACATTATAAAAAATAAATAAATATTTTCCGATGCATACAATAGTTTTTATTGAGTTTTGAAAAAAGGAAGTTATGCTGCCGCACCCTGTACTAGGCAGTGGCGTCGAGTGAAGTTTTCGTACCCGGGGCGGAATAGTTGATTTGAAGATAATTGAAGTATGATTGAAGAGATTTTGTGATTTCTTCGGTGAACATTATGTTAAATTGCTTTTGCATGGTAACAAAAATGTCCCGTTTACTATTCCATTTTTTGGAGCACCATGCTTCAAGCTATGGCTTTTTGCTAGAGATCACTTTATTGTCCTTCCAAACATTTATCTGTCTTGTTGAGAAATACGATATATTAGGCTGTCAAAAAAGTCCTGCGGTATTTTTTTTGAATTTTCTTTTGTTCATAAAATTAGTTACAATCATCTGTTTTAAGTCAAATATGCGCCGTTTTGTTCGATGACTTGTTCCCAACGAGATGCCAACTTCATAATACCCCTGTTATAGAAGCTCGCTTCCTTATTGGCAAAAAACTCGGATAGCCAATTTTCACAGGCCTCTTTTGTGGCTAACTTCTGACTACCTAGCTCGTTCGCCATGGACAAAAACAGGTGGTAGTCACTTGGTGCAAGGTCCGGACTATACGGCGGATGCAAAAGAACCTCCCATCCGAACTCTCGGAGCTTTTGGCGCGTTACCAAAGAAGTGTGTGGCCTGGCGTTGTCCTGATGGAAGACAATGCGGCCTCTGTTTATCAAAGATGGCCTCTTCTTCATGAGTGCTACCTTCAAGCGGTCCAGTTGTTGGCAGTATAGGTCCGAATTGAGCGTTTGGCCATAGGGAAGCAGCTCATAATAGATTATTCCTTGACAATCCCACCAAACACACAGCAGAACCTTCTTGGCCGTTAATGAGGGCTTGGCCACCGTCTGAGCCGCTTCAGCGGGCTTCGACCACGACCGTTTGCGCTTCACGTTGTCGTAAGTGACCCACTTTTCATCGCCAGTCACCATCCGCTTCAGAAACGAGTCGATTTTGTTGCGATTCAGCAGCGATTCACATGCGTCGATACGGTCAAAGATGTTTTTTTTTTGCGTCAACGTGTGTGGCACCCATACATCAAGCTTCTTTGTGAATCCAAGCTTCTTCAAATGGTTAATAACGGTTTGATGACTTATCCCCAGCTGACTTATCCCAGATTTTGTCGCAATTTTCGACAACAGGCCTTCCGGAGCGTGGCGCATCTTCGACGACCTCTACACCAGAACGAAAACGTTGAAACCATCGTTGTGCGGTGGAAATGGAAACTGTATCGGGTCCATAAACTGCACAAATTTTATTGGCAGCTTGAGATGCATTTTTGCCTTTGTCATAGTAGTACTGTAAAATATGTCGGATTTTCTCTTTATTTTGCTCCATATTTGCGACACTATAACTCACGAACGACTTAACCAAACAAAACACTGTCAAGGACTATATTATAAATACCTTTCCAAAAAGCTATAGTATGACTCGATACAATGAATACAACTAGAACTACGCGCTTACAACGACACCTCGCGGAAATACCGCAGGACTTTTTTGACAGCCTAATATATACTACTGAAGTTGCTAATAATTTTGATGTTTTTATTAGAGTTCTTCAAGCTTACTGATGATATTTCATGTCTGCTTGGTAGTATCGCAGGACTCCAAATATGACAAATTTTATGATCAAATTTATAAAAATTATAATCAATGAAACGTTCCACGGTTGTAGTAAAAAGCAGGTACATATAAGAATATAGGATTGTAGAATGTAGAATGTAGGACTTTTGGAGCAAATCAAGACTTTCCTCCACCTATAAAGATATGAAATCAGATTTTTTTACCTAAAATTTTAGACACTCTATTCCTGACAACATAAAATGAGCGCTCCATCATATGTGACAACAACTGCAACTGCAACTGATGCATTTCACAGTAGCTAGAGGAAAAATGACAGATTGTGTGAATATTCATAGTAGCTGATTTTTTATGTTAATTTAGCAATACAACTGGAACAGAGCCGAGTTTTATTCGTGTACATTTTCATTTTAAGATATTTTTTGTTGTATATTATACAGTAGCCATTTTTAGGCGTATCGATATTTAGGCGTATCGATCGATAAATATTTGTTTTATCTATTACACAGTAGCCATTTAGGCGTAAGAGTCTTCCTATTCTATCGATACACATGTCTCCTTTTTTGGCGTAAGAATATTTCTATTGCTCGAATGTTTACAGTTGGACTGTTCGCAGCAGGACTGTTGGTATGAGGCTTCCGTTGTTGTGTTATTAATAGTACCAATTACCGATGCAGCAGACCGTTATATGGACGGTAAGGGACTGGGGTTATTATATTTTTGTCTTGAAGTAGAAAATCAAATAAAGACAATTAATATTAATTTTGTTCAAATCCGGTCTCGTTATTAAAAAAAAGGTTTTCTGAATCAACAGCCAAATTCATGACTTTTGGGTCCCGTTCATGAAGTGTGAAACCAAAGATATGAAAGACAACTTCATTGGTGCTGATATACCGGCCAATTTGTTGGCGCATTATTTCGTTGTTGTCATTCATTCGAGAAGTAGTCACATAGATATCAGCTGAGGCGAATATGGTTCTACCCAATGATTTCCAGTCCGTTAACGTCTGCGTTACTGATATTTGTCAATGGTTGTCCGTTTCTTCGTTTTTATATTGGATTACCACCTACCCTTATGATCGTGTTTTCCATCTGCAACGCAATGCGTTAAAAGCTTTACATCGCCGCATGGGCCGTGAATCATTTTTGTGGAAACAATATCAAATACTAACCCTGAATCCGATCGAATTCCACGTTTCGAACGAAATCGACTTTTGCATTCTGAAATTTGTTCGAATCAAATTTAATCGATCTATGGAAAAGGGGCAACCTGGGCTTGATGAAAAATAGAAGTTGTGGAGTAATTTACTCTCTATCAGATTAGCAGACCGAAAGCAATTTTACATTGTTAACATTTGAATTACGATTATTAGTTCATGTTATTTGAATACTTAGATGCCATAATCCTGACCCTAACTCAACTTTTTTTTCCATATTTTTTACCTACATTTCCGCTGAAACTTTATCCATTATATAAAAACATTATCAGCCATAATCTTCGTGCACGATTATTGCCTACTTGCAGAAAATGTGTTACTGTTACAGAAAAAACATATTTGAAAGGGTTTAGCAAATTCCCATTAATTTTTTTCGTTTCAGAAGCGTATTTATTCCACCCGAAAATCCGTTTCTATTTCTATAGAAATAGTACACGAAAAATAGAACACAAAGCTCAATGTCGTCTATGTCAAATTGCTATGCATTATCACATTATCACAACTTGATTGGACTTGAGTCGAATTAATTACAGAATGATAAATGCGATCCGTTCGAGTTATTCTGACTCGATTGTATTTCAGAAAACGGGTGTGTAGCTAATTAGTAGACGGATCTGGAATTTCCGAGGCAATTACACTATCGATTTCCATAACAATGCATTGCGTTTTAGCCTGGCAATAGCAAAGGCTGTGTCGGCGTTGCTTTTGATAGCTTCTCGCAGGTGAATTTATTCGTCTTCATGCTGCTTCTGTTGATTGTGTCGTAGGAATCGCAGTCGTTCGCGTACATGCCGACCATGAATTGTTGGCACGACTCACGACATCGTAGAATGACGTTGCCCTAGCTGCGTTCAATCATCGTTCGATAATAGAAATCCATCGAGTTCTCTTGTTTGTTTCGTCTCCTGTACCTACATATTCATAAGCATTAACTCGAATCATTGAATCAATACACGTGTTCTCCAGCTGATAACTTACCTGGATTGATGACAATAGCGTAATTAACACTTTTCTATCCGAGCATGTGTGATCAGAAGGATTTCAATAATTCATTGTGTTTATTCGATAAGGTTTTCAGTACCCCGTCGATGCCTCTAGCTTTAGACGAATTGAGATTACTTCCGCATTTGTGTGTGAAAGTGCAATGAAGCGTAAAATGGGATGGGGTTAACAGGATGAAAATTTGGGTTCTGATGTTTTTTTTCTGAAACCAAATTTTCAAAAAAAAACACAACAAAATTTATTCAATTTATTCAGAAAAATTTATTTTTCTGCATAGTGTGACCCTAATCGGTATTAAATATACAGTAATCGGTATGTAATATAGTTTACGACCTATTCTCATGCCCAACAAATGTGTTGTGCATAATTACATTAATAATGGTCGAGCCGTTTCGGAGGGCCACGAACATCGTGACACGTGATTTTTATATATATAGAGATAGTCAGACATAATTCTCGTTCAAGATTCTTTAATCTTTTGTAAATAACATGTTTCTCCGTTACATGGAATACATGTTTGATGCAAAAACGTAAATTCGCAATTCACATTCGCAAATTTCAAAGCACGTTCTTCCACCTGTGAATCCACTGCCATTTTCCTTTCACACCAACAGAACAATTTCCGCCATCGCGAAATCCATTCGAACTAACAACGCTGACATTGTAGAACATATGGTCGGTGTTAAGTCAGAGCGGACCAAGTCACAAAATAGAAAATTTTGAGTTATTGATTACATTAGGTTAAGTATTTTGTAAACTACATTCCACATTAATTAGATCTGAAAAATGACGCGTACAGCAGGAATAAATTAATAAAATTGTTTTGAACGCTAAATGAAAACCCCTCATAGAACCAAACTTCAAACTCGTTTTTCTCGAAATCATGATAATGTCACATGGTCCGGTCTGACTTAACACCGACCATATAAAAATTAATTTTATTCAAAACTTCCTTCAAAGTTTTTTTCACCATTACATCGATCTACGGGCAGAAACGAGAACAACAAAATAGAGACGGCTTAAATCGGACATTTTTTTCCTCGAATTTTACGCTTAGCTATTTATTGATCCATTTTTATTTACATAGATAGAAGATATAGGAGTGCGCTATCTAACCTGAAAACCCATTATCAGTTTGAAACAAAAATCAATTTCGTTAGCGCAAATTTCGAATGGACTAATGGATTCGTTTGAAATGAATAGTGTGTGAATTATGCTTCTGGACTGAGAGTAAAAAGGAACTTCTAAACAAGTTATTTTAATATTTGTTAATATTATTATTCATCCTAGTTTAACTCAACTCCAATACACTTCTGGCATAGTTATTCAAAAGAGAAATCACGATCAACACTTTGTTTGCAAACGTTCGAATGACTCTGATGTCGTTATCACCATAAACAATGGGGCAAAGCTCAAAATTTTGAGTTTTTCTCCTGTTTGGTATCAGAACGGATGCTTTCGGATACGCAGAGTTCATTTTTCAACTTGGTTTCACCAAATTACAAAAAAAAATAAGAGGAAAAAATTGATTTTTCGAACTATCGGTTAACTTTGAAAAATCATAACTCAAAAACGAAAAAAACACCTCTCTGGTTTCGACATATATTATGTAAAAATTTCTCAGCTTTTCAGATAAAATATGGAAAAATATAGCACCCTCGGTCCCGAGACTATGATAACAATAAAAAAACGAATACAATCTATAATAACGAGAATAGATTTCGAATTTTCTGCAAGTGTAGTATTTTTTCAAAAACTACCATGGTTGGCTTTAATTTGATATGTCGATTATCTGAATCGGTTTAGTAGTTCAAAAGTTATAAATTTTTGAAAAAGTCATTTTTGGAGAAAATAGGAAAAAGTTGATTTTTCGAACAACCCTAAAATGGAAATGGTCACCCTACTGAAAAAATAAAAAAAATACGGGTCTTATTTTTTGCGATAAAGAACAAAACTACCACTTTTCACGAAAATCTAAAAACCACTATATCGGTTTGGCATGGCATGGCTGATTTCTGGTTAATATTGAAAAAAATCTAAAAGGGGAGATTTCGGGTGATAAAAGACACTTTGAGGAACACTTTCATTAAAAAAGTTTTGCGGGGAAATGCTGGGCAAGTTTTATAAGTCCATCCGAAGCAAAAT
Source organism: Toxorhynchites rutilus septentrionalis (assembly GCF_029784135.1). Lineage (NCBI taxonomy): Eukaryota > Metazoa > Arthropoda > Insecta > Diptera > Culicidae > Toxorhynchites > Toxorhynchites rutilus. The sequence goes on along the minus strand of NC_073746.1, from coordinate 121,433,445 downwards.
TAAACTTCCAAAATAGTACTTACTTTGTGTGGAGTTAAAACATACTACAACCAACCGAATTTTGAAACTGACAACACATTCAAATTCTTTTTTGAATTTGAATTTGTTGTGAAACATAATGAGCCAAAAAAAAATTCGTTTGAAAACTTCACCAAAACACATGAAAAACACTCGCGAAATAGTGGCACCGTTGCCAGAGCAATGATGAGAGCACGGAATAGGGTGAAACACGTGATCCTAGATGCCTTGAACATCCTAGAATAAGGGACTGTAGGATTTTTGTGTTTTTGTGCAACTTAATGTTTTGGGTTTTGGTCGCCTAAATTTTATCAGAAACCACTGTGTGCCTGGGCTACGTTTAGGGGATTGTGTTATGGGCGGTCAATGTTATGTGTAATGGTCAATGAAAAATGACCTTTGCGTCGTAATGGCACGAAACTAGGGCCGTCCAGTACACAATATATTCATCCTTATGGTGCTTTTTCTACAAAAGTAACTATTTTTGGAAAATAGTTCTTCGTTTAGACCCCCCCGATTTTGGATGCTGTCTAAGCACATTTAGAACGAACAACACCCACAAAGAGGAGAATAAAACCACAATTCTGCTCCTTCCAACACTGAGGCGATTTTTTCACCAGTAGAATCATTCGACATAAACAGGGGATTCCAGATTATAAGGCTGATACATAAGATCCTCCCAACCAAGCTTCCAGAGCTTCTTGCAATACTTTTTGTGAACGGAATAGAAGTACAAAGAAAAAATATTGTACTTAAACAATATATTCTTATGGCTAAACATAAATATTAGCACACATTATCGAGTTAAATTGATCGCATCCGGTACATGACTTGTGAAAGCGCCCACATGGTTAACCCACGTTAGTCGTCAAATTCCCATTATCACGTTTTCGTAACCACTAGAGCAGCTGTCGTTTTAGGTTCACTGAAAGGAAAATCGGGGTCGTATGTGTCCAAACTTTTTCACCTGTTTTCAGCTATGTACATTCCTTCCAGATCTCAGTTTTGTACTGCGGCTGTGGGTTTGTAAAACGAAGACTCACCAGAACCTAGCCAAGTAGAGATAATTGTCGCGATTTTTTTACGATTATTAGAGGACGTGATTTCATTCCGGACCAGAGAGGACGAAACGAGAAAACACTCGAAATAGTGCCACCCACCCACTTAGTGGTGTCCATGGATTGGTGAAATTTTCTGTGCAGAATGAGTTAGATTCAATTTCGAGGAATAAAATGTAGAAACATTTACGATAAAAGTAAGAGAAATATTTGCATTTCTGTAATAGAGTTATCCGGTTCTTGGCATTACGAATGTCAATCCGATTCCTGATTGAGAGATTGTGACATTAAATTTACACTGCATCATCCAGTCACGCTTTCGAAATCTGGCTTCTCGATTGGTATACTACGGGATTTTAGGATCCTCTATTAATCAACATTCCAAACTCGTTCGTATACATAATTCTTTATCACGTTCAATGAAATTCACAGCCACGAAGCGAGGGCAACGCTAGAAGTGGTGTCTCTCATAAGCGTGAGATTAATGCGTCGACATGTGCATCATTGACACTGTCGCACCGTTGAGTTTGATGCTTGGCTATCTACCTGCTTCAGCCACATGGTATACGACATCGACGGTTTCCACTAATTGGGCAACTAACGACACACACACATCCCATAGTTTCTCGTTCAGCATACGGTCACAGTGTGTGTGGGAGTATGCAAATTTGATTACGCTCAAGCCAAAAGGATGCATCGACTGCATCGTGACTTCTATGCTCTAATTTTTCCGTCCTGTTGCCGAGATGGAGATGGATCACGCTATGGGAAAATTGCAGAAAGCGTTGCTTAGTTCACTAATGGCTCCGAAAATAACACCCGCGCATTCCCGCTGTGCTCGTGTTAGATCTTTCCATATTAAAACTGTCGTAAAATATTGTCGCAAGACGTGTAAAGCGGACTGTAAACATCTCTAGCGGCGAATGTTTTTGTTTGTAATTTTCTATTTTTGTGAAATGTCAGCGCAGCGGTTTGAGAGATTTGCGTGTTTTCAGACAGGGAGTTTATTCAAAGATTTATTGCAACAAAAGCTGATACTTTTGACTTTTTTTGTTTACTCGGTTTGTGCCATGTAAGTTTCGTGTCACGGCTGCACAAGTCCGTTTGGTTATGTCTACAATGGTAGTTAAATTGACCAACTTCCAGCTATTATCTACCTGATGGGGCTAAAATGATGTATTATCAATTTATTTTTAACTGCATGGATTTATGTGTGATGATAGCACATCTGTAGAATAGTACGACTAGCTGAAACCTGAATGTCAGTTTATACCCTTTCGCCGAAGCGCAAACAACTTTTTTTACAGTGTAAAATATGTCGAGTTGTACTGGAAGAAGAGTATTTGCTGCATTACTCTATTAAAAAACACTTGCAGCTAAAGCACACATAATTCTAGATGAAACTTACGACCTTGCTCTATCACAAGTAATATGAGACTAGTAGAAACGATTCCAAAATACTAATTTAGTTGTTGAAATAACAAAAAAGACATCGTTTTTCTGACGCGCAATTCAAATTCGGCCAAACTATAACAAAAAATATTGCCTTTGTTCAATGCACAATTTTTCAAAACAAACAAGCAATTCAAGGTCCCAGAAAGTTCATTAATCATTATGATCTAAGATTTAGCACCTTTCTATACAGCATTCGATTGATCAGAGTATCTACCACTATTTTATGAACATTAAATTTTTGTTGTGTTCCATAGAACAGTCTCCGGTTCTATTGAAACTTCGTATTTAAGGTGTTGGGAAAACTGTTTAAGAAAAGAGTTAGACTTAGGATAAAAACTTCCTTAACGTAAATACGCAGAATTGTGTATAGAACTCTATTTTGTACCGAAATTACTTATACTCGGAAAATATTTTAAACAAAATGTAAGTAAAAATAAGTCGTTGTTTGTGTTATTTGTCGCTTTTATAGAAACAAATAAATTGTCATTATTTTTACGATAACACGATCTTATTTTCAAGGCTCACAATGTCGGTTTATTTGACATTTGACTGTTTTCTGGAAAAAATAATTCCCATATGTTCTACAATGACATCGTTGTTAGTCAAATTGTATTTCGCGTTAATCTTCGTGTTCCGTTTGTGTGAAGCGAAAATGGCAATAGGTTTTTAGGTGGAATAGGGCACTTTTCAAATTCATTTATAATATTGATATACTTTCTGTTTATCAAAAAAATCCGGAGGAATTTGAGACAATTCATCAATTGGGTAAACAAATAACCATCTAGTGGGAAAGCAAATTGAAATAATAAATTTTCATTGCTTTCAATGCATTGTTAGGCTTATTGTGTATACGTGTTATAGTGTTAACAATTACCGGATTATTTTTGAAAATTGAAAAATGTCGTTACGGGATTTTTCTCTTTGTTGAGCCATTATTACATATGATTTTTGGTGGAATCTGGGTTTAGTCCCAATAGAAACTCAACAAGAAATATGGTATACATTTATGATCATCTATACAAGAAAACCAGTGTTAACTATTGAAAACATATGTTATTAATAATTAATGATTCCGGATTATTTCTACCACTACAACTCTTACAACACGTCTGAAGTTCAGTTCAGTTCATGTATCAAACGGGATTTCTAGAGCTATCTTTTGGAATATTGAATGTTTTGAATTTACGGATTTCTGAGCAATTACAAGAATACAATTCAAAAGCAGTTGTTCTAAGTCCTACGTCAAGTTTCCGCCCGTGCCTGTAGGCTTATGAAACTTTATATGAAAATTGTCAATTGTCATGACTTTATATGAAAATTGTGTAAGCGGGCAACGAGGTACATGCAAGGGTGGATTGAAGTCATAGTGAATGAAGAGGCAAATTTATATTCATTCGTCACGTCAATTAGAATAACCATTTGCTAGAATCAATTTGATTAGAAATGAATTTACGAGTGTTAAGAGCGAGGATGACTGATGAACTAGTCATGTTGACGGCGAATGCCGAAATAGTCCCAATCGAAGTGAAGCGACTGAGAGGAGAGTCGATTGTCATGTTTCGGCCTCGAAAATATTAGACCCTTATAAGCAGTACACGGGGCGTACGCAGGGAAATCTCTGTAGAAACCCGAAGCGCCTTTACCATTACTTTGTAAAATTATAACTGTAGTCCAAAGCCATGTAAACAATAAAAATCAAATACAAATCCGTTTTTTGTAATTCTAGTTCAACATGTCAAAAGGGTCTATCTTCTTTGATCGATTCTCTTCACCGTCTTTCTCTTTCGATAACCACGGCCTTTTAGACAGATTTTGCTCCAGTTTTGCCATGTAGTTTGATAAACGAGGTCCTCTTTCACACTCCTTGTCATCGAACACATCAGGAAATCCTGTTACTGCTGAGTTATTAATGAAAGAGAATGTAGATGAAGAGAATCGATCAAAGAAGATAGACCCTTTTGGCATGTTTATCTAAAATTATATTAATTTTTAAAAAAGAATAGCTAAATAGCTTTGATTTGATATATCGATCGTACCTGAATCGGTCCAGGAACTTTTTAAAAAGTTATGATTTTTTGAAAAAAGACAAAAAATTGATTTTTCTGACCATCTTAAAATTAAATATAAAAAATCGATCAAGCTAACCATAATCATAAGGAATTCTATTCAGATAAGTATGGAACAATAACTCGTTCCTACGTTTGTATCTGTTATTGCAGGCAAGGTGTGCGTACTAGTGTATTGACCTTACATACCGTTTTGGGAGTGAACTGATTGATGGCATAGGAAGCCACGGAGGTGAAAATCTCGACCGTTGATTCGACACTCAAATCCTGCAACACGTTATCCCAATCTACAGAAGATAAGAACAGATTCATCTACATGAAGTTCGTTTTCCTGCAGTTGTAACGAGTTGCTTCTGAGACGGGGATGTATTTTTTTTATCTCTTTTGGTTTATTTTAGGCTCATTAGCCTTTTAGCTGTAACAGAGCCAAATTTTAATCGTGTACATGTCACATGTTTGTCATATCTATAATTAGCACATTGCAATTTTTCGGCTTTAGAGTATTCCCTTCTATACCATTGCATATGGTACACATTTACAAAGTAGCCACTAAGGCGTAAGAGTTTCCCTTCTGTTCTTCCAGTTAGACCGGACAGCGGAAACAGTTAATTGATCATTGTTGAGTTATTCATATGTGTCTTGCAGGACAGAGCAGTTGTATGAATGAATCGATCTTATTTCGATCGTGGATCGATTTCCATCGCTGATGATTGTTGCGTTAAAACTACGTCCACAACACGTCTGTAACAACACAAAGATGGTCAATGAGGGCCCTGAGTTTTGAACTCACGATCGATCGCTCACTAAGCAAACGCGCAACCAATGTGGCTACGGAGACCCCCTACCGGGATGTATTGACAAGGAGAGAAATTCTTGATGAACCACTGAAGAGGCGGATAATGACGACACTCCTTAGCTGGTGGGATTGGAGCATCAGAGATCATCGTATCCCAGTTGAGCTCTAGATTTACAAAACATAGATCTAACAAACGGTTGTTGGTGTTGCAAACAGAGTAGATTCGAGTGAGTCCCGCTGTACTGTAGTCATCCAGGAGTTGTTTTTGAACTAAGTTCATCGACAAGTGAACTATGTTCGGATATAAATGTACCTAGCGTCCAACTTACAGAGGGTATGTCAAAATCGCTTGTCTTTCATAGACATGCGTGAGATGATCCAATCTAGTGATTCGCCGTGTTAGGAGTTACTGGATCTCCGGTCTAAAAAGAAACAATATAAACTTCGTTGGACCCACTGGTTTATTAACCAGATGCGAGTTGTATCGAGGTGACGGTAGCGCAGAGCGTTTTATGGAGGCGACGGAAGTAGTGTAGTTCAGTTTACCTACGGCAGAGTATGGAGGTGGGTTTCGAGCGGCACGTTTGTGACATATTGCTGAATGATGCTGTTTGAGTACATTGATCTGAGGTGCGATGGGTACAGAGGAAGCTGCGGTAGTGCTTGATATGGTGGTGTTGTTAAGAATGTTGGCGGCGGTGTTGGCGTTTGACGTAGTTGCGGATGGAGCGCTGGCGGCATTAAAGGGTGCGATGGTAGTCGTAGTGCTTGGATTGTTGCAACCGTTTGTGGTTGCACTGATACAGTTTGACGAGGTGGTGGTAGAAGAGGAAGCGGTGTAGGCGGTGTTAACGTGTGTGTATGACAAAGTGCACTGGGGCTTGTTGATGCAGTATTCGATTGTGTTGATTTCTGCGTTGGTAAATACTACGCAACTGACAGGGATACTCAATGAAGCATCACCTGGAATAGAAGGCATTGACGTCATTCGGAGCATGGCAAAGTGTACGAGTGACATCGATTTGGCTCCCAATAGAACGTAGAATTGACGAATGTTCGAGATCGAACGGCGAATTCCGACATCCTGTGCAGAACTATTAAGCTCCTGGAAATTCCCGCATCGTTTTATAATGCGAAGCTGACAGCAGTTGGCGACTGAATGCAAACGACGCGCAAAGCTATAAGCCGTATACTAGCGATAAAATATATAATTATCTAAACGTTTTGAACGACCGTAATGGGAAAAAATTAAGCGGAAAGAAATGAAAGCGATTTGTTGTTGTTTTGATGTGTCTAATGTAGGTCATGGTCATTCACCGCTCCCAGAAACAATAAAACTCTACTAACGTGGATTCATGTCAGCATCTTGTAGATTGCTTAGGATTTTGTAGGATTCAGACGCAGACCCTGCCCGTAAATAAGGTTTTCGATCTTGTGTTGTCAGTACCAGCACTTTTCGTTTTAATGGTGAAGCTAAACTCATGAGTTCGACGAAGGATGGTTTGGAGATTGCGTAATGTGCTTCGTCGACTCCACCAGCGAGAATCCATTGTCGAGATATCCAAGCGTGCAGTTAAGTCCAGCACTCGTATCTAAGAGCTCCTGGTGGAAGTCTGTTGTACCAATATTGCGTTTGAATGACGCATGACGCTTTTTCCTCTCGATCACAACTGTGCAGGACCATTCAAAATCCAGTTTCATTGACTTGCCAAGTTTGTTGCAGCATGGGCTGTTGCTAAACTTGTTGTTGGTCTGCTCGGAAAAGACGCTGATATCCGATGCAGTTTCGAATTAGATTCCATTTATTCCAGCATTAGAAAATTCACTTCATTTCTGGACGTTCTTCACCTACACCTTCTGATGCCTCTTTTCTCTTTCATGACAGTACGGGTCTAATATTTTTCTGCAAAGAAAAAATATGCAATGTTTGACCATAATTGGAGCAAAATAATCTACCGGTTTTTTTCATGGAATTTCTGCACGAAAATTGCGTATATAGAAACTATTGTTAGTAATTCTTACCTTGAAAGCTGTAATTTTCCAAATTATTGAAATTTAATCAATTGAAGAAAATTATATCTTCTTCTTCATTAGTCCGACGTGGCACTACTAGCCATCAAACAGATGAAGCCGGTCTATGTGTTATAGGAATAGTATAATACTATCACTAGCGGTGCTTTACGACGGTAACTAATATGTTTGAAGGTAGTTACAGAAGAAACATAACTAAAATAGAGGAATAGTCATAGTAATCTACACTTTCAGCAACACAATATCAGACTGGAAACGTATGTTTTGCGACATATTCAACCCGTTGATCCTCGCTCCGTTGCCTAGGGTCTTCCACCGAATTTTTCGTCTGATTCGCACCGGTCTCATCGGTCCGACACTAGACTTTTCGTCTAAAGAGCATTGGATACTGGGAACGACTGTAACAAAGTTATAAAATGATTTTTAGAAATGTCCACTATCGATCCGCAGGAACCAATGCACAATGGTCCACGAGATGCATTTAAGTGGAAATAAGCATTTAGAGCTTGACAGTTATTCTCTAGACAAAAACTGTCTTGGACAAAGTTGCTACTCATGATAGAGCACATATTGTCAGAAATAGGGTGACCAAAATTGTCAATGAAATAAAAAATATAACTTTCTTATCTTTATAGATAGAGGTAAACATGGATCGACAATGTTGTAACTCCAATTATTTGAGACAACTTTGTAGAACAAAGTTTTTCTCTATCTCTTGAAATAACCGATACAGCGCCTTTTTTCTAAGTTACGTTAAGGTCTCCATGAAAGAAACAGTTTTTTTTTGCTCTAACTTTTATATTTCAAATTTTACACGCAAACTGTCTTCGAAAGACTTTTAGAGCTTACTGATACAAACATTGTTCGATGCAGAACTTATCAATATCTCAACTTTACTTTAAGTCATTCATATTTCTTCCCAAAAAACACGCTCTATTTATTTGTTTGTCATTTTTTCTGGGGCAAACATAAAAAATGTTTGTTGACGGAATTTGAAAGAACAGATTTCACTCTATGTAATATGTGATTTTCAAAACTATGTTATATTTTTTGTTTGAGTAAATTAAATTGAAATCATGAGTTTTTGGATGAAAACCCATCAACAACTTTAAGCAGGATTAAGATATTGACATGTTCTGCATCGAAAAATATTGGTATTGATAAGCTCTAAAAGTCGTACGAGACCATTTTGATGTATAATTTTGAATATAAAAGTTGGTGTAAAAAAACCCGTTTTTTCATAGTTACCCTAATGCAACTCAGATAGAAAGCGCTAAAAACAACTTTGTGGGAGATATTTATTGTTTAGACAAAAACTGTCTTAGACAAAGTTATTACATATGATAGATCGCTCGTTTTTATGTTATCAAAAATAGGGTGACCAAAATTGTCGATGAAATGAAAAATCTAACTTTCTTATCTTTATAGATAGAGGTAAACATAGTTCAACAATGTTGTAGCCCCAGTTATTTTCAACAACTTTGTAGAACAAAGCTTTTTTCCATCTTTTAAAATAATCAATTTAGCGCTTTTTTCTAAGTTGCATTAGGGTGACCATGAAAAAACGTGTTTTTTTCTGCTTTAACTTTCATATTTCAAATTGTGCATCAAAACTGTGTTCGTACGACTTTTAGAGCTTATTGATACCAACATCTTGCGATGCAGAACTTGTCTATATCTTAATCCTACTCAAAGTTATTGATGGTTTTTTACCAAAAAACTCATGATTTCAATTTTAATTTACTCAAACACGAAAAATAACATAGTTTTGAAAATCACACATCATGTAGAGTGAAATATGCTCTTTCAAATGCCGCCAATATACCTTGCTTACGTTTGCCCCAGAAAGAGTAACAAACAATTGAAGAGAGCGTATTTTTTTTGGAAAGAATAATCAATAACTTTGAGTGAAGTTGAGATATCGACAAGTTCGGCATCGAAAAATGTTTGTATTAGTAAGCTCTAAAAGTCTTTCGAAGACAGTTTGCATGTAGAATTTGAAATATAAAAGTTAGAGCGAAAAATAGTTTTTTTCATGGTAACCCTAACGTAACATAGAAAAAAGGTGCTATATCGATTAATTTAAGAGATTTAAGAAAAAAAAAAAATTAAGAGAAAACACTTTGTTCTACAAATAACTGGGACTACAACAGTGTCGAACTATGTATGCCTCTATCTCTCAAGATAAGAAGGTTATATTTATTATTTCATCGACAATTTTGGTCCCCCTATTTTTGATAATATAAAAATAAGCGCTCTATCATATGTAACAACTTTGTCCAAGACAGTTTTCTCTAGAGAATAACTGTCGAGTTCTAAATGCTAATTTCCACTTAAATACATCTCCTGGACCATTGTGCAATGTGGGCCAGAAAAAATACTAAATTGCATAGAGGAAAGACGATGGTAATAATTGCAGATGGAGCATATTTGAAACATTTTTTCAAATTCGCTAAACAGTCATATTCACCCACCGTATGTTACGTAGTTCTTCACGGTGAGAACATTTGGAACGTCTATTCAATCCCTTTTTGATATAAAAACATTGATAAAAACAGTATTTTCAATCGATCCGACTTGTACGAAGGCTGTAATTCGAATCCATATTGCGAAGGTCACCTTGGAATCCCTTTATTGTTCTTCTCTCTCGTGCTTCTAACACTTTCTTTGCAGTTCAGTTTAATTTACGGTAAGCACAAAAAAACATGAGCTATTGGAAACACCGCACCTCGGATCGTCGGATCCCAGGTGTGTACTGTGTTGTGCCAGTTTCGATCCGATATTGTAACACTGGGCGACTGGGCGATACATTTCAAGGCATTACAGGTATTTTCGCGTGATTTATATTATTTGCATATTAAACAATCGTAACAGAAGCGGTAATGAATTAAACACCACCACCACTCGCTCGCCTCAAAATATGCTGTTCGAGGAACGAAAGAATGTTCGGCAAAGGTAGAACAGGGCTCGATTAGATACGACTTCCGTACCGGCTTAGCACATCCGTTCACATTCCTGTAGCCTATACCTTCGTGATCAGGCCATTAACGAGCGTAATCAATGGAAGTAAGTGGTCGGTTCTGCATTTGCATCGCGCTTTGTACACACAGCTAACTATAGGTCCCAGTGGGCGCAGAAACGGTAATAAAAACTTTTCCCGATAACATCACCTCTATTCCTGGCTACAGTAACGAACCGTTCGATGGCTGTCGAAAGAAAATAGAAGCAATTTCCCCTCCTGGTGGGGGCAGCATAAGAAATTGTAGCCCAATCCAACATGTGAGAATTAAAGAAAGCACACCAACAGTAGCACGAACAAAAATAAAAATAAATCCGAAGCCGTTGAAATTAATTTTCCATGTTAACCTTTGTCCTCTGGGCTCGGCCCTCCCATTTTGCCCACTTCCAGGTCATAGTATCAAGTGCTACAACTGTGACTCGACCAGCGAGAAGGAATGCATCGAGATCAAGAAGAACACCGGCCTCGTAGCGGAGGTAAGTAATGACCATGTTGAACAATTTCATGACCATGTTTGTCGACTGCTTTATGATTATCATTGAACGCTATTCAATTATAAGTGGAGAAGCCTGGTGTTTGATTACAAGGATCCGTGAGACTTTCGCGTAACAGACTTGGTTGTATTATGTTCTCACCGGTGTGGGATTCTGCCGAGAATATACCCACCGAGTAAATTAATATGTCCCAGCCATATTTCTACTGGCACACCGCATTTTCCCTCATAAATAACTTCTCCCTCTCCCCGGTATCCTCGAATTACTTGTAAACTGAAAGCTCAAATTAATCTTCGTTCACAGTCCTGTCACGGCAAAGCTTCAAGAGATTGAAATCGCAAACATTTAGGTAGCAACAATGCTCGTCACACCTGTGTTCGTTTGTGTGGAAGATAGCACAGGGAGTGAATGGCGGCGCCATCGGAGTCAGTCGACAGCAGCTGCATGAATGAACACATGAATAGGGTGCAAAAAAAAAAAGAAACAAAATAACAGTAGAGTAGAAGCATCGGGTGACTAGTGCCAGTGGTCTGTACCATAACTCTTGCAGAACGACTTCACAAAAGCAGCCGCAAGGAGCTGGGACCGGCAATGACAAAACGATGGGGAAGTTCTCCCATTTTAATATGTTTTCCCGGGGTCGCCGGCACAGGGGCAAACGGATGAATGTATAATAATCCGTAACGTATGGGTGGGTACGGTGGCACCGACTGCTGCCTGGATGTTCCGAAGCCATACCAGCAGAGACTCCCGAACGGTGTAACATTTTCCCATGCACTTGTATTACAAATTAAGTGCTTAATATTGAAAAAATAAACGTCACAGAGCTGCGAAGCGAGCTCTGGTTCGAGTTGTAAGGTTGTATTATGGAAAGAATAATGGATGAACTACAGCACGAGGACGAAACTGAGATAAATGGTGGTTGGAATGTTGTTTCAAATATCTAAATCAGAAGAGGACTATTTACCAAATATTGTTATAGCTATTCGAGTATATTGCTGACCGTTCTTCTTAGAGTTGCAAGTATTATGAATACAGCAATTCCAAATGAAATCGATTTTAAGCAGATTTTAAAAACTTGTATTTTTGATTCCAATGAAAGTGTGTATTGCGTTTGTGTTGGAGGAAATATGAGTTTTTCACAGCAATTAGGTATTTTTTGACTCAAGTGCAACTTTTGAAAAGGGCGTATTGATTTTAGTAAGAGAAATCTTTGATAATTTATATCTCAAAAACTATGAGTCGTACCGAAATAGTGTCTTAGAAAGAGTTATAGAGTATTGATGGTTGAATATGAAAAAAATGTACACTGAGAAAAAAAATCAGTACTCTTTTTTTTTATTTACAAAATAAAAATTCAATTTGCAATATCCAAAATACATATTTTTTTAATTTTACATATTAATTTCTTTATACAAAATAGAAGCCATGCAGAAAATTAAAAAAATAGGCCCAAGATGGTAGAACTATTTTTGACGAACTTTGTGGAACATCAAATTTTTAGGAATTTTCGAAACTTCGAAACTTCGAATGTTAACAATCATTTTTAGCCACAAATTATGAATCCTGATGTGATTTAAAACAAAAAAATGTTATTATCAATCTCCTTTTAAATGTAGCCATTTTCAAAATATTAAAAAAATATATTTCTAATTTATTGTCTTTTTTATAGTAAATAATCCCTTTTAATATGTTTGTCGTGTTATACCGTCATGTTCATGAAATTTTATGAATTTGCCTATAATTTCCAACAACTTTTCCAAATACATCATCATGGTTAATTTTTTGACTCAAGCGTAACTTTTGAAAAGGGCGTATCGATTTGAGTAAGAGAAATCTTTGATAATTTTTATCTCAAAAAATATGAGTCGTACCGAAATAGTGTGTTAGAAAGAGTTATAGAGTATTGTTGGCTTAATTTGAAAAATATATACACTGAGAAGAAAAATTAGTACTCTTTTTTTTATTTACAAAATAAAATTTTATTTCCGATATCAAGAAATGTGTATTTTTTATTTTTTTCAATTTTTTCATATAAAATAGAAGTCATGTAGAAAATTTAAAAAATGAGCCCAAGATGGTGAAACTATTTTTGACGAACTTAGTGGAACATCGAATTTTTAGGAATTTTCGAAACTTCGATTTTTTGTTTGTTAGCAGTCATTTTTAATCACAAATTATGAATCCTTATATTATTTAAAACAAAAAAGCTTATTATTAATCTCCTTCTAAATATAGCCTTCCTCGAGATATTTAAAAAAATATTTCTAATTTATTGTCTTTTTAATAGTAAATAGGCCCTTTAAATATATTTGTCGTGTTATACCATCATGTTCATGAGATTTTATGAATTCGCTTATAATTTCCAACAACTTTTCCAAATACATCGTTATGGTAAAGACATATGTTTAGGAGTTACGTTACGAAACATTCGAACACATGTTATAAAACACATTAATACAAAACGTAGCGAAATTAAAAAATCTTTTTTATCTTAATACAAACTTCAATCAATCAAAAAAATTGTTGGAAATTACAAGAAAATTCATAAAATTTCATGAACATGACGGTATAACACGACAAACATATTAAAAGAGATAATTCACTATAAAAAAGATTATAAGTTAGAAATATTTTTTTAAATATCTAGAGAATGGTTGCATTTAGAAGGAGATTGATAAGAATCTTTTTTGTTTTAAATCACATCAGAATTCATAATTTGTGGCTAAGAATGATTGTCAACATACAAAAATTCGAAGTTTCGTAAATTCCTAAGATTTCGATGTTCCACAAAGTTCGTCAAAAATAGTTTTACCATCTTGGGCCCATTTTTTAAATTTTCTGCATGACTTCTATTTTGTATGAAAAAATAAAAAAAAATTAAAAAATATGTATTTTGGATATTGCTAATTGAATTTTTATTTTGTAAATAAAAAAAGAGTACTAATTTTTTTTCTCAGTGTACAGTCTTACTCAAAGATCAATCAATTCATTGTTGAAATAGTAAATAAGTTCACATTTCGATAACAACATAGGAAGAAATATGAATTAGACGGATTGTAAAATTAAACAAAAAAATTGCAGAACTCGAAGCTTATTAATAGCTAAATCGGATCACTTCAAGAAATGGTTTAACAGCGAACTTAGAGACGTGGATAGATGCATTATCTAACTGAAAAAGATTGTCCTCGATCGCATCGTTTTCAATGTGACCGACTAAAACGTCTTCTAGGAGCACCAGATACATTCCGGATACATTCCGGAAATTATTAGGGTTGAGATGAAACAAATCGGAAGTTTTGCATGTTGATTAAACTCCCACACATTCGATCGTCAACTGTTGACGAGGGCAGTTGTGTTTTGGTGTCCCATATCAATTTTCCGAGTAACAATAGTGCTATTATTCGGGAAGAGATATTGTTCTAGATTTCACATTCAAGGCCTCCCATTGTAAATAGTGGTGGAGATATCTCCACACGGTGGCGAAGGTATACAAAATGTGGTGCAGGACAGAATGAATTTCCTCATGTTAGGATCCGGTCCTCAACGCAATTGAGGAAGCTTTCTCGTCATCGAACGCACATATAGTGAAGAATCGTTGGAGAAAATATCACCTTTCCTGATAAACAAGGCAATCAGGAATTGCTGCGGAGAGGTTGTGAATATTAAAAGAGTTCGAGATGGAAAAATGTTAGTTCAAACAGAATCCGAAAACCAAGCGCCGCTACTAAAGAAAATGACAATGATTACAAAAGGAATCAACGTGAGTATTAAGGAGTACACAGTACCCTGAATACCTGTCGTGTTGCTGTAACATGCCGTGAATTATATGACGAAGATGACAAAGTAATACTAACAGAACTAGCCGGGTAAAAAGTGATAAAAGTAGATCGAATGAAAAAACGTATCAACAATGTTGTAAGCTTGTAAAAACATCCAGATTCCTCTTGACGCTTGCTCGATTAAGATAGGATTCCTTCGTGTACCAGCACGTCCATACTATCCGAGACCAACGAGATGCTTCAAATGCCTCAATTACGGACATGTGGAAAAGTATTGTCAACTAGAGAAAATATGTGCCAATTGTGGCGGAACATTCCATGATAATGAACCAATCAAACCCTCTGAATCATTAACTCTAACAGCTGAACCTAGTACCAGCAAATCAACAGAGACACGAAAACAAAAACCAGAATCGATACCTAAAGATAAATCCCCATCGATTAGTCCGAAACCCAAACGAATGGAACAGACAAAAGAAGTAATTACCGATGAGACTTCAGATCAAGCAATCGCAATGAAAATAAACGCAGCAACGAAAACTACAGAACCTACAACAACAACAACCGAGCGCCGCTCCGGGAGATCAGAAACGCAACCAATGACGATATCATGTTGCTCCGAACCTGATGAGACAACCGGTGAAATGGAAGTATGAATGAAACCCATCGTCAAAATATGTATAATACAAAACAAATTTTTAAAGAATCTCATATTATGACCTGGAATATTCAGGGACTCCGAACAGGCAGATCAGAATTGAAAATATTAACGAGCGAAAAAGATCTTTTGGTATTATGTCTTCAAGAAACGATGTGTTCCAATGGAAAACAATCAGAAATTATTGGACTTAACGTATACCACCGACAGCGAGACAGCGGAAACCTCGCAGCTGGTGGTGTGATCATCGCTGTGAAATCTGACGTTAACAGTTAAAATATTGATATACAAACGGAACTAGAAGCTGTTGCCGTGAAGGTAGGTCCTCCAATAAGTGCATCCGTCCTTAACATATATCTTCCGCCAGGTAGATTATTCGACAAATCCGAACTCACAAGTCTGCTGGAACATCTAAGTCATGGTCATGGCAAACCTGGTAAATACATTCACAACTCAAACCCCCATAAGAGAAATGTGGAACAATTACAGATGCATCCAAGGTCCGAAGAAATACACTTGAATAAGAGCAATAAAATACGGTGGTGAGAGTTACACAGATACTCCAGGTATTGTTAATGCTTTGGGCAAATCATTCGAAACTGTATCCAGTAACGACAGCTATGATGCTAAATTCAAAGAACACAAAACATGTGATGAAAATACAGCTTTACTCATCCCTTAAACAGAGAATATAATAGACAATTTTCACTGGCCGAACTGAAAGAAGCACTTGAAGGACTAAAAGGATCATCACCTGGGTTAGATGAGGTTTATTACAGTATGATCTCTCATCTTCCACATGATTGTAAGCAAAAGTACTTAGAGTCTCTTAATCGCCTTTGGATCGAATCTAAATATCCAATAATGTGGACTAAATCGATCGTAGTGCCCATTTTTAAAGGAAAAGGTGAGAAATCGAATCCAGCAAACTATCGACCAATATATCTGAACAGTTGGCTTGGGAAAGTTTTCGAACGTATGGTCAACAATCGCCTTATTCACATCTTAGAATCGAATAACTTAATTCATCACCAACAATACGCATTCCGAAAGGGAAGAAGTACTTCGGATCATTTAGCAGCACTTGAGGTACATATAAGAGAAGCAATGAGCAAAAACCAGTACGCCCAAGCAGTTTTCCTAGAAGTGTCAAAAGCCTACGACACAGCATGGAGAAGATTTATTCTAGAAAAGCTATGCTAATGGAAAATTGGTGGACTAATGGTGAAATATCTACAGGCATTCCTATCTCGGCGAACGTTTCGTGTCTTCACAAACGGTGAGTTTTCGGAAGAAAAATCCATGGAAACTGGTCTATGTCAAGGGTCAGTTTTGAGTGTGACACTGTTCCTAATTGCAATGAATCCAATTACGGGGATCATGCCTGATGGAGTAGAAGTTCTTATGTTTGCAGATGATGTGGTACTTATCACGAGCGACAAAATACCAACAAATATTCAAAAACGTTTAGGACGAGCATTACTTGTCATCCAGACCTGGCAAACTCTAACAGGTTTTCGGATCTCAGCCGAAAAGAGTACAACAGTTTTGTTTAGAAACAGCTGCACAAGAAAATCGCAGAATATGAACAGACTCACACTGAATGACATAACTATACTCCTCAAGAACACGCACAAATGTCTTGGCGTAACTTTTGACCAATGTTTATCATTTCGAGATCACGTGGAAGAAACTAAAGCGGCTTGCCAACAGAGAGTTGAATTTCTACGATGTGTAGCTTCAAGAACTTGGGGTGGGGACAGGAATACCCTTATACGACTCTATCGCACTATAATTTTAGAAAAAATGATCTATGCTGCACCAATTATTTCGTCAATTCAATACTGCGTAAATTAGAAGTTGTTCATAATACAGGCCTACGAGTAGTATGCGGGGCTTTTCACACGAGCACTATCATTAGTATACAAGCCGAAACCGGCATACCAAATGTAAAAAGTCTCCTAGAGCAAAGATCTGTTATTTTTGCAGCAAGGAAAGCAACACAGGGATCGAATCGAGAAGTGAATCTAAGCGATTCTGAAACAAGTAGCATCGGTAGTTCAGGAGAAGAATGGAACTGTAGTACACCAAGTGTACCTCATAACGATATATATAGAGGAAATGCTGTTCTGGAAAATTTGGAGATTATATTGCCGCCAACGGATATATTTATTCAACCAAAAACCCTCCCCTGGGATAGAGATATCATATCAAGTGAAATGTATCTGGTGCCACTTGTTCGAAGTGGAGTGTCTTCTAAAGAAATTCAAACTCATTTTTGGAGGATGAAGAATACTAAATATAGTTTGCATCGTGCTATTTATACCGACGGATCCAAACGAACTGGCAGATTCGGCTTCAGCGTGGTCAGTGAGAATTTGGTCATACGCAGAGGACTCCAAGATCTATGCAGTATCTACAATGCAGAATGTCTGGCTGTGAAGGAAGCATTGATTTGGGTTTCAGATCAGAACCGGGTTGGTGCATACCTAATTTGCACAGATTCCTTAAGTGTAACAACCGCACTAGCTAAAAACAAGGTATCAACCAAATGGAGAGACGAGATCGCAAGCCTTCTGAAACATATCGAAAGTAATGGAACAACTATCACATTCTGCTGGGTGCCTAGCCATATTGGAATTGCTGGAAATGAACGAGCTATCTTTACAATATGAAATTGAAATAAACAGAGTTGACTTTCACGAATTAAAAGAGCATATCAAAAAACTTGTTATTTGGAGATGGCAAGCATCCTGGCACAACATTAGAAACAATCACTTACGCGAAATATAAAACATCATACTACCTTTCCGAAACACTTTCATAGGTTCAAGAAAACAAGACGTTGTGTTAGCCAGGTTGCGTATTGGACACACCCAAGTAACCCACAGTTATATCCTGGAAAAGAAGGAAATGCCAAAATGCAAGTGGTGCAACGACCGACTCACGGTCAAGCACATCATCCAGGAGTGTCAAGCGTTGGAAAACATTAGGAAATTGTATAATATCCCCCCGGATCTGCGTGAAGCCTTGGCGAATGACAAACATAGAACAACGAAACTGTTTTTTTTTTTAATTTTTGAAAAAAAAGTATTCATTGATTCTTTATAACATTGTATGGGTGTATTATATATTATAATGTCATATTAACTTTGTGAAAACAATCAGAATGAAAATGTGGACCTGAATGACCAACTTTAAAAGGTCCACTGCAAATAAATAAATACAAAAGAAACTCCCATACCCAGGGTTTCGTTCAGACGAGGCTGGATAGGCCCAATTCGTGGCAGAAGCAACTTAACAGTCCGGTCCGTCTGTTTTTTATCCCTTTTATTATATTTATTTGGGCTTATTAACATTTTAGCTGTAACAGATCCGGGTTCAATCGTGTACATGTTACGTGTTTATGGTTTCTATAAATTACATTTCATACATTTTTCATACATTTCGGAATTTATTCGGGTTGGGATGAAACACATCAGACGTTTTGCATGATAATCAGTCTTCCACCCCCAGGGTTCCGCTTCGATCTCACGACACTGGTTTGGCCCAACTTATGCCAAATCGTGCTTGATATTTTTTCGTATTGTCCTAAACTTTACGGTGGTAGGTTAAACGAATATCTATCATAGTACAGGATATACCGGTAATCAGAATGAATGGGAAATCATTTCAGTTTTGTAATCACATTTGTTGGGTTTTGGGTTGACCATCATTTATTATTCGTTTACATTGATAACCCGGCACTGCTTCATCGAAAAACAAAAAAATGGATATCGATTGTTATAGAATCGAATGAGAATCTTTTTTTTTGTAAACAGCATTTGGATAATTCAATAAAACCATGCAAACCATTGGTCCTCTTCGAGGCCACCAAAACTTTCTACTAAAGAGTTATTTGAAAACTTTTGATGAATTCCATAGTAATGTCCAAAGCAAAAAACATCGAGTTTACTTTCTACGTCTTTGCTGGGGAAAGCTTATGTGAATTTATGTGTGTTTACACTTATTGGTGATCCTTTTTTCGATCGACCATGAAATTCTCGTGAATTCAGATATTGTCTCCATGTGAGAAGCCAGATGTGTAGAAGGTATTTTCCAGTGGTGAGCGCTGTGTTCTTCAGTAGAAAACTGAAGGTGTAAATTAGTTCCGCGGGGGTTCCTGTAGCCACCTCACAACGGACTCAATTCGAATTTTCTGTCATCGTTCCACGAATAGTGATGTGTAATATAGATTGTGGGTTAGTTATTTAGGAAATAGCGTTTTGGGAGCGTAGGCAATGCAATTTCGCTCCTCAGTGCATGCATTCATTCATCGGCTCTTGTCAGTTATTCAGTTAGTAATCGAACACAGAACAAAAATACTTCTAGAAATATTCTCATGGGGAAAAAAATATACACTAGAACTCCGATTATCCGCGAAATAGTCGGGCTAGATCACCGCGTTAAACGAAAATCGCGGAAAACGCAATGAAAGGGTAAAAATGAGGTTCAAACACGAAAAAAAGATATTTTGCCATGAAAACTATGTTTTATCAATACATAAATTATTGAACTATCCATCTGTAAGGTCTTGTGCATCAGTGATCAGATAATGTGAAAGACATGACCAAAACTAAAAAGCCAGACTCTACCACTCACTTACAAATTTCGGGAAGGTTTATAAAATTACTAGGGAACTCGCATTCGCGGATAATAAAGGTTCTATACAGCCATTCCATGTCATACCGATATAGTGATCTCAGATCTCAGATTTTCGTGAAAAGTGGTAGTTTTGTTCTTTATCGCAAAACATTTGACCCGTATTTTTTTATTTTTTCAGTAGGGTGACCATTTCCATTTTAGGGTTGTCCGAAAAATGAAGTTTTTCCTCTTTTTTCCAAAAATGACTTTTTTCAAAAATTCATATCGACATATCAAATTAAAGCTAATCACCTGGGTCTTTTTTTGGAAAATACAACACCTGCATAAAATTCGAATTCTCTTCTCGTTATTATTGATTGTATTCGTTTTTTCTTGTTTTCATAGTCTCGGGACCAAGGGCGCTATATTTTTTTTAATATTTTTTTTCTGGAAAGCTGAGGATTTTCCACATAACATATGTCGAAACCAGAAAGGTGTTTTTTTTCGTTTTTGAGTTATGATTTTTCAAAGTTAACCGATGGTCCAAAAAATCATTCCTCACTTTTTTTTCCAAAAATTACTTTGTTCAAAAATTTATTACTTTTGAACTACTGGACCGATTCAGATATCAAATTAAAGTCAATTATCTTGTCTTTTTTGGAAAAATGACACATTTGTCAATTAATTCAATTCTAGTCGCATACATCCAGTCTCGTTGGAAAAAAGAGGAAAAAAGTGATTTTTCGAACCACCGGTTAATTTTGAAAAATCATAACTCAAAAACGCAAAAACCGCCTTCAGAAAAAGTCGTTCAGTAAAAGACGGTCCAAAATCTTTTCTCGTCTTATCTTCATTTTAGAGGTGTCTTCAGAAAAGTTTTTCAGAATATTGATTCAGATAATCTGGAATTTTCATTTAAACTCTTACTGAGTTACAATAAAAATAAAAAATTTAAATTAACTGTTATACTTACAAGACAGTTGAGTTATGTCTTCAGCAAAACTGTAGAGCTATAAATTTTATGGAACTTTGCTGAAGATACATTATTTCTGTCGATTAGTTCTTAAGAGATATAACTGTTTTACTGAGAAGAGTATCTTAAAACTATTTTTTTAACTTAAGTTCTACCTAAATTGCATTATATCAACTCATCATGTTCCACTAAGTTTTAGAATCACTTTTTGATTCATGCATTGGTAACATACTTATTCTAAGCCTTCAAATTTAAATTTGCAGAGACGTCAGTAATCAGGACATTTTCGTAAGATTGCTTATGACACCCAATCTTCTGATAATCAGCTCGCGAAAGCAAATATCGTAGAAACACCAATTTATTTCATCAACTGCAGTGGAACTACAGCAAAATAACTCAAATTTGAGCTCTGATAGCAAACTAGAAACGAAAATCGAATAGTAAATTGATATACTGTAAATAAACATCGACATTGAATGAATTATGAATTATGAGTAAATAGCGCTACAAAAAATACATTCATGCATTGTTGAATGCTTAGAATAAAGTATATTTAACGTCAATTCCGTTCAAAAAGTTGTTTGTTTATTTATTGTGCTTAAATATGATAATTTCAGCTGTCCAGTTTCTATAAGACCATTTCAAAATTCATAAGTATTACGACAATCGGCTGATTTACATGTCAATAATTGGCAACCTTGCCATTTCGGCTAAAAACCTGGAAAATTCGTGTTGGAATACTATTCACTAAATGCTGCTGAACGATTTTCTCGATATTGTTCCCATGTTTCCGAAATTGCGATTTTGTGCTCTTCAATCGTGGTGTACCGTTTTCCCTCAGTGTAGATTCTGCGTACAAGGATCCCCGAAGATTTTCAACAGGATTCAAGTCTGGAGAGCGAACCGGCCAGTCCAAAAAATTTAGTTTTTGGTCCTTATTCCATTGCTCAGTTTCCTTGCTGGTATGGATAGTAACATTGTTTTGCTGGAATATGATTTTTTGTGACGATATCCACGCAAAAACGGTAGGAGAGAGTATTCCAGAACATGTATGTAATCCTTGAATGATGTGAAAGCTATCTTGAGCTTTGCGGTTGCACAGAATCCCGCCCAAACCAAACCATGCACGAGTCTCCACCAAAATTCCTGGTTGAAAAATACTATTCCTTCTTCTTCCGTAAATCACGCCAGTACCCGTTGAAACCATAAGGACCATCCAAATTGATTTTTTCGTCAGTGAGGATAACCTAAACATTAAAGAACTTTTCGTTATGATATATAGCAGAATGTATTCTTTTGGAAACATTCTTTGTCATGACATACCATGCCCCACTGTCGGTTTATGTGAGCTTTGGCATAACTCAGACGTCTTCCGATGTGAGATGGTGTAAGATGAGGAGTTTTAACCCTTTTAAGCCTTCTTTATGTGAGGATTTTTTACCAAAATTTGACGAATTGTCACCCGAGCAGTTGAGTAGTTGAAATATTGCTTATTTATTATTCGATTTACGTGTAGCTCTCTCCTTCTTACCGTATCCTTGAGGATTCGCCAAATAATTTAGCACTACATGATGGGATCGTCCAATCCGACGAGAAATTCCTCTGATACCAACATTTTCAATCAACTCTGATACCAACATTTTCAATGAAAGTCAACAATTCGATTTGTCTTTCTTCTCTCTCCGTGAGGAGTTTTCCCTTCGGCTTTACCAGATTCAAATGATCAAAACAACTAAAACAACGGAAAATGTAACTGGTCCTAGAGAAACATGAAAGTTGAAAATACGAAAACATTCGTTTACGCTCAGCGCTTGCACACACACATATGAAAATCATGCAGAGTATGGTGGACACCAATACCTACACACTAGAATATAAATTGAAGGATTGTTTGTTTACAATGACACAAAGCAGCAAGATCATCACCTAGTCTTATAGAAGTTGGACAGAGTGTAGAACTGCATCAAAATTACTCAAATTTGAGCTCTGATAGCAAACTAGAAACAAAAATCTAATAGTAAATTGATATATTGTAAATAAACATCGACATTGAATGAATCATGAATTATGAGTAAATAGCGCTACAAAAATCGGCATAAAAAATTATGTTTCCGAAATTTCCAGAGTTCGAAAAGTGGTGTGCTGCATGTTCCAAATACTAACGAGAAAAATGACGTTGAGTATTGATGCACAGACGTGCACAATTTTGAATAATATAGTCAGTAAAATTGACATGTTTTTGCTTGGTAATTACTGTACATCGCGATGGTGTATTTAAAAACTAATATTGTATTCGGAAAAGTTATGCATTTTAATGTCATCTAAAACTTTGTGAAACATGTTGAGTTGATATAAATAAATTTAGATATTACTTAAGTTAAAAAACTAGTTTTAAGATATTCTTCTCAGAAAAACAGTTATATCTCTGAAGCACTAATAGATGGATACTATGTATCTTCAGTAAATTTTCATGAAATTCATAGCTCTTTAATTTTGCTGCATACACAACTCAACTATCGCGTAAGTATTAAATTGTTTTTTTAATTTTTATTGTTACTTAGTAAGAGTTTAAACAAAAATGTCAAACTATCTGAATCTATATTCTGAACAACTTTTCTAAAAACATCTAACCTCTAAAAGGTAAGGTAAAATGAGGAATGATTTTTGACAGCGACCATTGTGCGGCGTTGCGTACTATATTTTTCAAAGTTATGAAAATGGATCACGTTGTAACCCGTGACGGTCGGGTATGAATGAATGGGGGAGTTGCTAGTGAACGGATTAAGCGCCACTCCCGAAGGAGGCCGCTCACCACTGTTTCGGTGCCCAGCTGAGACTCTGCCAAAGGGCAGGTTTTTTCCTTTGAACCCCCAAACACAGATAGGTTTCAGGTTCGACCGTCCCAAGCACTTTGGGAAACGAACTGATTGCTGTGGCAATTGTTGTTAGCAACAATCGACCTCAGATCGACAAAATAGATCCCACTTTTGTCTGTGTTATCATCACCGGTAAAGTCTCAAACAATGCACGTTTTCCCTTCACGTTTGGGAAACCAGAACCAACAAAAATCATCAACCGGAAAAAATCAACGAGGAGAGCAAGACTTGCTAATCGTGGTCCCTTCACAAAACCAGTTTTAGAATTCTCATCCAAACAAATAAACTAAATTTGCAAATACTCCAAAGAAAAGGTCTCTATTGATTTCCAATTTTCATTACAGTTCCATAAATTTCGTTACATTTTATTTACACGTTTTAATGAATCTATTTCCCCTATCACTCTAACATTTCCCTCAATTTTCTTTATTCTCTCTTTCTACCTAAACTCCACTACCCTATTCTTCAGTTGGCTCGTTAAACTTTCCTACTAAAGACTTCACTTCTCTCATCATCATATCTTTATCCTCACAATCACATAATTTCTCGGGTGTTTTCATTCAAATAACCGTGCTTGTTCCGTGATCATTCATAATCTCCCCTCTCTTTCCATCCCTATTTTCGGCAACAGTAAATTTTATTCATCGTGTCACTTCTTCATGTGTTCCCCCATAGGGAGCGGTGGGGGTGTGCTTATTCGCTCAACTTAATTTAGCCATTCAAACCAAATAATCGCAACCAGCGGAAAAATTAGCGTCGCTGGGACCTAGGATTTTTGTATATTTGTTTCGATTCGTGAAATTCATTACGTACGTGGAAATTTAATTGGTTTGTTCGAATATGATCATATATGTTGTTAACTTGGGATTCGAACCGGGTACCCTTAACATGGGGGACCGGTCGACCAACTCGCTCGGCTACGATCGCTACTTGTATGCTTTCACGACCGTACCGGCTGAAATATCGTCATGCGCATGGAATAATAGTTTTTGTGTTACTCACGACCTTTTGAGTGCGATGTCCTAATTTTGATTGCGATGCTGCTTATGTTGCTTAGATCAGCGGGCCACCTCCCGCTTGTTAATGGTTATTTGATCGCTTGGATTAGCGGGTCTCCCCTCGTTTAAGCCAATCTTCGATGCTCCTGATGCTTGGTTCAGCGGGACTTCCTCCGCTTGAGTCGGTCGTTGATATTAAGGCTGCTGGGACCAGCGCTTAAACCGGTCGTCGTCGTTGCTCAAACCCTGCCAGCGCTTCGCGCTCTTCAGCTTGTGGTTGGCTGGCTCCTTCTCGCTGCACCGTGGGGTCTGGAGCGGCTCTAACTTCAAAACGGTGTTTCGGGAATTTGTTGCTGTTGGATTAATGCATATATTTTCACCCACGTGGAATATTAGGACATGTTTAATCACGCAATCAATCAAGCACGTTTTACCTTTCGATTTGACCACGCCAAGCACGATATTTCCTTCCTATCTCTAGCTTTTGAGCCACTATATAAAAAAACTATCTACCCGGGAAAAGGAATCCTAAAACTGGTTTGTAACAAAAAAAAACCACGTTTAACTAACCTAAACTTTTACACCGAGGCTCTTGGCGATGTCCGCCGGGTCCAGCCTCTTCCACGATCCAGGATAAAGTGACCGAGAAGAATTTCAAAAATCCTCAGATCACCCAGGCGCGAAATAAGTTTTGTCTCCGCTATGTAATTGCCACAAAAGTGCGCAAGTACATAACATTTCTAAGAGTCGGTTATCGCGGGCAACAATTGCCTCAATCATTAAGGCCATCCACCTTTAATCCCAAGTTCTTGATCTTGTCAGACCCTCCGTCCAACCCATATTTGGGCACAAAGCACCTGCTCTTTTGCAGAGTTTCAAACCCGAAACAGGAACAGCTCTTTCACTCCCCCTTTGAGTGAGGATGCAGCTCAACGTTCCCATAAAAGACATCCAAAACAAAGAAGAAAATACTGAGTGCCGCGTCGCTAGAATGAAATGATTTTTGTCATCCCAGTTCTATCGACGTCTAAGCACTCATTGGAACCCTACAAATGCCTCTTGTAGAAAGTTGCCCGAAAGATGCTATTCTGAAGCTTTGCAAAATCAGGGGGTCGGCATATCTGCATTTGTGTACCATGCTACAACGTAGCCCGTACACGTAGAAGAAAGTTTTAGAATTTTTCCATTTTCCTTCAAAATTTTCCAATCTTCTCGCCTCAGCATCTACGGGCAGAAACAAACTCAACATAATGAAACAACTTAAATCAGACAAACCGTTCTGAAGTTTTGAACTTATTTGGTGATTAGTTTTCATTTTTATAAATATAGAAGAGCGTTATTCCACCTGAAAAACCATTGCCATTTCCACACCAATGGAACATGAAGTTCAATTCCGTGCAATTGGGTTAACAACGCCCTCAATGATATCACTGCAGAACAATCATTCAATTGCTTCGAATTTTTCCATTTCTTTCAAAAATAATCTAAATCAGTTCCTATTTTTCTCGTCGCAACATTTACAGTGCATCTCTATTCTCGAGTTTTGCACTAAGCAACACATTTGGCGATTCTTTTTTATGTGTATTGATTATAATTTTTTTTTTGAGAATTTTATTGAGTGAATGATACCAAGAATTAAATCCAAACAATCAAACATTCCTTCGATGACGAAGCGACTTTGCAAAGAAGATTATGATTTTTTGAAATTCTATCATAAAATTTGTCACATTTAAGATCCATGTTCTGTTTGAAAATTATCATAGCTTTAACGTTACTTTACTTTTTCGTTGGGTACATATTGCTCGTCGTAGAAAAAATCCTTTCGACTTGTGCGGTATTCCCAGACAGACACAAAATATAATCAATCATATTCACGCATATTACGACAATACATTAATCTTGTGAATAAAAAATGAAAAGCAATCCGTCAAAAATATTAAGCCTCTTGATAGCTGAAGAAAAAACAAAAAAATCTATTCTTCTACATGAATACGAAAACACTGAGCATAATTTAAAATCTAAATTCCAACCATATGTTCATTCGAATAAATGTGTTCAAAATAATGACATTGAAATAAATATTTTTTTATTCTATACTTCATACTCAAAATACGGTACAGATTGGTAAAAAGACGGGACAATCAAAATAGGTCGAAAATACGGTACTGTCTCGTTGAAAACGGTACGTTTGGTCAGCCTACATAAAATGTATAGAATAAGATATAAGATATAAGATGTTGAAAAAAAACAGATAATGCGTTGGAAAGAGATAAAAGAACAGTATTATAACACAACGAGATTCTAGAGCGTTTACGAGAAACAAGGTCATTTCAACTCTAATGATTGAAACGGATTCCCAGTAAAAACATACCAGCTTCTACCTGAAATTCAATTTACAACGTAACACATTGTTCAATCATAAATCACATTTGTAACCATCGGAATGGAATTGCATGGCTGATTGCATTTCTTTGCCACGCTTCCACCATGATATGACTCCCGTACGATGCAGCATACCGTCCTACTCATCGCCTGACGCACATAAACTTCCTCCCGTCTGTTGAGCAATTTTTCACAAACCCAAGTAAGCTCCCACGCCTTTCCAACCATCATCATCCATCGTACCGAAGGTTGAATAATTGACGTGCGATGAAATCACCTTTCAGGCAACATGTCGAAGTCGATGATTGAACACCTGTTTCTATCAAATTTGCCCAGCGCTTCCACCAACGCTTCCACATATAGCACTTGCTCGTCACAATGTTAAGAGTTCGCTAGACTTCATCGTTTCATTTTTTTTTCTTGCTTCTTTTTTCTCTATTTTAGACATGCACTCCCAGCAAAATGTCATCGAGAACCGGCAATTGGCTTGCGGATCTGACCAAGATTGAGTACCTTGAGGGGCCAGCGGAAATTAGCGTACCGATGGTATGCCAGAAGATTGTCGCTACAAATGGTAGGTGATCTGATTGATGAATCTGCAAATCCAATTTCAATTTAAGTTATAAAATTGCCAGAATACATTTTTTTTTCTCATGTTCCGTTAACAGAAAATGGTGACCTAATGACCTTCCGCGGTTGCCAGCTGGACGGCGGCAAAACCGATCCATGCCAAATCACGTTCAGCAAGGCAAGCACTCAGCCCGGCGTTAGTATCGATCACTGTTCGATCTGCAAGGAAGACGAATGTAACGGCGCCGTGAGCCTACTCGGGATGCGTACATCTCTGACCATAGCCACAGGGGTGTCCCTGGTGGCTATGGGTCTAACTAAAAAAATACTTTTCTAAGGTTGTGTGAGCTTGTGGTAGAGATAGTTTCATGCATAGTGGATGATAGATCGGTTTTTATATGACATACAATGATATCCAAATAAATCGAATGAAGCAGAGAAGAAGAAGAAAAAAACAAACGCAATGAACACCTACAATTGTACATAAGCTATCTTGTATCGTAGTCTTGCTGAATCTTAGAATCTAATCGAAGTTGTTATCAGAATGTTCTTAAATGTGTTTAGAGTTTCATCAATACTAACATGCTTTATATAATGAAGGAAGAATAAACAAGTCAATCAATTAAGAAAACATCGTATCGGATGTTACCGGAAACACGTCCACGTGAAATATAGTATCTTATATTAATATATTCACGCATATGCCTTTATCGTAAATCCGCTGGGAAATGTATATTTTTTCATATTTTTAAGTAAACTCGTTTGGTACATGGTGTCTATTGTCAACAAGACGTTGAATATGTGACTAAAGGTAACTGTAAACAAATATAATCACCTAACGTTAGGATAATGATATTTGAAAACACATGATGATTTAATGAAATACTCAAATATTAGCTTTAAGAACGAGGAAGAAACGTGGACGATATAGTCAACGAAGACAGGATACAATCGTTGACGCATATCTGTCGACCACGGTCAATGTTTATTAAACTATGATGATAATAATACAAACTATTTATTTCGTCTCCAGGCTTGAAGCAAATATGTTATGCTACTGTAATTTCTAATCAACTCTACTGTTATCTCTAACCGAACTACACTTATTCAATTTTAACGTATTTGCACCAGAGCGAAAATCAAGCAATAGTCGATAAGAATTCGTTTGCAAACAGTACTTTTTCTTAATATTTCTAACACTCAAGAATGGATATTAACATTATGCAATACATAGCAACATTTGACAAATAATGGAATAATGGTTAGTGAATCTAGAACGAGGAAAGTAGCAATTTATGTATAATGGAAGTAAGCAACATTTATATTACGATTAAACAATATGTTACAGAAACCAAAAAAAAATTGAAACAGAACTTACACACCAACGCCCCGCTTCCTATAACAAAACACATACAGCAGTAGCAGAACACACATACAACACTAACAACAACAAACTATTCAGAGAAAGTGAAATACTACACAACAATAGAGCCGGTAATGAAGAAGGAAGGAAATAAATCTGCACTTTTACAGAGGCAAGACCACAAGCCAAGCGGACCCTGATTTCGTATCCATCTTATCACCCGCCCTGATTGCCAAACATGACAAATAATATTGCTTCAGGTTGAGCAATACTGTTCTGAGCTTGAGCTTGAGCTTGGGTAGACTGCACAATTCGTAGTTGCTCTCCGTGATTGACCTGAACCAACCAAATTGCACAAAGAACACACAGAATGACGCTTGGGACTAACAAATCATTCTCGTTGTGCAAATTTCGGTGATTCGAGCTTTAAATTGTCAATAAACAGGTTGTGCATTACTGTTCTGGATGAAAAATTCCGACTATCACACAGAGAGTTATTTCAGGAACACTATAGATATTCCGACATCCCTAGGTGTTATACGATGTTGCATATAAACAATATTGCATAAACGTGAAAAGTAAAAAAATTGGAACATGCATGGTTTGACAATTGCTCAAAAAATGATAGTGTTGATTGGTGAATTGGAAATTCGCTTGATATTATTTCAGCACGTATTGAAATTTTAGATATGAATTTTTAGTAGAATGTTTTTGTGGTCTGGAAAAATACCGTTTGTTTGCGTGATTTCGTAAAATCAGCTGAAAATGGTTCATTCAGAATTCATTCTTACCCTCGCTACACAAAAACAACAACAACAACAACAACGTGTGTGTGCAACGCAACAATAGAAAAGCTTTCTCCACCAGACATCATGGAAACCGATACTTTGTACTACTTCTTCGAGCTCCACCTATGTGAAGTTGCGAACATAGTCGCATCGCGATTTCATTTAAGACACATCATCGATCCTCCAAAAAGAATTGGCTCTCGAACTTTGTATCCAGCAAAAACGCTATGATATCAGAATCAACACGTTTGTCGCCCAACGCGCTCCGACTGAGTTTCTTGCGGGGCCCAACTTGCGAATAAAGTGTTAAATAAAGATCAAACTTTGTAGACAACGCTTACACATGTCAATGTCATATAATATGGATTTCGCAAGCAACAGCAGTACACACCATCCATAATATAAATCAATGAAAGTATAGTATAAACGTTATATTTTTATGATTTTGATTTTATTATTATTCTACACTACCTGACCAGGTGTACTTCGTCCCGCCCAAAATTTATTTTTTGATATAAATTCTTTCGAACATCCACATTTTCTTAATATATGAACGTTTGAGGGTTCAATCACAGAACTCTTCATTAATTGATCTTCTAATTGGTCTTTTACAATTTCCTTTTACTATAAATTTTGTTGAACTTCTACCAAAACTATTCATTATAATATAAATTTATTTTCAGACGCCATTTCCGCTCAAGATTCTTGATTCACCTGCAAATAACATGTTTCTTTGTTACATGGAACACATGTTCGGTACAGGAAAGTACAGGGTTTTGCAACTTTCAATTCCGAAAGTAAATTGAAATAAAACACACTTAGAATTCGAATTTGGATGAAACTTTTATTCCAAATTAAAGTTTGGTTTATGCCATTATGTGTGAAATACAACATCATTCAAATGTCCACCTAGGGCTTCCTCGCACACCTTGATCCGGAACAGGTAATTTTCGATGACTTTTCGGCACATATGGGGCGGTATCTCGGTCATAACTTCACGAATGTTGTCTTTTAAATGTTCAAGAGTTAGCGGAGAGTTGGCATAGACACGGTCTTTCGCATAACCCCACAAAAAAAAGTCTAGCGGGGTCAAATCGCATGATCTGGACGGCCAATTGGCATCACCAAAACGCGAAATTATGCATTCCTCAAATTTCGTTCGCAATATGGCCATGTTCGGTCGTGTTATGTGGCACGTGGCGCCGTCCTGCTGAAACCACATGTCATCCGTATCCATATTTTCAATTTGTGGCAAAAAAATCGGTTAACATGCGGCCATAGCGCTCACCATTCACAGTTACCGTCTCGCCGTCCTCATTTTCAAAGAAATACGGCTCGATGACTCCACCAGACCATAATGCGCACCAAACAGTGACTTTTGGCGGATGCAATGGCCTCTCAACAATCACGTGTGGATTTTCTGAGCCCCATATACGGAAATTTTGGGAGTTCACATTGCCACCGAGCTCGAAATGTGCCTCATCGCTGAAGAAAATTTGATGCGAAAATTCAGCATTTTGCTGCTGTTGTTCGTTCACCCAATCGACGTATGCCCGACGCATTCCATGGTCACCACGCTCTAATTTTTGTACCAGTTGGACTTTATATGGATGTAGGTGCAAGTCCAAATGCGAAATTCGCCACAATGATGTGTTTGACAAGCCCAATTGCTGAGCACGCCGTGGAATCGAAACGTTCGGGTCTTCCTCCACACTGGCAGCAACAGCAGCAATATTTTCGGCCGAACGCACATTACGATGATGCACAGGTTTCACAATATCCACTACGGATCCAGTTTGTTCGAATTTACGCACTACATTAGCGATTGTGTGCTCTGTAGGCCAACCATGACGACCAAAATCCGTCCGTAATGCTCGAAAAACATTTGCCGGTTTTTCATCATTTTTATAGTACAATTTTACAAAATTAACACGTTGTCGTCGATCCATATTGTAAAATGGCAGACATTCAACTAACGATATGATGCTTCGGTTGACAGCTATGTCAAACGGTTGTCAGCGCAGGGCTGTATACTTTCGGAATCCCGAAATGGAAAACCCTGTATGTTTTCGTTCATAATATTCATTTTCAAAGCGAGCTATTCCACCTGAGGATCCATTGCCATGTTCACTCCCTCTAACCCGTGTTAATAAGTTGCAATCGGGAGGAACTTGAATAGTAATATTTCCTCTCCTTATAGTGTCCATTCACATGTTGCTGTGCCTGCATTTGCATTTCGAGCGACCGATTTACCCGCAACTGATTTGCAGTGATATATAAAAACAGTTCATTGACAGCACGGGTATGTAAGCATACGAATGTGCAGAACGAATGTACGGGAAAATGAGAATGCTTGAAATTTTCATCAATTAAAACCATTAACACATTGACTGCCACGTCAGTCACCGGTGACTGACCCCGAGTTTTAGATCCTTGTATGAATGACAGTAATCACTTGTGTTACACTAAATGATTAAACCAAGAGAGGAACGGAGACTGTTGATGGCATATCCGAACTGTACCAAACATCGCAAACATTTTCGAAGCCTGTATACAAGTTTGAACCGCATATATCGTCCCGTTCTACCATAGCGAAAACCACTGCACAGACATGTGCAGAGCGAGAAGTGATACAAGAAAAATTACGTCACCATTCAGTCACAATTTGCGGAGAGCAACGAATGGGAAAAGAGCTAAAACGAGAGAGTTTTTGTTTCTCACTGGAGCGCTGTTGCTAGTAAAACTATGCGGTCTATATGAATATATATATTTCAAGGGATAGCAGCGTTAAAAATGAAAAATATAATCTGACTACGCTTCTCTTAGCCTCTATCGAGCTAAATAATCATATAGTTTGCTCACGTGCTAGTGTGTCATGAAGTGCGAATCTATGCAGATTAGTCTCGTTCTCTTTTGTGTTGCCGCTGGGGGGAAATGATTTCTGTAAGATCATATTTGAACGGACGAAAACGATTTTTTCAGTAAATGGATCAATTGGCAAACACTGACGGCCGAGAAGAGATGAACGATTTTCCACGTCAAGGTTGACCATCCACCTTTACAATCAATGAAACCATCGACAAAATAAAAGGAATGGTGCTCGGTAACCGTCATTTAAGTTTGAGAGAGCTAGACCGTGAATACTGTCAAGCTCATTTAATTAGAATAAGTACTTAAAAAATCATGCCTTTAATTTGGCGTTACTATAGCTCCTCATCCGATCTGGGCCATACCCGAACCAGCAGCATCCAGTTAAACAGATTGTATTTTGATTTTTCCGTCCAGAGAACCGTTTTCCAGAACTCTAGGGGCCTATCAGATTATCAGCGATCTACCACTGATCCGAAAGTTTTAAGTTTTGAAATATTTTTCCCAACTACTACCTTGCTGCTACTGAACTTCCTAGCGGCAAGCCGGTTCCAAGTGAGCACCTTGTTTTTGCCACTGATTTTTGACGTAGGATTACGTCTTTCGGGAATATATTGGGGTACAAATTGAAAATCGAAAATCGAGCACATCGTGAAAATTGTCCAATTTCAAACGCTTATTGCTCAGTCATTTCATGATGGATTGATGAAATTTTTGCGTCAATCGATTTCGGCACTCCATAACATTTTTTTATATTAAAGAAAATAATATATGTCATGAAACTAACTATCGAACAATTGAAAAATCTCAACCCACTTCTACCCACTTCTGATTGGTCAAAATTGACGAAACATGCGGCGGGTCCCTAACAGAGACATCAAAACCAAGCTGCCTGGGGGAAATCGGCATAGCAAATACATGAAAGTAGGGGAAACTTTTGTCCCTACCGAAATGTATTCTCTAACAGAGACATCAAAACCAAGCTGCCTGGGGGAAATGGGCATTGCAAATACATGAATGTAGGGGGGACTTTTGTTCCTACCGAAATGTGTTCCCTAACAGATACATCAAAACCAAGCTGCCTGGGTGAAATCGGCATTGCAAGTACATGAAAGTAGGGGAAGCTTTTGTTCCTACCGAAATGCGTTCCCTAACAGAGACATCAAAACTAAGCTGCCTGAGGGAAATCGGCATTACAAATACATGAAAGTAGGGGGAACTTTTGTTCCTACCGAAATGTGTTCCCTAACAGAGGCATTCAAACCAAATCATTATCAAAGAGTTTAACGATGTAATTCTTCAAACATATCCAAAATCAACAGATAGTCTAATCCTACGTCAACTAAGCGGTCGTGTCTCGGACACAATTTGTATTGAACTTTTTTTTCCAATACAAATATATTTTTTTGTTTCTTTAAGTAAAATTTTTAATTTCAGTATCATATAAGTGATATCAAATAAGATAACAATTTATTCACTCTAATTTAACCCTTTGCGGTCATATTGAATTTGAGCATGGGTATCGTACTGGTCGGAATTATTTTCCTTGCAGTGATGCATGCAAGACTACGAAAAATAAACATTTTTTAATTTATTTTGTGCGAAATCTTTCCAAATAGTCTTCAAGAGTAAATCATATGAAGTATAATTAATACATAATTTTATTTTTATTATGCATTGAATATGAGACACTTTTGCCATTAATGCAATAAATGTATAATTAATGCCAGCAATGTATATCCGAAAAGATGAGCACTTTTCAATTTTAACAAAGTTTATTTTACAGATTATTCAGGTCACATAAGACACTTATGCAAACATTTATTCTGCTCTTTCAAAACAACTACTTCAGCATAATTCAAACCAGTTACTCAAATAATGATTTCAGCGTATCCGAAATGATTAAAAGTTTTCACATGAAATGAACAAAGATTTTATCGCTTGAGACACTTATACGATTATTCAAATAACATGAGACATTTATGCAAAAAGTAGTTCTGATATTTATGAACAATCTTTTCCATCACCCCAAAGTGTTACAATGGCTAAATTCTGCTGTTATGATTTTTTGCCACACATTCTTATGCATTCAACGCACTGTGCGTTATTTTGTGTGGGTGACCACTTTGTTTGATACTTAGTACCGTTATCTAATACTCGTAGGAGCGCCGTATTGATTCGTGAACAGGTTCATTAGACATCAAGTTTCGTTTAGGAAAAACAAAAACTGATACTTGGTCGCGTAAAATATAAGATTAGCATGGTTTCTTGCTGTGGTGGCTGAGAGCAGACAAACGACCAGAACGGTAAAAAAGGTATGGTGGCTGAGGGCAGACAAACGACCACAAAGAGTTAAGTTGACCAAATATACTCGACAAAAAAATTAGAGGAACAGAGTGCGAGGTCGGAAATTTTAAGTGATTTTTTGGCATGCTGTATCTTCGTGAAAATCAACGCATATTGTTCATTCATTCATATCGAAATCGATGCAAAAAATTAAAATATTTTTTTTTCGTCAAAGTAACAAATTGTCCTTGTGCAGAATTTTTTGGAGTTTTCAAAACTGCCTTTTGATTTGCGGTGCGATGGCTGTTTATTGAATTATTCATCATCAGAGACGAAGGGGTAATTTTTCATTCAAACCGAAATATTTCTGTGTGGGAAGGTCCTAAAGAACGTTTTTGGAATCAAATTAAAGCTGGTTAACAAGGTTAATTGGATTTGCTATTGAGTTGGTTAGCCAAAAATTGTTTTAGTCCGGAATATTCTTGAAAAAACAAAGAGAATCGATTTTTCATTTTTCCCGATATTGTTGCCCACTACAACTACACACACCAAGATAAAAATATGTACGTAAAATTTTCTAATACCTGAAAGTTGTAGCTTCGAAAAGATGTGCATCCCATCGATAATTTTTTAATTTTTCACGGAATTACAGCATGTCAAAAATCACTTAAAATTTCCGACTGTGCACTATGTTCCTCTATTTTTTTTTGTTTTTTTTTTCAGGAATGAAAACGGAACACGGAAGCCCAAAAAATATGAATGAGTCATATTTTTTGGTTTATAAATAGTTCAAACATTGAGCCGCGACAATATTGTGTCCGAATATTAATCATTGAGAAAAATCCTTTCAACAGATGTGGTTCTACTAGGCAAACACGAAATATAATCAGTAAGCTTTACAAATTTCTTACATTTTATCTCATTAATTATAATTCCTGTTCCTGGAAGTTTTTTTTTACTAATGCCACTTTGAATCTCTGGCCATTCAGGAATGGATTTTAACTCGTCAACCTATAACTTCGAACCACACCCGTGATGTTTAGACTGTGCCAATACCTACAACATCGAACCTGGCGCTCGCACTGCATAGTGGAACGACTCGATGTACTCGTGTTTGGTCCATGCTGTTTGAAATTAAATCGTAGGACAAGTGGTTAATATAATAATTTTATGTTTATCCTAAACTACCCTTCCATTTTCAATTCACCCCAATGCAGCATCGTAAAAATATTCCATTGTCATATCATGTCAAAGTTTTTATGAAATATTTTTGCTGCGAATCAATCGAATTAGAAAATCTCTAAGAATGGTTTGATACGTTATACATTACGATTCTCTTATTGATAAACGTTTTAAATTAACAAAAATTGGAAACACCATTTTCCCATTTATTTGACCTGTATATTTCTGTTCTTACTCGTCCTCTCTATTCTAAGAAATTGGTGTAGCCGTGAAACATAATTTTTATATACCACGTGCGTAAATCGCTCGCTAGAAATGTAAATGCAACGTTCATTCGTACTGACACTGTGGAGAGAGGAGATATTGCAAATCAACACCGCTCGTTTATAACCTTTTGTTTATAAACAAACAGATAAATTGATCAAAGCAAACAAAATTTATCCAATTTTGCTTCAAAACAAATCATTTTTTAAAAAATCACTGGTACAATTCAACCTGTTCGCCCTTGAGTTTAACCACTCGCCGCAGACGATCGAGGAACGCAACGTAAGAGGCCCGCAGATGCTCTTGTGGTATTTTATCCCAGGCTGCTGTCAGATGTCTTCAGGGCTTCCAAACTTTCATGTTTATTAGAGCAGACTTCGGCCTCCAACATACTCCAGACAGCGAAGTTCATAGGGTTCAGGTCCGGCGAACTCGCCGGCCACTCCGAACTCGCAATGAACCCTAGAAAATGCTCTGCAATCCAAAGTTGGGTTTTCTTCGCTTTGTGTGCCGGTGCCGAGTCTTGCTGGAAAACCCAACCTCTGGAACCAAAATGACGACGTGCCCACGATTCGACGACATTCTGTAGAACTAGTTCCCGATACGTATTTTGGTCGATCTTAACTCCTTCAGGGACAAAAACCAGCGGAGTCCGGCCATCACGGGTGATTCCGGCCCAAACCATCACCGATGCAGGTTTCTGTCGCCTGGTCGCCGTCAGTACGTCAGCATGGGTTCGCGATCTTTCTGGCAACCAAACTCTGTCGTTCTGCTTATTCACGAACTGCGCTACGGTGAAGAGTTTCTCGTCGGTGAACACGATATTCTCCGACCTTCCTTCCGCGGCCCTCTTCGGCAGCGCTTTCGCTCTTTTTACTCGTTCTTGTTTTTGCTTCATCGAAAGGTCTTGAACCTTTTGGATCTTGTAAGGTTTGGTCTGTAGTTTATCTTTCAGGATCCGACGGAGACTTCGATCCGAATTTTAAGATCCTTCGCCAATTTAGTGGCACTACGTCGAGGATTTCTCTTAAGGCGCTTCTTGACAATCTTCACCATGGCAGGTAGTGAACACAGTAGCTTGACGTCCCCCACGATATCGTTTTTTGGTACTTCCGGTCTCCAGGTATCTTTTAACTGTACGGTGTACAAAACTTCTGCACACAGGTATAGCGGACAGCTCACGAACTATGTCTTTCTGACATTTCTCAGCTAGGAACAAGGCAATTACAGCACTACGTTTCTGGTCGATATCCATATTTGCGGATAACACTCGATCTCAAAAGTAACACATTCATCCACTTGCAGCTAAGACACAATGTAAACAAACTGACGAGGGGTCGTCAAATACAATTTTCTGTGCAACGTAATAATTACTGTTGAAGTAATGTAACAGTTCAATTGCCGGACCCTGTAAGTAAGCCACGGACGATTGGTTACTCAGTCTCGATCCAACTAGCAAGCCGTCAGCAGTCTTACCTAATGCTGTTGCCACACACAACGGCTTTTCTAGACAGAAGTGGTCCCTGATTCTCAAACGTTGAAAATCTGTATACTGTAACCTTTGGAGAGTGTAAATATATTACATTGGGATCCCTTGAATTGGCTTGTTTGAAACCCCCCTTCAGGTGGAAGCAATCTTCATAATTGTTTATGAAAACGCGTGTAAAGGGGCTGTCTGAAGTATTTCTTCACAAAGATTTTTGCGACTAGAATGATTATGTCCATTTAATTCTTGAGTTAATACGATTTTGTAGAGATGGAACATATTTGCGCACAGACCGTCTCAATGACTGCTTAATGTGTGTTCTTCAACTCCTATGCCTTTAAATTGTGTCGTCAGAAGTGTGCTTCCTGTAGCAATCACGCAGTTTAATCCCATTCGAATTGCTTCAAGAATTGGGGACCGGTTCTGAGCGGGGAATGTCACAATGTCGACTAAAGCTTCTTCGTCTCGCAATCACTGACTGTTACCATAAAAGGTGGGTATGACGAAGCTCGATGTTCACCCGACCAATCTACTATAGGACTTGAAAGAAGACGAAGTGGTAAACACACGGATTGAATTAAATAATTCCGTAGTCCTGTGTCATCGACGCGGCATTTTCTTGGATACGACACTCTGTATTTCTTAAGAACACCCTTTTATGTTGAGGAATTCTAATAAAATCATCAAAATTAACAGCAACTTTAATGGTAGATACATAATTTATTTTAATAAGGCGAATAAATATTCGACAGGTTACTAACTAATTTCTAGTGAAAAGCGATATAAAGCATGGGTTTCCAAATAAGTCGTAGTACAGACCATTATTACAAATTATCGCAGTTCTGGTTGATTATATAACAGATGGGTGTTGAGAGAATTGCCAGATTTGCATCAGTCTCTGTTTTGCTGAGAAAATTACATGTACAGTTCTATCCTATCAACAGGACACCATCCTCTCTTAACGTGGAAAGCATTAACCTCCGTTGTTCTGAGCGGTCTATCTTGAGAGATAAATAGCGCTTTGATATTTAATGTTAGCCACCACCGAACACCAGAGTCTATGCTAACTACTGGATTCGTTAGTGATACAGTTTTAAAGATGAGTCTTCATATAAACTACGTAGCGGTTTGAGGTTAAAACATTCGATGAGGGTCGAACTGCCGAGCCCTTTCGAGAGTTTCATCATTGATATAATTTAGGCATATTCATCCCATGAATGAATGACGATTTTCAAGATGTTTCGACCACCATCAAACTGAAATGATTGCAAATTCCATTAATAAACAGCTTCGAAAATTTCGACATCTACGAGCATCAACAACCAGAACTTTTACAAATGAAGAACTATTAAATGTTAGATGGGGTTCGCTTAGGCTGCTTGTTTTTTCAAGAAACATAAACATACTTGTCCGAACACAATGGTTTACGTATCTTACAACGAAAACGTTATCATCATACCCACATCATGTTTATCATGCTCATCGCGTTTTGCACCGAACGAAAAGTGTCTGTCTGTCATCGATCGCGTAAGATAAGATTAGGTGAAATTGATGTTTTATTATTATACAAAATCTAACAGGCCCATAAATATCTTACACAGGTTCACGGTATGTAATGGACAAGATAAGAACTGGAACCTACTAAAACAGTTCGTTAAACAAGATGGATCAATCAATCAAAAGAATGCCACACTTCCATGAAACGGATTTGAGGATTATGTGACAAGCAGATAATTGACTAGCCTAAACTAATGTGCTTAGTAATTAATCAATGTACTTGGGTCTAAGGTATTTCCTCTCCGGATTACCCGCTCTTTTTACGACGCGCAGCTGGATTTCCTCTTCGTGTCCATTGAGTATGAGTAATCGAGTAGTTCGATTCGATGGTACTTTCTTGTTTGATCAAGTATCAAGAGATTATAACAACAAAAAGTGAGATGGCTGTAGAAATCACAAAAATTTGATCGTAACCAGCAGTGCCGTTAGCAGGGCAGCAATTGAAAGCTTTAATCCACCAGCAGTATTGCATCCTGACCAATCGCAGATACGGCAATCGGACGATGGCTGAATTCCATTGTTTGCATTCCGGCAGGTTTCCATTTGATCATTCACGTGGATAACGCAGCCACGACGCGTGACTCCATCTGTGGAGAGGAAATTAATTCCCGTTGTAAATATACAAAAACATAGATTACAGTAGAACTATCCGTACTGTGAACGATTAAAAAGCAACGATGGGAAATCTGATTCCCAGACTGTCTCTTCCAACGCCCCACAGGGTTAGGTGCAGATAACACCGAATCATGTTCCTCGGATTGTGCTCTCTGAGGACCGCTCGTTGTAACGACTGGTGGCGGGGTGAGAATGGGAGTCTCTGGATCTGGAGACGTTTGCGGAGTGACTGGTGTGGTGGTCGTTCCTTCTCCTGGTGGTGTCACGGGTGGTGTAGGAGGTTCAGCGCACGATATTTGACGATTTGAACTGGTATCGAAAGGATCCGGACAGTTTTCACACACAAAACAGGTCAACTGGGCGCGAGCTACGTTAGATGAAATGAAATCGTTGTTTCGATCACAAACATTAGGTATTAGAATTATTCTGTAATTTTCACACCTTGAGTCGTCAACCCGAACAACAGTATTGCAACGATAAATCTGGTCATGGTTAGGCCCGCACTAGGGTTAAACAACAATTCCGGATGAGTAAATTTAGACTGATTCTCGAGCTCTCCGGTCAGCCGATTTATATACTGACGACAACTAGTAATTTCGGCTTGCATGGACATTGTATGTTGCACCAGGCGGATATAAATATTATATTTTTCGTGTGGTAGTTGGCGTTTTGATCGTACGTACGATAAAATGTGATAACAGGTGATATCAGCTGCTAATTTAGCTGTGTATGATACTTAAATCACTCACGATGAACCGAAGAGATACCCTATGGCGATAAACATCGGTAAACGTGAAGTGATATTCGGGATATGGAAATCAGTGCTGAACATCGATTTGCTGATAACGGTAATCGATGTGGTAATGATGAATCATGTCCAAATATCCACGTCATTTAGTCACAGTAACTAAAACAAACTGGTTAAAGGATTAGAACTAACTGAAAAATGTTTTTGCGATTCACACGAAAAATAAGCTCATCTTGTGAAATAGGTTACATCGATTTTTATGTACATTGTCTTAGTGCTCTAAAGGGTGTTACTATCGAAATGTGTTAAACAAGTATGAGTGTAAATTGAATAAATTTGTTTTGAAAGAATCAAATTATTTTCTTTTCAATTAGTATGAAATACAAAAAATCGAGCTAAGCTTCTGGTTGATATGAATTGTCGGGCTTTTCGTTATCATAAGATTCTGTGCAGCTACTTCATCTTTTTGTTCACTTCAGAACCCCAGTTTGCTTTGAACTGCATTTCACTTTCAACAGGTTTTTGAGTCTTCTTCGGGTTCTGTTTGAAGATGATCTTATACATCTCCACTGGGCGGATCTCTGGCATTTTGGGAGGATTATTGTTGGCGGCATACCACTACATGGCCTTTGATCCGTAATAGACGAATTTCATGCCGCACTATCTCAGATAGTAGTGAAACGTAGTGGGTGTAAAGACATGGGTCATTTAAGCAACTTTGCATACATATAATATTCGCAAAATAATAAGACTACTTTTTGGAAAAAAAACATTTTTTTTTCTTAATTTTTAACGATTAATCATTTCTTCTGAGTGTGCATTTATAAAGCCGAGCACCCCTCATTTTGTAGATATGTCCGGGTTAATGATCCAAATTCCGCTAAAAATACCTGGTACGGCAGGCCATATGTTCCTGCGGCAGGAAAAGCGGAATTCCATCAGCCAGCACATATACCCCGAGGAATGCCTGGAGAAACATTTGAAGTTTTTAACACTTTCGTCACCCAAAGCGACTTTTCTGAGTTTCTTGCGGAGTCCAATTTACGGATAAAATATTAAATGAAGATCGAACTTAGTTTGTAGACAACTTCTACACTCAGTCCAACTTCTATAAGACTTGCTGCTTTGTGTCATTGTGAACAAACAATGCTTCAATTTATATTCTTGTGTGTAGGTATTGGTGACTACCATACACTGCATGATTTTCATATGGGTGTGCAAGCGCTGAACGTAAACGAATGTTTTCGTATTTTCAACTGTCATGTTTCTATAAGATCAGTTACATTTTCCGTTGTTTTAGTTATTTTGATCAATTAAATCTGGAAAATGCCGAAGGGAAAAGTCCTCACGGAGAGAGAAGAAATCTTCAATGTATAGATTATATTCACTGACAAAAAAAAGTTCAATTTGGATTGTCCTCATGGTTTCAACGGGCACTGGCGTGATTTACGGAAGAAGGAACAGTATTTATCAACCAGTAATTTTGGTGGAGGATCGTGCATGATTTGGGCGGGATTCTGTGCAACCGGAAAGCTCAAGATAGCTTTCACATCATTCAAGGATTACATGCATGTTCTGGAATACTCTCTCCTACCGTTTTTGCGTG
Source organism: Toxorhynchites rutilus septentrionalis (assembly GCF_029784135.1). Taxonomy (NCBI): domain Eukaryota; kingdom Metazoa; phylum Arthropoda; class Insecta; order Diptera; family Culicidae; genus Toxorhynchites; species Toxorhynchites rutilus. The sequence continues at coordinate 121,390,883 of NC_073746.1, read as the reverse complement.
GATATCGTCACAAAAAATTCACATTCCAGCAAAATAACGCTACTATTCATACCAGCAAGTAAACTAACCAATGGATTAAGGACCAAAAACCAATTTTTTTGGACTGGCCGGATCGCTCACCAGACTGTTGAAAATCTTAGGGGGGATCTGAGCGAAAACGGTGCACCCCGATTGAAAACCTCAAGGTCGCAATTTCGGAAAAATGAAAAAATATCTAGAAATCTGTTCAGCAGAATTTGGTAAATAGTATGCCAACATGAATTTTCAAGGTTATTAGTCGAAATGGCAAGGTTACAAATTATTGACATGTAAATCAGCCGATCGTCTTGAATTTTTCATTGATAATACTTATGAATTTTGAAGTTGACTTATAGAAACTGGACAGCTTAAATTATCATATTTAAACACAATAAATAAACAAACAACTCTTTTGAACGAAATTGACGTTAAATTTACTTTATTCTAAACATTCAACAATGTATGAATGTATCTTGTTGATTCTAACTGTTTATGTTGCAACGAAATAGAATCAGGGGGGGTCTTATAGAAGTTGGACAGAGTGTACATGATCTAGCAATATTTTATTCAATTTGAAGATGAATTGACAACAATAACCCATTCCAAAGTCATATTATATGGGTTTCGCAAAAAGCTGCAGTACAAACCAGCCGCACTATAATTTAATAAAAAGTATAGTATAAACATCATATTGATATGGTTATAATTTTATTATTTTTCTACATATCCTATAGTTCCACTCAGGTGCCTATTCTATCGAATTCTTTTCAAAAATCCTATTCAATTTTGGAAGGTGTCACCCATAGCTTGGTGACGGGACGACGAAGGTGTTAAAGAGATATTGTCATGCGGAACCGGAAAATAACACAAAAAGTGATGGAAAGCAAGATATAGTTCAAAGCAAATTGTCGTTCTGCATCGAACAAAGTTAACGAGATCGCTGTGCAACATTGCATGAAAGAAAAGGCTGTTCAAAGAAATTAATATTGTTTCTTTGTGTACTATTGATTGAACTACTACATGGGCTGAAAAATCCCGGAATTTTTCAACAAGTGGCGCCACTAAAATTTCAAACAAGATTCATTTCGAAAAGTTCATCTGTTACTAGCTTATGTGTGAATTTCGATAACATTTCATTTGTTTGTGTACAAACTACAGTTGTTTAAGTGTCACTACTTGAGCATTCGTATAGAAAATGGAAACAGAGGAATATCGTATTTTAATCAAATGATTTTTGATGAGAAAAGCTCTTGAACAATCAATGCAGTGGTTGACGAAACGTTATTCCACTTCTGCTCCTTCGAGAACAACAGTTTATCGGTAGTTTAATGAATTTAAAACGGGCCGTATAAGCACCGCAGATGCATCTCGCTCTGGAAGGCCAAAAGAGACTACGAATCCAGAAATCGTAAAACAAGGGCATCGACTCGTTTTGAACGATCGTACAGTGAAGTTCCGCGAGTTAGCTGAGGCCGTAGGCATTTCAGAAGAACGAGTGGGATACAATTTGCACGACATTTTGGACATGGAAAAGCTATTCGCACGATGGGTGCCGCGTTTGTTGACTGTCGACCAAAAACAGCGGCGCGTTGATGATTCAACAGCCGGTTGGGCGATGTTGAAGCGTAATCGAGTGTACTTCTTTCGACGTTTTGTGACAATGGATGAAACGTGGATCGATTACCACACTCCTGAGTTCAACAAGCAGTCTGCAGAGTGGCACTGAGGCATATTTCGAAGACTTAGACGTTTCGTACTACAGAAAGGGAAGTGAAATATTGGAAACTCGCTATACCAAGTGTATCACTCTCGAAGGAAGCTGTGTTAAGGAATAAATTCAGCTTTGCCTAAAAAACGATTGCTTTAATTAAAAATCCCGGGACATTTGAGACCATCCAGTACTAAAGAAAAATGAAATGATTTTCTAAATAAAAAAATTAACCAAACTACATGTATTTTTCGACCAGATTTTTATCGTTCCACCGTTTACCATGTTTTGCAGTTTCTTCACGTGTTGAATATTCACGATTATTATGCTCAAATTGTTCCATTAATGATTTGCGATCACCTCGAGCAAGTCGCAGTCTGCTTACGGCTGCATCGTAGCTGTCTCCACCTTGTGACTATCTATCTGTCACCCAATTCATGTTGGGTAAGTGGGGGTAATTTGGACCCCCTAAGCAAATCGCCTAATATTTCCGAACCAATACGGTCTAAATGAAAAAAGTCACATTGCACACTGAGCTACACTTGTTTTCTCTCAATCAATCATGTTTAATCATAATATCAAGCTTCGCACTACCAAATATGTAGGAGGTTCGTTCAAAAAATAAGTTTCAGTGCCTCAGAAATCGCGAAAAAATAAAGTAAGGTTAAAAAACAAGGTGATTTTCGTAATCTACGTTTTATTTTCTTTTTTTTTCTACATAATCGCCGTAACGTTCGAGGCATTTTTCATAGCGTGACACGAGTTTTTCTATCCCGAGCGCGAAGTGCGTAGCGTCCAACTTTTTGAAGTACGATGTAACTGCGTCACGAATTTCTTCAGTGTTATCGAATCGTTGACCGCCCACAATCTCTCCTGTGTGGATTCTCTCTTCTTTCTATGTATTGGTTGTATGGCAACGAGTGCCGCTCCTCTTTTTAGATTTGAGCAACTTGGCTGGATTGGATTCGGCGGCTGTGTTTTAGCCAAGACACCCACGAACCAACACACCCGAGAGACTCATGCTTTCCTTTTTTTTTATAGGAACGTTGGATCTGAATTTAAAAATTACGAAACGATTCCACACCAGTACCATGCTACACGGGGTACCGTTTTTTGAACGCGCACACTTCTGAACGGATTAGCTTCACTGTTCTCGCCTTTACGGTTAGAGCTCGACTGATAGAGTTGCCAATTTTTTCTCCTGACTTATGGGTTACTATAATTGATGCTGCATGGGTATTTTCGTCAGTGCATGTGAAGGTAAACCCATGAAAAATAGGCAATTTTTGTCCATTTTTTTAATGCAAACGTTATGCATGTCTGAATATTTTTTGGAAGCTAGAATTCCTCGCACAGTTTTTGCCCGTGTTATTTTCCTTAGTTTCTATTCTGAAAATAACCGTTTAACGGTTGCTGAGGAATGCGACAGAATCATAATAGTTGTGATTTTTAAATTAAATTATTGTTCATTTTTGGTAATAAAATTTTATCCCAGCACATCCTTGTTTTCGTTTACAATGAAGTGAGTGAAATCCAGGTTTCGGATCTACCTAAATTCATTATCGATATTCTGAATATCGTTTCGATCGCAAATATTTGGAAGACGTTTTAGAAAAGTCATGATCGCCATCTAGAATGAACGAATGTCAATAAAAGGGAGGCAAGTTAGTGAGAGAACGCCACACGGTACTTCTATGTGCTTGTGGCAGATAAAATACAGATATATGCAGACGATAAAGGTCATAGAGGTATTCGATGTGAGTGGAGCAAAGTAGGATTCTCATAGCTGGGAGAATATAATTTTTGCGGAGTAAAAACACGAAAATAACGAAAAAATAAGTTGGATAAAATAAAAAAAAACTGAAGATTTTTTGTCTTTGACTGTTTCGCTAGCTAAACGTGTTTATAAACATACAGCTACAGTTTTCCGAGGAAAAAGAAAATATGTGCCACTTTTGAAAAACTCACAAGCAGGACTCTGCATAGTCATAGTCAACTGGGGATAGTCAGCTGACTATCTGACTGACCAATTCCGTATTCAGTTAGTAATGACTTTTGGCTTCTTCACGCAGTTTCTCCGCCAATACGACTAAACAGTCAGTCGGCCGTTTAGTCGCTATCTCACTCTACCGACTCGACTATATCATTTCATTCTTTCCAGTCAAATTGTCCCCATTGCATTTTGAAGTGACTTCCCCCCAAAACGAATTCGTTCCTCTCTTTCTCTCTTTCCCATGTACGTGTACATGCATCGATGTTTGAGTTCAACGTGGTTTGACATACGCTACAGGTGAGCTAGATTCTTTTGTATCGTACACGAAATTTACTCACACGTATAAAATAGCGTCAGTGTGTGTACGCTGTTTTGAACGCTAATACCAACACGAGGACCTTTATAGCATACTTGATAAATATCTAAGTTCGTTGGTTTGAATTCACGATGGGTAGACAATAAACCGTCCATTGGTGGGGTAACTTCTTTTTTGCATCAGAAATCATGTTTTCGTTCCTCTTTATATGGACGTAAAAATAAGATTGCGTACGCGGGTATAAATTTCGTTCCTAGGGGAGTAGAAATGTGGATTGAAGTCAGTTGAATGAAGAGGCAGATTTGTATTATATATGTATATATATATTTGTATTATTTGTATTATGTATTAATCGAGTCAGTTAAAATAACCACTGACTGGACTAGTTCACCAGTCATCCTCGCTAGTCAATTCATTTTCTAGTCAAGTCACTTTTTATTGGCGGCGACTGCCGAAGCAGTTCTAATCGAAGCGAAGCTACGGAGAGTAGAGTCGGTCTTCGTTTTTCACCTTCGAAGATTTCGGGCCCCGCTCATAAGTATGGAAAGAGCCGTAATGTTGATGATGATGATGGTCCCACCTCATACCCCTACAATAGTTTGAGGTGGATAATTTATCATTAAGAAATATAAAGAAAATTGAAAAAAAAATCATCCCAAGGCATGTCAAGGAAATTTCCAACCCGGGAAGATCCTTGACCGATAGCGAATTGAACCCAATGTCTTGAAGTTTCCACTAGAGGCTTTCTCTGAGATCTGCCACAGCACAGAAAAAACCTCATCATAACCATCTAACGTCGGAACTCTGCCATGATTCTATTTATTATTGATATCATATCACAACGAGTGGACTCAGAAGAAATATTAGGAAACCTGAATTTTTACGCACCGATTAGGAACCTGAGAAACCCTAACATTTTTTACATAGATTATCGAAGAACGAATTATGCCAAATATAGTCCTATTAATCGTATGATGAGCCTCTGTAACGAACACAGTGAAACAATTGATGTAACCATGTCAAGATCAATGCTCAAAGACTATCTGAATAGCATAAGATATCGTTAAATTTCACTGTAATATTTGGGCAGCATATTTAGTCTACGCTGGATTGACGAAATAAATAAATAAAAAAAATTGATTCTGTAACTTGTTAAAATCGTCTTTAAAATTAAACGAATAAATTATCCAGCCAGCTCTCTTTAGATTTTTAGTTTTAAGTAAGTAGTTTAAAGTAGTATTAAGAATGTATCGGTCTACAATTTAGATTGACGACAATAAAAATAAAAAATACGATAGCTTACGAGTATTCTGTCGGGGCTATCCCAAATTCGAATCTGGTTTCCACTGTAGACCCTATAAACTTTCATTGTATGTCGGTTTTCGCCAATGTCCAAAATCTAGGTTGTTTATGTCTACTAAAACGCGCGCGTGGCTCAAACGTTTGTAGACTACTCATGTATATATCTTTTTTAAATCTAATTTAAAAGCAAAATTAATGCAAAAAATCCATCATCATTAATTAAACAAAAATTAAACATAGTAGCTTATGGACACGCAAATAATTCATGACACAGATTTCACATGTACGATACACAACTTTTTGAACTCAGCCATTGTTGCCGCTTGCTTAATCTTTCTGGGCATCGAATTAAAGAAATTAACTCCTTTATATAATAGTGAGTTTTGCTATCTACTAAATAAAAAGTTCGGTGTTCTTGCATCATTCGCGTTTCTTGTATTATATCTATGCAAATCACTTCCTCGTTCTATTCGATCACACAAGTATCGAGGCAACATATAATTCAAAATTATAAAGATGAACACCATTGTCAAGTAATAAATTCTTTGCTTAACAGATAACTGTAGCGCGTCCAACATTAAATTAGAGGAAGTGTATCTATGTCATCTTAATATCAACCGCATGATCTTATTTTGTAATCGCTGCAATCTCAATACTTGTGTGCTATTTTTTTTTTATCCCATTTATTTATTTCTTAGGCTCATTAACATTTTATCTGTAACAGAGCCGGGTTTTTATCGTGCACATGTACATATGTTTATGTTTCTATAAATTGTAAATTACACAGTAGTAGTAGAGCCATTTAGGCGTTAGGTTTTTCTGTTCCATTACATTATGGTAAATTACACTGTAGTAGCCATTTAGGCGTAAGGTTTTTCTATCTGTTCTTCCATTGTTCAGCAGACCGGACAGCGGAGACAGTTGATATTGATCATTGTTGGGTTATTTATAGAACAGCAGCCCGATGTTTCTTGCGGAGCAGAGCAGTTGTATGGATGAATCGATCTTATTTCGACCGTAGATCGTTCTCCATCGCTGATGATGGTTGCGTGGACGTAGTTATTCTATAACAACACATAGATGGTCAATTGAGGGCCCTGAGTTTGAACTCACGATCGATCGCTTAGTAAGCGAACGCGTAACCAAGTGGCTACGAAGACCCCCTACTTGTGTGCTATTCGCAAGGAACAAAATGGATGAACAGAAGTCTATGTGAGGTGAAACGAGTGATTTATATAACCTGATTTTACTAGTTATAGTTAACTCATTTTTCAATTGGCATATGATGCTATACTTTTTAGCAATCTTTTTGATGACATTATCAATGTGAGACTTGAAGGCTAATTTGTCATCAATAACTACTCCTAGATATTTGATTTCTGTAACCCGTTCAATTGTCTCACCATCAATTTCAAAATGACTATCGAATCTGGAGTTTGATGAAGAAATGAGCATGTATTTAGTTTTACTAACATTCAATTTCAATTGTTTAAATTTCAACCACCGAGCGAGAGAATGAAGATCTTCGTTTAAATGTGCCGCGGTTTCATCTAACTCCTTAGATGCGATGAACAGAACAGTATCATCCGCGAACAAATTAACATCACAAAAACGTAAGACTCGTCGCATATCATTGATATACAAAATGAATAAAATGGGCCCTAACACACTCCCCTGTGGTACACCAAGTGTGTTACCGATAGGAGCAGAAATAAAATCGTTGAAACGAGTCCTTTGAGTTCGATCACACAGATAGCTTTCAAACCATTTGTATGAAGTCCCTACAATTCCATTGCACTTCAATGTTTGTAACAATATGGCCCTAGAAATTGTTTCGAAGGCGCGTTCCAAATCCAGTTTCTTTAGCCTCGATATTCTCTTTCCACTTTGCTAACACCAAATTCAGAGCGGTCTCACAAGAGTGAGTCCCTCTCGATATCCCGACTGTTCTGGTATTAGCAAGTTATTGTTGTTAATAAATTTCATCAGCTGGCCTTTTACTACAAGTTCTAAATTTTTTTCTGTTGTGTGCAACATGTTAATAGGACGGTACTCTTCGCCTTTATCCGTCCCATTAACTTTGGGGATAGGAATCACAAAAGATTCCTTCCAAACTTTAGGCACGTGCCCATGCTGCAATGATTCATTTATCAGGCTCAGCAACTCGTGTCCAATAACATGAAAGCAATTTTGAATCACTTTTGCGTTGACATTGTCGATACCAGCCGATTTCTGCAAGGAAAAACAAATATCTTTCAACTCTGCAAATGTGATGGGTAGAGAACGTTCTTTTCTACAATTGTTATTCATCGGCTGTATTATTTCGTGAGGTGCACTGACCAATTCAATACTTTGATTAATCAGCTGAACACTGTTCACAAAATAACTGTTGAATTTTTCCGCTATTATTTGTTCTGAATGTTTTTCTGAACCATCGAAAGTTATGGACCGCGATAAACTACTCTTAGTGTTAAGTAAACTTTTCAATATTTTCCATAACTCCTTGCTGTTATTCTGGTATTGTTCGATTTTCCTCTGAATATATTCACAACTAGTCTTTTTCAAGGCTTGTGAATACATGTTCCGCAAAGCAGTGTACCTATTCCAGTCGTTTTCTAAATTACTTCTCCGAAACTTTACGTACTGTTTATCTCGTTTACGCTTGAGACTTGAGATTTCCCCACTTATGTGTAAAATATCATCACAGGAGAACGGCTGATCAGATCAGCACGGTCAATATATTTTTTGAGTTTGTCTTCACCCAAATTAGAATGATAGAGTACTTTGGAAAATATTTGAGATTAGAAAAATTCGAAAAAATTGGCTATGCATATCTTTATATATATAAGAAGGATATTTAAAATAAAAAGGGAAAATTCGAAAATAAGAGGTACGCATATATATGTTTCGATGTGAAAATCATCATTTAGATAATTTTTACAGATCTGAACGATAACATACAAACTCTCTCGAAATTCGTTATTTTCACAAACCAAACTATTCTCTATAAATAAATAATATGGCAGAACAACGTTTGCGGGTCAGCAGCTGTATATAATCGAGTCAAAAAAATTGTTTTTATTCGTTTTTTGTACATATATTTTTCATTTTTTGAATAAAAAAAGAAAATTTAATTTGGATTCATCCTCTCAAAGTCATAAAATACCTTTCTTATATAAAAATCCGAATTCTTCCAGTAGGTGATAGGGGATCATATTTGATAAAAGAATCCTTTTACGAATGTGTTCGAATTTCAACAATGACACTTTTTGAACTTGAACTTTGAACTTTTTTTTCCTGTCTCGGGCTTTGTTTGCCTTAAACTGACTCTAAATGAAAAATTACGCAATTACATAAAACAATTCAATTGCTTTCATTCGAAAGATGAGAAAATTCTCTAAGGATACAGTTGTGTAACTTCCAAATCAGTGGATTTAAGTAACATTTTAAAAGTGAAAAAGTTAAGAGTTAGTGGTTTTTAAGGTATTTTTCCTAGTTTTATCCGAAAAATACGTAATAAACATGAATGTTTCTATCAATCAAAGATTTTCCCTCCACTGTAATAATAATAGCTAATAAACTTTCTTTCAGGGGGGTCTTCGTAGCCACTTGGTTACGCGTTCGCTTACCAAGCGATCGATCGTGAGTTTCAAACTCAGGGCCCTCAATTGACCATCTTTGTGTTGTTATAGAATAACTACGTCCACGCAACCATCATCAGCGATGGAGATCGATTCACGGTCGAAATAAGATCGATGCATCCATACAACTGCTCTGCTCTGCAAGAAACATCGGGCTACTGTTCTATAAATAACCCAACAATGATCAATATCAACTGTCTCCGCTGTCCGATCTGCTGAATAATGGAAGAACAAATAGAATACCCTTACGCCTAAATGGCTACTACTAACTACTGTGTAATTTACAATTTATAGAAACATAAACATATGAACATATACACGATTAAAACCCGGCTCTGTTACAGCTAAAATGCTAATGAGTCTAATAAATAAATAAATAGGATAAAAAAAATATAGGAGGTTGTGTTCAAGACACGACCGCATTGTTGACGTAGAACTACGCTGTGGTTTAATTTAAATTGCTTGTTTATAACTGCAGATATTATTTTATAATGCAACGAAATTTTAAAATAACTATTCTACTGGTTTGGTCGCCCTGAAATGTTTTTTTCAATGTAGAATCATTTGACGATAATTGTTTGTTGATTCATTCTTGTGCTCGCAGAACAATACATGGTCGATATAAGCGCAGCTGTCATCCTTAGTGGACATAGTTTCGCTACTGGCAAGCAAAACCAAATCACATACAACGACATTTATTTTCTTGGTGACTAGATAAACGAAATAAACTCTATCTGTTAATCTCAACAACCTCGAAAAGAGTAGCACTGCTTAATTATGATCAAGCGCAAATGCAATCCTAGTTGAAAGCAGTTTTGCGACTGGCACGCGAGCCCAAATCAATTAATAACTTAATATAACTTATTGAATAACTTAGTATTCCCCATATATTTTTTTGGTGCACAACCTTAACACCTGCTTCACCATAGCGTCAGTTCAATGCATTGATGACAGAAAACAAACAATGATAACTGCTTGGAAAAAGGCTAAATATTTGCTTCAGCAGAGATTCATTACCAATACCCAAGCGTAAATATTTCCCTCCCGCTATCTCCCCTCCTTCTTTATATTTATCATTACGACTGCATAATTTGCAACACAAAACAATCGTCAATCATAGCAGTTTGCCTTCCTTCCTTGCTTGAGACTTTAAACTTCTTCAGTTCATTCGGCTCTAACCTTCAAAAAGCCCATGGAAACTTTACTTTATCCATCATATTACTCCTCCACCACCATTGTCTTGAGAAAGGCATTCGATCCCTCGCCGTCCAGCTCGCCAGGCAACGATATTGTTCAGTCGATTTCCCCACGAAGAATGAAAGTTTGCCTCAGCGAGATCCACTGTTTATACTCTAGGCAAATATTCCCCTTCGTTCTTCTTATTTTCCTTTGTTCACGGAGCTTTACTCTTACGGTTTCCCCTTCGTTGCTCGTGGATAAGTTGCTCTTTATTGACAGCTCTGTTCGGGAAAGCACACAAATGGACAGAACAAATGTATGAGAACATGCGAATGCTTCCAATTTTCATCAATTTAAACCATATACAGACTATGGGATTGTAATTGTAAAGCATATCAAACAAATCTTAGGGAATTCCCGATTCGTTTGGTATGTAAATCGCCAAAATCCGTTAGCGGCAAAAAGAGTTATTAACGTTAACTTTATTTCATAAAAACGTGACCTGTTTTCTGATTTGGCACCCTTAATGAAAGACGTAGTTCTACGTCAAAAACTTTCTTTTTAACGTTGAAATATTTCATTTTCGCTTGAAATAAGTCATATTTGAAATATAAAAAAATGTATATAATCGAGTCCGACCTGTACCTCCCTGGGCAGAGAGTTAGAAACCGCTGACGAAACAGTTTCGTCAGCTCTTCCTAACCCAAAGCAACGGATGTACAAGATTGTTAAATACTTTTTCAATGCTAAGAAAGACATTATTGTGATAACTATTAAATATCTCGTAGAATACCTTCAACCGACAAAGTGAGGCTCGTTGCATATTTCTAGTTCCCCCAATTGTCATACTGTGACCATCAACTAGTGAGAAAGGACGAAACCAGCCTGACGGTCAAAGCCGAAACCTACAGTTGCAATTGTATACCAAAAGTTGTCCGTTTCATTTCGAAGTACCATGCGAATAGCAATGTAACCGTTTGGCCTGACCTTGCAACATCTTTCGATATCAGTTGATACCTAAGCATTCAAGGAGCTTAAACATTCTAACATCTTATTTTCCAAATGCCATGTTTAAAGTGTCGACAAATTTTGTAAGTTAGCCAATAAGTAATGCTTGAGAATATAACAAACTTTTGACGTAGGACTACGTCTTTGATTTCTATATAGGGGGGTCACTCTACGAAAAATGTAACATTTATCAAGAGTTTTCAAATGCATATTACGCAGAATCCTTCTTACGATATATGTTATAATCTATACCATTAAACGGCAAATTTATCCAGCATTTTTTTCGCCTGAGACATCAACAGTGGAAACAATAAAACAATTGAGCAATTTAACAAATAAAAGAGGTATGTTTTGCGAGTGGATGCGAAGGTAAATCATGTATTATGTATTCTTTCTTTCAACTTCGTTCCCATGAATGTTATATGTAACACAAAATTGCGTGAAATAATTCGTTCTATCTAACAAATTAGCAAGATGTTAAAGTAATCATATGCAAGATTTCATGCATCACTCAAATTTCATGCAAGATTTTATCAAAGCAACGAGGAAAGTGTCACCCATACAGTGATATTTCGTTAATTAGGAGGAGGCAGCGATTATCATGCGAAGACTTATTGAGATCGGCATTACATCGCATCACAAAAATGAAACGAAATGAAATATTAATATTCTTCATGACTCATATTCATAATTCTCAATGACTCAATTCCTCCTATGATAAATTGAGCAGTAGAACCAATACAACTTAATTGTGATAGTCTGCAAACGAACATTATTTCACCGAAAAAGCTACTGCTCCTGATGCCTAATAATAAGAATAAGACAATGGAAATAAATCACAATACCATAGCTATCCATTAAAAATAAAGCAACTTCGTCTACCATTTCACCCTGTTATGTGTCCCACTGATATTCATTAATCATTTTCAGTTAGACAGTTGAACTTCCTGCCAGAAGCTTATTGTCTTTCTTTGTTCGTTACAAACCGTTTGAAGGTTATGAGTACATACAACGAACGGCCCTTTTCAGGGCTACTATTTAGAGTTCAAAAGAGTTAAACTAACAGATTTCTGAACAATGAAAAGAACTACATTTAAAATGACCAAGTGTTCTGAACAATCACAGTCCTACGTCAAACTTCCGTCCGTGCCCCTAGGCTCAGACCCTTCTACTTTTTCTGGAATTTTTTTTACAAATTATATTCTTAAGGTTGAAATTAATTCAGTATATAAGCATGTTACGTTAAAGTATGGAAAGAAATAACTTTGTTTCAGGATTATGATTCCAATATTTTGTTCTTAACAAACATGCTCTGACCACCGTGCAATCTCTCAATAATTCCTCAAGCTCTTTAGTAATCATTTTTCACACTCTCAAGAAGTCTAATTTTATTCACAAAAGCCTTTTTTTCCTGCAACGCTCGAAATAACTAGGGGAGCTTTTCACCTCAGGAACATTAGCTTGCGATAACAAGCTCTTGCTCTATCGAATAGCTTTTATTATCGCCGAACCAGAAGCTTTAGGCAATGTTTGAAAAAATAATCGTGAAGCTATTGAACTGAGAATGTGATGGGCGGTGTTTAGATAACATTGGATGTTTTCGTGAAATGTTGCAAGTGTACGAATAACTGAGAGCAAAACAGATGAAAAAATGTATCTGATGTTTCATTGCGAAAACGTTTATCATGGTTTCGTTCCGTAAAGATGAATTGATGAAACTTGATAACACCGATATCAGCGAAGCCAATATTATGGTAAAGATTTCCTGAACTTGACAATTTTATTTTTATTTTGCATCGAGCATTCATTGCTTATCCTGAAATAATATTATAGTGACTACAGGTTATTAAAAATAGTAAAAGAAATAGAGCATTATAGATAGTTTATTCAAAACTTTTTGAACATCTTAATTTGTTGATATTTGGATGAAAACCAATTTTGCCAGACAAGCTTTTTAGAACCTATCAGCGTATTCGCAAAGATGGTGGGTGTGTCAAAACTCCTAAACATTGATAGAAGTAGAAGGTCTCACATTTAGTTTCATAACATACATTGATAAAACTTCAAATTGTCCAATTTGACCCACTGGAGATTTGCCAATATTCATGAACATGTTGAATCACTTTTTTTCATCACTTTGGGCATCGATTTCTAAACAACAGCGAATAAATTAAAGATTTCAATGTCGTAGTGTAGATAACATAGGATACTGTCCAATCAAATTTTCAATTATCATGACGTTGGAATTATTACTAAGAATTTATTATGAGTCAGACATACACCTCTTCAAGCATTTCTATCCTTTACACGCCCTGTCTGCTCTTCTTATATTTGCATGGAAATAAGCAATCTATCAACGAGATGCTTTTCTCGTCACTCTGATAAGGCATTGATAGGGAAATGCCCAAACAATATATTGAAGATACTTTGCAATCAGCGAACCATTTGTTCTGTTTTATTCGATGCGTCCGGTGTATAAAATTCGAATCGCAGATAGTGAATGGTGGCCATGTGGTTTCAAGTCACGTTGCTAATCTGTGCAGTGATTTTTCAGACAGGTACATCAAAACTACAATTCTTTTTTATTATTAATTTTTCGAGGATTGTGATTAAATGGAAAATTTGTCATTTTTTAGTGAATACACAGCTCTTGTGCTATGAATGTAGGGATTGCGACATAAATCCATCGACTCTCGTAGTGTGCGGAGATGATTTCATATCAACATTACCCACGCTCCCGACAGGTACTACTTTCACACTTATACCAATTCCGCCAACAAGTTCAAAATCAACCCTGTCATCAACTGTACAAAGTCATTCACCAATGTCTGATTATACGCCTGTTATTTGTAACCTAGAAATAAGTTTCACTCTTACGACGTTGTTTCCCACAAGTGTAGATCTAACACCAGCTTTAACAACAAATTCGGATCCAACCACGGAATCGGCCTCACCTACGTTGCCGACGTGGCCGACAACTCCGGATTCAACATGTGCAACATGTGAACTGGAGACCAGTCCAACGCCAACATTGCCTACAAGCCCGGATCCATCTACGGAATCGACTTCCCCTACTTCGCCAACGAGTCCAGATCCATCTACGGAGTCTACCTCACCCACATTACCTACATGGCCAACAACCCCGGATCCAACATGTGCAACCTGTGAACCAGAGACCAATCCAACTCCAACGCCAACTTTGCCAACAAGCCCGGATCCAACAACAGAATCGTCCTCACCTACTTTGCCAACGAGTCCAGATCCGTCTACGGAATCGACCTCACCTACTTTGCCAACGAGTACAGAGTCAACCATAGAATCAACCTCACCTACATTACCTACATGGCCAACAACTCCGGATCCAACCTGTGCAACATGTGAACCGGAGACCAGTCCAACTCCAACGCCAACCTTGCCAACAAGTCCAGAGCCAACTACGGAAACGACTTCACCAACTTTACCAACGTGGTCAACAACTCCGGATCCAACCTGTGCAACATGTGAACCGGAGACCAGTCCAACTCCAACGCTAACCTTGCCAACAAGTCCAGAGCCAACTACGGAATCGACTTCAGCAACTTTACCAACGTGGCCAACAACTCCGGATCCAACCTGCGCAACCTGTGAACCAGAGACCAGTCCAACTCCAACGCCAACTTTACCAACAAGCCCGGCTCCAACAACAGAATCGTCCTCACCTACTTTGCCAACGAGTCCAGATGCGTCTACGGTATCGACCTCATCTACTTTGCCAACGAGCACAGAGTCAACCGTAGAATCAACCTCACCTATATTACCTACATGGCCAACAACTTCGGATCCAACCTGTGCAACATGTGAACCGGAGACCAGTCCAACTCCAACGTCAACCTTGCCAACAAGTCCAGAGCCAACTACGGAAACGACTTCACCAACTTTACCAACGTGGCCAACAACTCCGGATCCAACCTGTGCAACATGTGAACCGGAGACCAGTCCAACTCCAACGCTAACCTTGCCAACAAGTCCAGAGCCAACTACGGAATCGACTTCACCAACTTTACCAACTTGGCCAACAACTCCGGATCCAACCTGCGCAACCTGTGAATCAGAGACCAGTCCAACTCCAACGCCAACTTTACCAACAAGCTCTAATCCAACAACAGAATCGTCCTCACCTACTTTGCCAACGAGTCCAGATGCGTCTACGGAATCGACCTCATCTACTTTGCCAACGAGCACAGAGTCGACCGTAGAATCAACCTCACCTACATTACCTACATGGCCAACAACTCCGGATCCAACCTGTGCCACATGTGAACCGGAGACCAATCCAACTCCAACGCCAACCTTGCCAACAAGTCCAGAGCCAACTACAGAATCGACTTTACCAACTTTACCAACGTGGCCAACAACTCCGGATCCAACCTGCGCCACTTGTGAACCAGAGACCAGTCCAGCTCCAACGCCAACTTTACCAACAAGTTTGGATCCAACAACAGAATCGTCCTCACCTACTTTGCCAACGAGTCCAGATGCGTCTACGGAATCGACCTCATCTACTTTGCTAACGAGCACAGAGTCAACCGTAGAATCAACCTCACCTACATTACCTACATGGCCAACAACTTCGGATCCAACCTGTGCAGCATGTGAACCGGAGACCAGTCCAACTCCAACGTCAACCTTGCCAACAAGTCCAGAGCCAACTACGGAAACGACTTCACCAACTTTACCAACGTGGCCAACAACTCCGGATCCAACCTGCGCAACCTGTGAACCAGAGACCAGTCCAACTCCAACGCCAACTTTACCAACAAGCCCGGATCCAACAACAGAATCGTCCTCACCTACTTTGCCGACGAGTCCAGATGCGTCTACGGAATCGACCTCATCTACTTTGCCAACGAGCACAGAGTCAACCGTAGAATCAACCTCACCTACATTACCTACATGGACAACAACTTCGGATCCAACCTGTGCAACATGTGAACCGGAGACCAGTCCAACTCCAACGTCAACCTTGCCAACAAGTCCAGAGCCAACTACGGAAACGACTTCACCAACTTTACCAACGTGGCCAACAACTCCGGATCCAACCTGTGCAACATGTGAACCGGAGACCAGTCCAACTCCAACGCTAACCTTGCCAACAAGTCCAGAGCCAACTACGGAATCGACTTCACCTACTTTACCAACGTGGCCAACAACTCCGGATCCAACCTGCGCAACCTGTGAACCAGAGACCAGTCCAACTCCAACGCCAACTTTACCAACAAGCCCGGATCCAACAACAGAATCGTCCTCACCTACTTTGCCAACGAGTCCAGATGCGTCTACGGAATCGACCACATCTACTTTGCCAACGAACACAGAGTCAACCGTAGAATCAACCTCACCTACATTATCTACATGGCCAACAACTTCGGATCCAACCTGTGCAACATGTGAGCCGGAGATCAGTCCAACTCCAGCGCCAACTTTGCCAACAAGTCCGGACCCATCTACGCCGTCGACCTCACCTACTTTGCCTACTTGGCCCACAACTCCAGATCCGACATGTCCAACATGTGAACCGGAAACTAGTCGAACTTACGCGCCAACTCTGCCGACAAATCCATTGCCAACACTACCAACATGGCCTTCAATCCCGGACACAACTTGTCCAACATGTGGTCCTGAAATAAGCCCAACTCTTACGCCCATTTGGCCGACATGGCCAACAAGTCCAGATCCGACCACTAAACCGACAGTACCAACATTGCCAACATGGCCTACTATTCCAGACACTAACTGTCCAACATGTGGTCCTGATACAAGTCCAACTTTTACTCCGACTCTGCCGACAAGTCCGGATCCAACCACGCAACCTACAATACCAACATTACCAACGTGGCCAGATACTACATGTCCAACATGTGGTCCTGAAACAAGTCCAACTTTTACTCCGACTCTGCCGACAAGTCCGGATCCAACCACGCAACCTACAATACCAACATTACCAACGTGGCCAGATACTACATGTCCAACATGTGGTCCTGAAACAAGTCCAACTTTTACTCCGACTCTGCCGACAAGTCCTGAACCTACCACGCAATCAACAGTTCCAACATTACCAACGTGGCCAGATACTACATGTCCAACATGTGGTCCTGAAACTAGTCCAACTTTTACTCCGACTCTGCCGACAAGTCCTGAACCAACCACGCAATCAACAGTACCAACATTACCAACGTGGCCAGATACTACATGTCCAACATGTGGTCCTGAAACGAGTCCAACTTTCACTCCGACTCTGCCGACAAGTCCTGAACCAACCACGCAATCAACAGTACCAACACTACCAACGTGGCCAGATACAACATGTCCAACATGTGGTCCTGACACAAGTCCAACTTTTACTCCGACTCTGCCGACAAGTCCTGAACCAACCACGCAATCAACAGTACCAACATTACCAACGTGGCCAGATACTACATGTCCAACATGTGGTCCTGAAACAAGTCCAACTTTTACTCCGACTCTGCCGACAAGTCCTGAACCAACCACGCAATCAACAGTACCAACACTACCAACGTGGCCAGATACAACATGTCCAACATGTGGTCCTGAAACAAGTCCAACTTTTACTCCGACTCTGCCGACAAGTCCTGAACCAACCACGCAATCAACAGTACCAACATTACCAACGTGGCCAGATACTACATGTCCAACATGTGGTCCTGAAACAAGTCCAACTTTTACTCCGACTCTGCCGACAAGTCCTGAACCAACCACGCAATCAACAGCACCAACACTACCAACGTGGCCAGATACTACATGTCCAACATGTGGTCCTGAAACAAGTCCAACTTTTACTCCGACTCTGCCGACAAGTCCTGAACTAACCACGCAATCAACAGTACCAACACTACCAACGTGGCCAGATACTACATGTCCAACATGTGGCCCTGAAACCAATCCAACTATTACACAAACTTGGCCGACTCTACCGACAAGTCCAGATCCAACTACGCAACCGACAGTTCCAACATTGCCAACTTGGCCCACAATCCCAGATACAACATGTCCCACGTGCGGACCAGAGACCCCAACATTCACGCCTACATTGCCGACGAGTCCAGACCCAACATGTGCCACTTGTGGTCCTGAAACAGGTATAGCAACGATATGTACAATATGTCCCCAACAATTAAGGAACAGTTAGCTATCGATACATTTCCAAACATATGTAAACTGTGTTCATCTTGCATAGCTTGTTCATCTTTGCTACATCGTGGTAAAACTAGAATAGTGACTATTTTTCCTTCTTCAATCGATACTGTTTCCTTCTCCCCGTCTCCAGTTCACACTCCAGCCTCTCCAATCGTCACATTTCTGAAAAGCGATGACGGAAACTCTCCAATAATAACACCTCCTATAATCGGCCCATCGTCCATAGTTACTCCCCCGATAACCGGTCCAACAAGTGGGCCTATAATTACACCCCCGTTAACAACACCCTCGAACTCACCTATCATCACGCCACCAATTACAGCCCCTCCTATCACGACAATTTGGCCCACCTGGTGGCCGACGCCTTCACTAACCACGACACAGTCTACTTGGCCCACCTGGTGGCCAACACCTTCATTGACCACAGCACAGCCTACTTGGCCGACGCCCTCTCTGACCACAGCGGTGCCGACCGGACCTACACTACCTACCTGGCCATCGACGCCAATTACAACAGCTCCGCCGATCTGGCCAACCTGGCCAACGGTGACACCTACCGTCACCAATCCAACGCTGACACCACCAACATGGTGGCCACAGGTACAATCGACTATCATACCTTCTGTTCAAAAGCATCTTCCCGTACCAGTCTACATCTGTTATTCCACTGAACGAATAGGTAAGAGTAGTTTTTCAATACTATATACTTCAAATGTTTTATGACAGTATATGTTTTTCTCCATGTTCCAGTGAATAATCGGCGTATAACGGATCGAGGATGCACTAAGCGTGATCAAACCGTATCAACAACATGTGCAAACATAACCAGCAATCAACCGTATGAGCGATGCTCGCTTTGCGCATGGAGTCTTTGTAATCTATAGTGATATTTGGGTAATTTGTAGGAACTGTAAATTCTGTTGTTAGATAGTTATATGATAATAAATTTTGTATCGCTTTAATATTCAAAACTCTATACACAGTGACTGTCATCATTCAAAATGGTGATTTTGATGTGAGGAACGAGGATTGTGTAAAATCATCAAAAGTGTTTGAAGACGCCGAATTAAATTAAAATTAAAGAAATTTAAGAAAAATAAAAGGAACGAAATTTTTAGGTGATTTTCGACATGTTGTAACATTTCATTTTCGACAGAAAACATGCCATTTCGTGCCTTGAAATGTCAAACAGGCAAATAATGTCATCTGTCCCCCAACGCTTTCAAATGTTTGTATGTATGCAAGCAGTCATCTCTTTCTTTTTTCTTTTTTCATCTTTTTTGAGATTGCACCCAAAAAAAAAATAAAAGGAGGTTATAACTTATTGAATAACTTGGTATTCCTCAAATAATTTTTAGGTACAAAACCTTAACACCTGCTTCACCATAGCGTCAATTCAATGCATTGATGCAATGTCAAAGGCACCAACGAAGCCTTTATGATGACAGAAAACAAACAAACAAACAAACAAACTGCTTGGAAAAAGGCTGAATATTTGCCTCAGCAGAGATTCATTACTAATACCGTAGCGTAAATATTTCCCTTCCGCTATCTCCCTTCCTTGTTGGGTTTTCAGCGTAGCGAATATGCACTATTTTTACGTACGGGTTATGAAGCACGCACATACGCACACAAATATCCATATATCGATGACTTGAAGCAACTAAATATACACACACTTATCTCTGTTTTGCGCTTTTCTCAACAAAAGCCCTTTCTGTTAGTATTGCCAGTCTAGATTAGCTTTACTGTCATCCTTTGTGAAGACAGTTTTCCTACTGTCATGTGAAACCAAATCTCGCGTAACTTTTGAAAAGGTCCTATGTAACATTCACATCAAATCGAGAAAAACGAAGTTAAAGACCGGAACTTCGTTTTGTTTTGATTGCTTTGTTACTTCGGACGTATTGAGCGTCAGAGGAGAGTGGCGTCCGAAGTAACAGTTGAGTGCTTAAAATTAGAATCTGTACATTGGACATATTTTGTATCGGTGATAAAAAGGTGAAAAGGATAGATACTTGAACGGTTGTTTTCGCAATGCGTTCAATGATTGAGAGCTAATCGTGTGCATCCATTAACTCGATTTGTTTACATTTGTTACATAGGACCTTTTCAAAAGTTACGCGAGAAATCACTGACAAAATTCCAGAACATTTATTTTCTTGGTGAGCTGACGATTACCTAGCTTGATGATTCGCAATTGTGTAGCTCAAAACATTAATGCAATGGCGTCAGTTTGATGCAATGATTGCAATGCCAAAGACATCAGCGAGTGAGTAATTTGGTCGCGTCCACAGCTCAGTCGAAACGATAATGATTTGGTGGCCCTGAAAGGGGCCGTTTTGTTTGGTTGTTGGGTATTGTTTTTCTAATATTTCTTCATTTTCCAATTTTTCTCACCGTATAAAGTTTCCTTGGGTGAAAATGAACACAACAAAACAGACAGCATGAACCAAACGACCCGTTCTTGAGCGGGAACACACCTTGGTTTTTTTTATGAAAATTGGAATACATCGCTTCATATATCAAGTCATTTTTAACACAACTGCTTCCATATACAATTTTACACTTACACTTGTGCTAAATTTTTCATAATACACGATCGGTCATTAATATGATATTTCACGAAACAGCCAACATTAAAGTTCCAAATTTGAATTTTATTTGCTAAAATTATTCGTATCACTCACCTTACTTGCAATACAAAAATGCCCCTTACTTTCATGTATTTGCAATGCCGATTTCCCCCAGGTAGCTTGGTTTTGATGTCTCTGTTCTTCTTCTTCTTCAATGGCACTAACGTTCCTAGAGGAACTTCGCCGTCTCAACGTAGTATTACTTGCGTCATTTTTATTTGTACTTAGTTGAGATTTCTATGCCAAATAACACGCCTTGAATGCATTCTGAGTGGCAAGCTCTAGAATACGCGTGATCACAGTGCAAGTCGGAGGAAATTTCTTTGACGAAAAATTCCCCCGACCAGAACGGGAATCGAACCCGAACACCCGGCATGTTAGTTATGACGCTAACCACTCGGCCAAGGGAGCACATATGTCTCTGTTAGGGAACACATTTTGGTGGGAGCAAAAGCTCCCCCTACTTTTATGTATTTGCAATGCTAATTCCCCCCAGGCAGCTTGGTTTTGATGTCTCTGTTAGGGATCCGCCGCATGTGTCGTCAATTTTGACCAATCAGAAATGGGTATTTCCGTTAGGATAGGGGTTGAGATTTTTCAATTGTTCGACAATTAATTTCATGATAAATATTATTTTATTCAATATAAATATAAAATATAAAAGTTATTGAGTGCCGAAATCGATTGACGCAAAAATTTCATCAATCCATCATGAAACGACTGAGCAACAAGCGTTTGAAATTGGACAATTTTCACGATGTACTCGATTTTCGATTTTCAATTTGTACCCCAATATGTTCCCGAAAGACGTAATCCTACGTCAAAAGTAACAAGTATATAACGCGTAGACATTTTGTCTTTCGAATTAAGTGTTTATCATTCCATTTCGTTCAGTTGTTTAGGAGCTATTAAGGTTCAAAATCTCGGTCTCCGGCGTAACGCTTTCGTTTTCGAAACTTTGATTTTACACCCCGGTATAGAAATGAAAGACGTAGTCCTACGCCAAAAGGAGCGCATGAAGGAGAGAAATATCTATCTCGGTCTGGATCGTGCATGTGGCAAAGTTTGCGGAAAACTTATTTGTCTTTTGTTTTGCTCGCTGTATTGCTTTTGTTAATTATATTGCTGTACCATGTATATTATACAAATGCTTACCAGTATTTGAGAGTCATGACATTTCCTGTCTTATTTAATGTAATAAATCAGGATGACAAAACATGAGCTAAAAATCAATTTTGGGTGTGTCGACCAACAGTTAATACGCTGCTCTCGAGAACGACGATGAACCGAAGGTAGAAAAGAAGAAAAAACTGTCGCCGATCTATGTGGAAGGCTTCCCGGATGGACTCATTGCTTATTGTTTTCTTCATCGAGAAGGGTCTGAAGTGCACCATCTGCAATAGTGTAAAGATCTTGATGAGCCTGTCACGAGCTATACACGTCGTCGTATTAGAGGTGCGAAAAACAGCGGAACTGTGAGTATTTCTTACACAACATCGAGGTCGATAAACCACTCAATGTGGTGCTGCACATCTTCCACGATATGCACATCATTTACCTATCGGCCAAAATCGAGAAGAACGGACTCATTCCGGTTCATGTCTACGAAATGAAGTGGTACGATCAGCTCCATACGTACTGTAACTCAATCTCGTCCGTCTAGCCAAGAACACGTCCTGCCTGAAGAATCTCCAAAAGTTCCGTGTGGAACTCCATCAGGTCCATCAGAAGAATAAAAATTGTTTGAATCGCAGTACTTGCCTTGAGTAGGCGGATGGGTCCACATTGTGGTTGAATGGGACCGCTACAAACGGATCCACAGGAACGTTACCCAATGCTCGAAATATTTAATCTTCGGGCACGACACACGAAACTGCCACATGGCACATGGCTGCCCACGTCTCTAAGCATGGACCGTAACATCACACGAATAGCACACTGGAATGCTTGCTCTCTCAAGCAGGGTTGCCAACATGGGTTGTCCGAAAAGTTAATGTCGATTTTTGGGAAAACACAAAATTAATTTCCATCAAAGTATTATAATTTAATTTTATATCCATAGTGCTGTTTCACAATCTTCCGCCATCTTTCACGCAGCTTAGATATTCTATCCTCCCAGAACATGTTTGCTTCCTCGTCGAAAACTGCTGCGAGCTATACATGTGAGAAACAGGAAGCTTGGTAGTAGCTCATAATACAGAATCCATTCCAAATCCCACCAGAAACAGAGTATATCTTTCTTCGGGCGAAGACCGGATATGCAAAAGAATTAAGAAGCATGGTATAAATCCTCGCATAAGCGGAAACGCTAATGTTTCACCTAACCTTTTGATCGTTTATAATTTTTCCGAAAAACCTACAGGATCACTACAGTCAATTGAAGAGAAATCAATATTCAAATTTTCACTGAATTCATCGTTCATGCTTTGGAATGAATCTTTACTCAACAAATGAGGAAAGCATATCAGCAGTGGAAGACTTGTTGAATTATTCCTAATTTTTATGGTATTAAGTACGGGGGTCTCCGTAGCCACATTGGTTGCGCGTTCGCTTAGTAAGCGATCGATCGTAAGTTCAAAACTCAGGGCCCTCATTGACCATCTTTGTGTTGTTACAGAATAGCTACGTCCAGGCAACAATCATCAGCGATGGAGATCCGATCCACGGTCGAAATAATACAACTGCTCTGCTCTGCAAGAAACATCGGACTGCTGTTCTATAAATAACTCAACAATGATCAATCTACTGTCTCCGCTGTCCGGTGGTCTAACTGGATAATGGAAGAACTGGCGAATGGCAACTGTGTAATGTGTTAATTATAGATATGATAACCATGTGACATGTACACGATTAAAATTCGGCTCTGTTACAGCTAAAATTCTAATGAGCCTTCAATAAATAAATGGAATAAAAAAAATGATATTAAGTACGATTATATATTTACCATAGTCCCATAATTGAAGTTGATTCTACTTTGAATCAGACGAACAAATTAAATATGAAATTTTTTTATATTGACTGTGGATATAAATTTGTTTCCTTGAGTAACTCTATACTCCAAAACGTATTCCTACATTAACACGTTAAACCTCGATTTTTTCTTGCTGCGCTTTCCAGTCAGCCCGCATCAAGAGCGTTTGCACAACATCAGTGTGGGTCCCAGTTCCCAAAGACACTTTTTGTATAAATAGAAAATAGTTCGAAATTCGACTAGAAAGTAATTACATTTCGTAAAACAACCGAAAACAAACCGTATATATTTTCATTTTATTATTTTGTGAGTGTCAGTCCCAGTCAGTCAGCGCTTTCCTACCAAAAGGCTCACCGTCGCTGTGCTTAACGTGTTGATAACTCTGGGAATACATCTACCTACACATTATCCTCAATAAGACAATGTTGTTCTTCAAACTTAATCTCTTTGTAATTTCATAAATTCGTCAGACAATCTGGCTTCATGAAATTTTCTAGCACTGTTTTGGACAGCCACGAAACAATTGAGGGTAGAGATAAAAAAATAGATACAGCTTTGCGTCTAGAGAATTTATCTTAATGTTAGATATATACAAGTGTGAACCGGAGAACTATCATGACAGAAAACTTTGACATGCAAACCAGAGTATTTATTACGAATAATGTAAAGAGTACAAAAATCAGGAAAAATCAGGATCATTCCGGAAAAATTAGGCTAAATTGAGTGTTCGTCAGGGTATCAGGGAACGCGCTAAAAGGTCTGGGAAATCCTGAAAAATCAGGAAGGTTGGCATCTCTGCTCTCAAGAGTAAAGCCATCGAGCTCGTGTCTTTCTCAACGAGCTCGAAATCGAAGTTGCAACCATCACGAAGACGCACCTCAGCACCGAAATAAACTTTTTCCTTTTACAGTTTGTATGTAGAATTTTAAATCTAAAAGTTAGAGCAAAAAACAGTTTTTTCATGGTAACCTTAACGTAACTTAGAAAAGAAGCGCTATATCAGTTAGTTTAAGAGATAGAAAAAAACTTTGTTCTACAAAGATGTCTCAAATAACTGGGACTACAACATTGTTGAACTATATTTACCTCTATCTATAAAGATAAGAAAGTTAGATTTTTTATTTCATCGACAATTTTGGTCACCCTATTTTTGATTACAGAAAAAATAGGATGAATTTTAATGAATAAATGTTACGTAGAGTAGAAGTAGATAAGAAAACTCTCTATGTTAACTGGTTCTGACGGTATAGACTGAAAACCGACAAATCGATCTACTTTAAGGTAGGTCACGAGTCCGAGGTTGGAACTTCTCTTCTATTGTCAAAAGCATTTCAACCCTCGCTTCCCGCGCTATATCAGTAAGTAAATATTTCGGAAATTGTGCATTGGAAGTTGTACCTTCAACGCCTTTCCGATCAGATCTTGCTCCTTCTGACAACCAACTATTTCGATCGACGCAATGCGGCCTCGACCAGAGGATCTCAGAACCAATTCAAAAATTGAATGAATCTCTAATAATTCTAACGCTTGAAAATCCACAGAAAATAAGAACATCCTATTGGAGGAGCGCTTGAAATCGATTATTCGTAATAATGTTATCCATCACACGGTTTACGATGACAATGGGGATGAGCATATCAATAACGTAACGTGTGTCACTTTTATGTTGCATAATTGAAACCTGCCAATACGTGTAACGAGCCCAACTGCGAGATAGATAGATAGGTGCCAGGCAGAGCGGAACGCTGGGTTTGGCTGTCTGATAAGAGATATATTATAATTTCTTGCAACAAATCAGCTACGGTCAGTATGAATTGAGTATCAATAGTGAAACAATCGAACCTTGAGTGTGGCGAGCGGTGATACTGCAGTGTAGGAATGGCGTTGAGAATAATTACGGCGTTGTCTATGTTGCTAATAGCAGGTAAGCATTCAAGTGTTAACCATGCATCGACAAGACGAAAATTTGAATGAAGACTCACAAAGGCACCTCTCAATTATTACCCATGTAACATTTGCTTCTTCCATCCAGGCGCCAGTTCTCAACTTCTATGTTATCATTGCGACGACTGTAACCTTGGCCCTGTCGTTGTGCAACCATGCGGCTTCGATCAACCGATGATACCTGGGTCTAGTAGTCCAACTGGAACATGGCCCGAATCGCCGATCATTACACCTCCAAGCGGTAGTGATATCACGGCTGCTCCAGAGTTTCCCACTGGTCAACCAATACTAACACCACCACCACCGAATCTACCCGGAGGATCCGCAGATGTGGCTCCTGTTCAACCATGGGAACCAAATTTAACCCCGCCAAATCACCCTGGCACCGATTATCCATTCTTAACGAGTACATCGAACGGAGGTGCTTTGATAACTCCCCCAGTTACACCTTTCGAGAGGATTAATGAGGTAGATCCCCAGTGGAACAATCAATTTGTCTGTATGACGGTTGAAACAGTTGGTATGTAAATATGTTGGAAGGATCAACTTTGTTTATAGACAATTATTTTTCTTCACCAGTAAATAATCGCCAGATTGTTCGACGTGGGTGTGCTCGACAAGAGATAAATAATGATGCCACATGCAGTAGTGCAGCCGGTGCGAACAGCCAGCGCTGTACCATTTGCGCAACTAACCTGTGCAACTGGGAGTCATGAGTTGTTACTAAATCCGAATAGTTATCGATGTGTTCAACTTAATAAATATTATCAAATTCATTTCGAATGAACTGTAAGAACTATAAGAAATATAATCTTTATTTCGAAAGAACTTTGGTGTATGCGTCGTATACGACGTATTGGTGGCACATATACCAAGCCAATAGTTTACAGAGAGCGAGCTACTGTCCGCATCGATTGGGAACAAATGCTAATCGATTAATTGTTTCTTCTTTTCTCTACCGGTCTGACTGTCAGATCAGTCAATCGCACGGTGTTAAAAGGCTCAAATATTTGCACAGTGCGATGGATCACGAAATAACTTGATGGTTAAATACTTGGTCTGCCAAGAATCTAACAAGGTTTACCGATGGCTCGCCATCTTCTCATCCACACCGAAGGAAACGATCTCATTCATAGAATCCGAACAAAAAAAGCTTAGAAGTTTGCCCCAAAACGTGCGGTCCAAGGCGTATATCGTACAGCTTTCTTTGCGGTCCCTGAAGTGTTATTATCTAAGTCGTGTTATTATCTAAGTCGATTCGGATGCTAGCTTGCACTGTGTAAACTGGGTATTAGACATGCGTTCAGTGGAATGCTGTGACCATATCTCGTTATGTAGAAAGAAAACGTAATTGTTTGGATACTCCTCAGCATTCTATGTAGGATGCTCAGATGAATTTTCTGCGGGAGATCAGGACGCTTGATGTTGTCTTCCAACAAATTAAGAATGAACAATTGTTGAAGAAACGGACATCTTACCGCTAGCATGTAGCGGTTTAGAAGCTTGCAGTGCGCTAGATAATCTGGATGGTCCACGAGATCGTTTCTTGACAATTTGCGTAACGCGTATTTGGTTTTCTATTTCTATCTCATCTAAAACTCAATTTACGAAATCGATGGTCATGCTGCCTTTCTGTATCAGAATTTCATATTTTTTTGTAAGTTTGAACAGTTTCCAAACGCTGTGGAAGCGTGAGATTATTCGTGGACCAATGCCAGGCCTGACTGATGACAAATGACTGCAAATATCCGATTCACGAAATCCAACTTGGCCGCTCTGAGCTATTGTCAATATTCTGTCTTCTTCAGTTCCCATTTGATTACTATCCGATATAGTGCTTCTGAGGCCAGTAGTTTGTCTCACACATTATCATGCCAGGGGTTCCGGTTCTATTCCCGTTCTGGCCGGGGAATTTCTTCCGATCTGGAAAGACAAAAAGAGAAGAAAGAGACGGCGAATTGGAGGTTCTTTGCATCACTAACTTTTAATTGTGCGTTTTGCCTCCACTAGAAGCTTCGTTCCATCAGTACGATTATTTAAATTATTCAATATTTTTCAATTACAAATGAATTTACATATCTTCTATATATAAAAAAAAATCTCGTGCACCGGTATTTGTGGTCGAACTCCTCCGAAACGGCTTGACTGATTTTGATGAAATTATCCACAAAAAAAAACTTGGTAGGCATGAGAATAGGTCGTAAACTATATATGATACGACTAGGGTACCGATTATTATATATTAAATAGGGTAGGGCGGGGCTAGTTGGTCATTTTTGAATAAATTTGGTTATAACTTTGTAGAAAGAAGTTTTGCGTTAGAATCTTATATACCACAATGAAGCTTACCTTTTACCCTATCAATGGAAAATAACCAGAGAATAAATTATTTGACATTTTTCTTTTATTTAACGTCTTTATATTTCAGAATAAGTTGACCAACTAACCCCACACACGGGGCGAATTGGTCAATAGTAGTCATGTTGTTTTTGAGCAAATAATAAGCGTTTTTACATTATAAGTCTCCTTCATTATAAATAAATTAATTAAATCAAAACAAAAACAGTTAACTAATATCATGTAACAAGTAAAAAAACAAATAAATGAAAATCTTCTTCTTTCTTTGTTTTTAAGAGGCTTTAAACTTTTGCAGTTCATTCGCCTCTAAAATGAAAATTTGAAATTCTCATCGTTGAAAATTAGTCAGACAATCTTTTCTAGCGATTTCGTCTCTTTTCCACTTTGTGGCAAGCCAGAGATGCCAGGTTTGAAGACATGTTTTCATTTTGAAGACATTTGATTTTGTGAAGACATTTTGAAGACATTATGAAATATGTGAAGACATTTCAGTATGATAGCATACGAGGATTTTTAAAAGATATTATTCCATGAAATTCTAACTATTGGCCGAAAATAGTCTCAGCGAACGGAGCGGTCTAAATACGTATTGTCTCTAGAAGACATTAGTTCATTTGCGCTCGAAAATTCGAATGATTGTGACATTGAATTTCTATTATTTTTGGCCCTACTATACAATAGATTAACCTAGATCATTCAAACGACCACTTCACAAATCGAAGGTTTTCCGGTTACATATCTTTTCTACAATTAGTTTCATGGATATGGTTTCAGTTACAACCAAAACTTCAAAGTTGAAATGAACAAATAGACAACCGCTTGCATTCTTGCTTGCATTTGTTTTGATGACATTTGTACCGTTCGCCCCAAAGTATATAGAAATAGCCTCCAGGTATGCTATATTACTCAATGCATTATTGTGAGTTCTGATATTCAATGTAAGCGTTTATTATATTAAATGAAAATTTCACAGCAAAAAATATAAATATGACAATTTTATTGCAAGTGGTTTGTGTGGTGGTTGTCTCGTTTTAAATACACTGGGTTTAGCAGTAAAACATATGCTTTCTATATTTGTTTACAGCTTGCGTAAAGAAACACGGCATACCTGAAAATTTTATATCCGTTGCTCTCAAACGAGCAATTTGTGCGACTAACTAGCCCCTCTATATATGAAAAAGAATATTCATGAAAATTGAACAAAATAAGTTTGAAAGTGATTTCCATTAACACTTAAAGCTAATACGTACAATAAAGCTTTGTTCTACGTTTGAGACGATGTTTTTAATGGTTATTAACCAGATTTAGAACACATTTTATAATGCGCAAACCGTGAATGATTTTTGGCGAAATCGGAGCCATGTTCGTATTTTTTAACCTACTTAATAAAAAGGTTTTCCGATTTGATTATTTTTTTGTATCAGCAATTCGGTATTTTTCATCCATAGATCGCTAATTTTTTGGACGCTCAGATTCCAAGATATCGTCACTGACCAACTTACCCGTATGACCAACAAGCCCCGCCCTACCCTACTGATTAAGACGGCCCTATGCAAAAAAAAAAAAATTCTCAATATTTTTTTTCAATTTTGGTTTCATAACCCCAAATTTTATCCCCCATTCCCTATCTTTAATCGTGATTCTAATATGTTTGTATAAAAAATATTGAAATAATTTAACCGTCGTTCGTTTTTCGAACAGAACGAATTTATTTGCTTATAAATGACAGATGGCGCTACGTCAGTGGTTTCATCGTACTTTCATCCAACATGCGCAAGTAACCTCAATACGTCTAGAGGCGCAATTATTGAAATTCGTCAAAAAACATTTGCTCGGATTACAAAACGACAATCA
This sequence comes from Toxorhynchites rutilus septentrionalis, assembly GCF_029784135.1. NCBI lineage: Eukaryota > Metazoa > Arthropoda > Insecta > Diptera > Culicidae > Toxorhynchites > Toxorhynchites rutilus. The sequence goes on along the minus strand of NC_073746.1, from coordinate 121,360,761 downwards.
CGCTATTGTTATTAATCCTGATAAAACACATTCAATGCGCAAGCGTTGCTGGAACAATATTAGGCGTCTGCACAATATGCGAGAATTTGTGATTCGAAGAAAACACAATCATCTGGGATTCATCGTTGGCACACACCGTTCATACGACTCTCTCCATGTCCTTCTTCAGTGGCACTAACGTTCCAAACGTTCGCTTTCTCAACGTAGTGTTACTTGCGTCATTATTATTAGTACTTAGTTGAGATTTCAATGTCAAGCAATACGCCTTGAATGTATTCTGAATGACAAGGTCTACAATAAAGTACACCGAGGCAAGTTGAAAGGAAAGCCATAACTTTCACTAGGAATGATAGATCGACTTGATCTATTTTTTCACTAAAAAAAAACTTTGAACCTACCTTATAACAGTCAAAACCGGAATGCAACAGTTCGATGCATTCTAAAGTAATATCCATAATAATAAAAAAAAAAATGATTCTCATAATTTGTTTGCCGGGGGAGAGCTTGTGTGAATTTAGGATGTGTTTTCGGGCTTATTTGATGGTGATTTACCGATCCATCATTCAATTTTCGCGAAATCCTAAATTGTTCACGGATTAAAAACTACGTCAAATGACAACACTTTGCTAGCCGAATGGGAAGAAGGTATTTTCCAGTAGAGAGAGCTGTGATTTTCGTTTGAAAACTGAAATTCATCGCACTGCAGTTTGCTACAGCCGCCGCCACTATAACACAATCGATTTCGGATTTTCTTTTGCCGTTTTGTGATCGGTGCTGCATAGTATAATCTGTGGATTCTTCTTTTGGGAATGGTGTTTCGGCAGTATTGGATATGTAACTTTGATAAGATATACTGAAAAGCTACTTGGGCATTCAATAAGTTCAGTGTTTCAGTGTCGCTCTAGACAATGATCAATCAACAGTACAAATTAATGTTGATGCTGAGAGCTAATTTGAAAATTCTATTGCTTCGCTGCTTTATGAACAGGTTGAGCCACTCAGTGCAAGCATATAGTTTGTTCACATTACATCTTCAATGTTACAAAAAATGTAGGAGGGGTAATCATCCACGTAAATATGAAATTCAATAGTTCAATAAAATATTCAAATCAACCTCATATGTTCCCATAATTCTTCGAGTCTAGTCCACTAGAAGCATTAACATAACGTTCTGTTCTTTTCGTCACATCTCGGAAAGCCCACAGGAGTAACGATCGTCTTCAACTGAAAAATCACGGAACCAAGGAAAACATTTCTAGGAATGGCGCTTTTTCAATTAAAAACATCTCGTTAAATTTTGTTCAATTATGCGTTTTATTCTCTACTTCTCAATGTATCGGGTAAAAATTACTTTGTTTTATGATTCTCGGACCAATATGATTAATATATAATTAATATAAGATAATACTATTAATATAATTAATATTAGATTAGATAATATATAGCAATTGATCCTGGTAAAGGAGGTAAATGTCAACAAATATTAATATATAGAGCTACACTAATCGTCCTTTTTTCAGTTGCGACTAAAGGTCCTCGATTACAGATTCAATACGTTGAGAGTGCTTTTGTTATAGTGTTTATGTCAATAAAGTGTTTTCAAACGATTGTGTATTTACTCCTAGGTTGGCCTTGGCAAAGGTTCTAGCTGATGTTGGATTGGCGGTCCATAGACGTTCAACATTATTGATCAATAATATAGAATATTTTGGTTTGTTCAATATACTTGATCGTCTAGGGGCAATATTGAAGTGCCATAATATTGAACATCTATGGGTCGCTTAACGCTCAATTCGGATGGCGTCTCCAATGATCAACTATTGCCATTGATCAATTTGTTAATCATCGCGCATTTTAAAACTCTCCCACGGAAAAATAACACTATTACCAGAAACTACTTTCATTAATTGAAGCGTTTCGGTAGAAATTTGAAACAGTATTTTATGTTTTGTTATATTTTAACAAATTAACTGAATATATTTCATCCCTCTATCAGAATAAATTGATTTTCCATGTGATTATAATTGAGGGATTCTACTAATTGGACATGAACCATTCAGCTTAGAAATGAGAACCACGAGGAGGGCTTTATCTTTACAACTCTCGAAAATATAGTAGATAAACCTAAATCGGGCATCAATAAATTGATGGCTCAGACGACACGATTCCAGTTGTAATTGAAATTCGGATCGGATAACCCACTGGAAACATCACAGAAGTCGTTATAGTGAGAAAATCCGTTAGTGTAAAATTATAGGCGTGCAAATATGTGGTGCGCTTTGGTAACATTTTTTGTGGTGGTGATTGTAAGCACAAGTGTGACATTGGAAAACGATTCTCATCTAACAAATCTAGCTGAAGCTGGGAAGTTGCTGCTCAATGACGCACGGAACGGGAATAACATTGAATTGATTTGTCAACGGTGCACTGGCATTGCCGACTGTGAACCTATAATCTGCGATCCGGGAGACAATTGTTACGCCAATAAACTTGGTACGTTCTTCTTCAGAAGTAAACAACCTCATTAATTTTTTGTGAACGACAATAAAACATATTTAGATAAGATTAATGATACTCATTGCTCATCCAGATAGTCGGAACTATTGCTTCAATATGTAGAGGAAAAATTACTGAGGTATTTCAAAGCTTTTAACTTCAGAATGTGCATGTTATAAGCAAATTGTACCTGGGTATCGTTAAAAACACGTGTTAAGAAGCTAAGAAAATATTAATCCATTTAACCTCGCTATTTTTGTCCGGTTGCTTGTTGGAATTTAACGACATACTACTTGGTTAAAGCATAATATTCAATTATATTCCGATTCCCCAGACACAACACATGAATTTTTTTTCCGTGAAGATAGAATAGAACTCTAGGCAAAAATCGAAGCCAATTTCTCAGATTAGATATACCAACTAGAATAATTTAACTTCATCATGAATGGAATAAAATATTTACATTGAAACTTCATTTCCGTATCAATAAAATTGACTGCCATTTCGATAAACAGATGACAGAAGAGGCTGTACATCCGACGGCATTTATCAAGAGAATCAAGATGAGTTCGAAGTGTGTAGCACGAGCAACTGCAACCGACTTCCAAAATGCATAGTTTGTAGTTCTGACAAGCCGGGACAGACCGATTGCCTAGAGAGTCCCGAAAAATTCTCTCAAACGTGTGAACGACACGGTATTACCACAACGGAGAACTGCTTCCGCGATGAAGGTACGGTATGCTCACAAACTTAATGCAATGATTGAAATAAATTCGTTTTAATGTCTGTTTAGCTAGTGACGACAACTTTCGATTGGGTTGCACAAGTGAAGAAAACCTACCGGTTTGTGATACATACAACTGTAAAACATGTGAACAGGACAATTGCAACTCGAAAGGTATTGCCACATTGACATGTATATTTTTTATATTTTTTCGAATCACAAGGACTTTCATGAATCTGAGTAAACTTCTGTTTGATAGTTATAGAATGTAAAATGGGAATCTGAAATAATTAATAATGAATTTTGAACGCTTAGAACTCGACCTTTTATTGATAGATCTAGAGATGGGCAAACCGTTCACGAACTGGGGGAAGCTGGGGCGATTCATGAATTACGTAAACATAAAATATTATAGTGAGGACATGTTGAGAAAAAAGTTTTTTCGTTGCTTTCAATTCATTGTTTGGCCTATTGCGTGTACTTGTTATCGAGATTGTTTGTATGATTGATTGTTAGTGAAAATCGCTGCTGATTTTTTTGCCTGAATGAAAATTATAAAATATGATCTTACATGGAACCCGTGTGTTGTCCAAAAAGAGAATATGAAAAATTGCACATATTTTGTGCGCATCAAATTATTACATAAACTTTTGTCGATCGATAAACATATTTTCACATACAGTTTGCGACTTTTAAAGAAGCAGCTTATCTTTCCCCACTAAATTTTAAAAATATAAATCCCATACGTACACTATCCAATCCAACGATATCAATTAATAGCTGTCTATTGATGTTGGGTTCCTGTTAACATTCTATGTTGTTCTTAATACCGCTGAACGAAAGAGCGAAAGAACGGTTCAAAAGAACTGATTCACTTAGATGAACGGTTAGTGAGTGAACCGTTCATCAAAGTGAACTGTTTTGCCCATCTCTAGATAGATCGCAAAGATGTTTGTATCAATCGATTAGATATGTTTCCACACTTGTGATAGATGAATGAAAATTACAGTTTTGCTGAAACCACCAAACCATTGCTATTGAACAATTCGACAAAGGAAATTGCACGTTATGATTGGTCTATTGGCACAAATAATTTGTGCTTCCTCAGAATTTCCGTCGAAAATGAGCAAGTAACATAGCGCCAGACATAATTCACCGGGCAAGAAAGTTATGATTTCTTGGAAAAAAGCCATTTTTGAAAAAAAGGAAAAAAAATGGAAAATGACAAAAAATAAAATAAAAATCGGGTCTAATATCTTGCGATAAGATCATAACTACCAATTTTCACAAAAAAAATGAGAACCTCTATGTCGTTTTGGCAGCATGGAATGGCTGATATGCCGGGTCAATTTCCACCTGTCGGAAGGAATATTCATCCATTTTTTTATCAAGTGGTTTTTAAAATCGTTATTTTTGGAGATTTGATGGTTTCTAAAATTCCTACACAGAAAACTTCCTTAGTTTTTTTTATTGGGATTGATGTCGGGAGATGCAACCATATGCGAACTTTATATTATTACGAATTACTCTGGTGGGGCTGCCAAAGCCCCTTGGCCTTATCTATGAACGTGCAGGGGTGGGCTCCAGAGGCCTCTTTTGGGTTCTCGGGTATCAGGGTCGTTGTGTTTCGGATTTGGTTAGCGTTTCAGGTTTGGTTTCAGATTAACAATTTTTATTTGATTACGACGATTTGATCACCCAAAAGACCTCCACTCCTATCCGACTTAATTCTCGAAACTCCTTCTTTCCTTCTTCCCGAATTCTTCCTTCCAATCATTCCACCTTCCTATCATTTTAACCTGACATCCAGTCCTAAATGATGATGGTCCCACCTCATTCCCCTAAAAAGGTTTGAGCGGAACGGGTTATCTCATTGATAATAATTATATTACGGCATTTAAATTATTCATCAACTAACCAGTAAGCAAATTAAAATGAAATAAAAACGGACTGGTTATTTCGCAGACACAGATTACTAATCGAAAGAACAATATAAGCCATTATCTGATCGTATTTATTCCATGGCATGTCGAGAGAATTTCCAACCCGGGAAGACCCTAGACCGATCGGGAATTGAACCCAATACCTATGTCAGTATTAGCCAAGAATTTACAAGGGAATTCCCGCTTTATCAGATCCCCGGCCACGATGCTATCGTTTCCGAGTTCAAGCAGCTGAGCAAACCCAAGCCTAATTCTAGCCGATACTTCAGGCCCATTACTTATCCCAAGGCATGTCAAGAAAGTTTCCAACCCGAAAAAATCCTTGACCGATCAGGGATTGAACCCAATACCTATGTCAGTATTAGCCTCGAATTTACAAAGGAATTCCCGCTTCATTGGATACCCGTCAACGGTCTGTTAACCGTTTCCGAGACCAGACAGCTGAGCAAACCTAAGCCTAATCCCAGCCGATACTTCAGGTCCTACATTCAACCTGGAGTATAAACGTATCAACCTGAATCTGCAATGAGATCTGCCACAACACAGAAAAATCTCGTTATAACTATCTGTTGAAAAGATGAAATTACGAGTATTCCGGTTGAGCTATCCCTAGCTTCACTCCGGTTTCCACATTGAACCCCTTGGAACGCTTTTATTTGATTCGAGAGAAATTTGATTATGTTCAGTCTCATGCCTCTCTATGTGCGTTTACACACACACGCGGACTCAAAGTATTGTTCAAAGTCAAATTTGTATGTACGACTAAAGAGATAAAAGGTACGACTAAAGTTCCGCAAACGAATAACATACCATCATCATCATAGTCATAAGATAAGAAACACAAATATCCGTTATAACGTCATCTTACATGCTAACATTGATTAACATTGATTCCATACTGGGTTGGAAATCCAAATCATACCTCAAAAACTCTTTACAGATACTACGGAACATTCGAAGACTTGTTGCTGTCTTTGCTTCATTTGGTAATGTATTGTAAAGCCGATATCCTTTGTAAAAAAGTGAATTTTGGGTACAGGACAATCGAAAGTTCTTGGTTCTGAGGTCACTTACTTGTCTTGTGTTATATCGATGCATATCGCTCCCAAGTCCTATACATCGTGGCTACCTAGTTGTTATTTCCACCCAACAACCCATCATGGCGAAGATTCAAAATCTAATAGGGTTTTCTCGTTCGTTTGGAGATCCACGTCTTTTGCTGTCGTCGATAATTGTTTGTCACCTTTGACCACGTCTCCCGTAAACCAAATTGTAAAAACCAAATTTTTTTTTGTTTATTTGAGATTGCGAATTATAACTACACCCATACCTCGCTATACAGCCGCTCTTTATACGGCTTTTCGTTGAACAAGCTTGGAATCGATCCGATAGAGTTTGTATGAATTTGTATTGGAATAGTTGATTCGTTATACGGCTTTTTTCTTAGCGGCCTAGGAACGTAACTAGCTGTAAAGCGAGGTATGGGTGTATTATGGTTACAATATGACTTGCGCTATGGGTTGCTTCATATCTTCCTTCATTATGATCAAGTAAACATTCTGATCCAATACACCATCGATGAAAACCAAATTGCCAATGTATGCGCCCACATACCATCCCTCTACCACCACCCTGTTTAAACGTTTTTTTCAGATTTTTAAAAATTTAATTCATCGTTTCCTCCATACGAAACGGTAACCATCGGAGCCATAGATGATAAATTTGGACTCGTCTACGGAAGTAACGTCTTCCCAGTAAAACATTGATGTGTTTCATGTTTGGAAAAATCAAATTATAGCAACTGTTTTTTTTTTGCTTTCACAAATGTTGACAAATGTTTTTTTTTGCTCAATTTGATTTTTATCGATGGTGTAACGGAAGAGAATGTTCAATTGAACATCCTGAAGAAAAATATGAAGCAAAGTGTCAACAAAATGGTATGGAATCTAGGGTTCATTCGCCATTCTTACAGAAATAAAAACAATTATTCTGAAAACAGATAGCAAACCATTCTACTCTCATATGACACTGTGGCTTTATCTAAATAAAATGATCAGAAAGCTTGTTTTCAACTTTCAAAAGAAGCATGGTGGGGTATGATTACGAATATGTGTCACTGTATATTTTGTTTTCCATTGGGATCGTTTTGCGATCTATTTATATGTGTACAAAATAATATTCTTTCACTTGTGTACAATATATTTGTAGTGATTAATAATTAACAATAGTAGTGTCCGAGAAAAGCATAAAGTTTGTAATGCATGAATAAAATATAAAATAACAGCCATTCCATGCCAAACCGATATAGTGGTTCTCAGATTTTCGTGATAAGTGGTAGATTTGTACTTTATCGCAAACAATTAGATCCGTATTTTTTAATTTTTTCATTAGGGTGACCAATTCCGTTTAAGGGTGGTATTGGCTGATAAATAAACTGGGAGCAGGTCTCTTTTTGACACTTAAATCCTCCAGACGTGTTTATTCAATCCACCGTACACCCTAAATTTCTTTCACGTGATATAAAAAATAATCACGGGAACACCTAGCTTACTGTCAAAATGGGTGCGAAATGATATTCTACCCCTAGGTGCATTCACAAGCAAACGATTTTGCATGTCTGTTCATCACGAATGCAAATGGAAACTGACAGAGGTTGACTAGCCAACGTATTTTGCATCATGCATCAACCGCAAACCAATCGAGACTAACATGGAATTTCAAGCAGCGATCTACATTTCTAATTATTTAAATAGTTCGTTTTCGAAGCAGTTTGAGCCCCTCGTTTCCGGGACTTTGATTTCGCCGCATGTTCCGAATGAATAATCGAGATAACTATTTTTATTGGTATCCAAAACCATACGTTTCGTATTCCGAAAAAAAACTAAGTATCAGAGTGTCGATTTTTGACAAAAATTTTCTTTTCGAGATGACACTAGTTCTCGACGTTTCACGCAATTTTAAGACATTTGGCATCAAACAAAAATTTGGGAAACCCCGATTTCCTTTACTCCTCTCTTGGATGATTTTTCGATTTTCAAAAAACCCAAACTTTGACCGCTTTGCGCCACTCTCCCTTAACACGTTAAGCCTCGATTTTTTTTTGCTCCGCTTTCCATTCAGCGCGCATCAGGAGCGTTAGCACAATATCAGTGTCGTTCCCAGTTCACAAAGATACTTATTGTATTAATAGAAAATAGTCAAATTTTGTAAAACATCCGAAAACAAACCATATATATTTTTATTTTATTATTTTATAACTGTCAGTTCCAGTCAGTCAGCAATTTACCAAAAACCTACCTACTACCTACCAAAAAGCTCAACGTCGGCCCCTAGGGACCGACGCTGGGCTCAACGTGTTAAGTCCGATTGAGCTAATATTTGGCATAGGGTGTTTTTTCGAGATGGTGAACATTTTTTATGAGGTATCATTTTGAAATTAGAGATGACCATTTTCATTGGCACCCTAATGTATACGTATGTATAATAGCATGTATAAGGTCAAATGAATTCAAATCGAGAGATGATATGCTAATGAAACATGGCAAATATTCCTTTGAAAAGTTAGATACCAATGTCGTTTATGATTATTTTATGCATGGAATTATTTCAGGCACCATTTCAAATTTTCACGTGCCATATCAAATTAAAGTCAATGATATGACGATCATTTAAATCGTTTCAGTGGTTCAAAAGTTATTAATTTAAAAAAAAAATATGTTTGCGAGAAAGTGAAAAAAAAATATTCGGACCACCCTAAAACGGAAATGAGCACCCTCATAAAAAGATTAAAAATACGGGTCTAGTGTTTTGCGATAAAAAACAAAATTACCACTATCGACGAAAATCTGAAAATCACTAGATCAGTTTGACATGGAATGGCTGTATAATCATGTGTCGTGGTCAAAACAAACACTGCTCGAATATTTGTATCATTCTCACGGTGACACACTGTATATGCATACGTTTGTCTCATAACTGACGTATAACAACCCTTTAACCCTCTTGTACTCGCGCGCAAAATCACAACTCGTGAACATTATATTTAGCGAGTGTATGAAAGTCAAACATTTATGTTTTGAACGTATGAAACTAACGACGTCATTAATTTTTTTCCGTTCAATCCGGTGACAAAGAGGACTCAAATGAAATAAGAATAGTCCTGTACTAATGTTATGCATTCTATTCAATTAATATCGTACACCGCTAACATTAACCTTATACATTTCTTTGAACAATATTCTAGAACAGGAAAAAATCACTTGTCCTGAAAAAGTTACTTACGGTGCCACAGGCCGATTATAATAAAAAAGTGACATACATCCCCTTCTTGGTCTCGATCGGACAGTCGTCGGGTAACAAAACTTACGATGCGCTAAACAATCAAGAACAATGAATACGGAAACTAGAGATAATCGTAAAATCGTAGTGTTGATGTTTTCTAAGAAGCCAACCAATTATAGAGTTATCGGTCTGTGAGACCAGTGCGCGAGTATGGAAGGGTTAAGGTGAAGGTGGAAGCTAGCTATTGTAGTAGTATAGGTAAAAGCACTTGTAAAAATGGGATAATAGTTTTGAGAAGAGCAATTTGTTTTGCATGTTTTGACTTTGTACTTAAATAGATCAATTCTCGCATAACATTTGAAAAGGTCCTAAGTAACAAACCACTCATTTCGAGAAAAACGAAGGCAAAGTTTTCAGAATGTTTTTTGAATTTGTTTCAAACACAAATATTTTTTCCACGTTCTGTGGACTGTATAGGTGAGAAGTATTAATAAACTTTTTATAATACAAACCATACAGCCAATATATATTTAAAAAAAAGGTTAAAACGCGTAAAATACCACATTGGACATTTTGATTAACCAAGCTGTACATTGGTCATTTTACTTTTTTATTATTACACGTTTGGAACGGAACATTCCAGCATAATTCTGTTTGCATTCAGAAGTCATTATCCTACCAAACATAACGTCATACATTAGGTTTCTTATTATGAGTGTTTCACTGTTCTAGTCAGACGCTTCACCTTGATGGCCAAAACTATAGTCCAATGTGTCAAAAAATATTAAAACAAAACATATCTGTACATTGGTCCTTTTGTTGTTTGGATTCTCATCACTTGCCACAGTGTGTAAATTTTTTTTTTATCTTCGCTTATTTTTCGTCGGCCTATTTCCGCCACTTTAGTGCCAATCACCGACATCAGGGAGGCGACTCCACCTGTTCCTACCTATCAGACTCAACAACTCATGAGCCGGGCCAACTTCTTTTACTTCCGCTCCGAAGGAAGACGTAACCAGAGATTTTTCGCCTCAGAAAATCCCAACGACGCCAGCTGGGATTGAACCCAGGCCGATCGGATTGTGAGGCTGTTACGCTAACCATACAACCACTGGCGCCGTCGGTGTGTAAATAATTTTACTTTTAATGTTTACTGTATTATTTAATTAGTTTTTGAGTAAAATTTCTGACTTACTGGTAAGCGCCTTGAGTGTTGTACAACGATAATGCTTAAAAGTCTTAAAAGTCTTTGTAGATAAACAGTGGTACTGAGAGTGAAGAAGGATTAAATTGAACATCGTTTCTGCTACCGGAATTGGAGAATTACCCGGCGCAGAAGCATGTTTCTAAAAGTGCTGGTTATGGACAAAAATTCCTCTATTTAGCATCACCAGTGACAATGTTTGCTAAATTTTGGAGAGATGAACTGGCGGACAGTTAATCTTCCAGCAATAGTGAAACGCTCGCAAGTATCCTCATCGTGAATAAGAGTTTGACCACTTACTTTAATGGCAGCTTCGATCTTCAATCGTTTTGAAGTGGGGAAAACGTAGGAATGAGGTCATGAAAACTAGTTAAAGTAGCTGTACGGTGGCCTAAGTGAGGCAGGGATGAGGAAGTGGAATATTGCCTTCAACGCGCAGTGACAGCGAAAATGTATTCTAGTGTCTCACAAATGTTTTATAGATGTCAACCAAAAAAACATAGAACCAAATTTCCCATATCCAAATGCATTGAAAACCATATCCTACTTACCCTATCGCACGTTATCAAAATTGCGTTTAACAAAAAGTTCAAAACAACTATTCATCGACAAATAATAATAAATAATAATATATTAGGCATACTATGTTATACTTATTTGATCATCAGTTCACTAAAATGGTTCATGATTATAAAACTCAATCTTCCTCATTCTGTGAGTCGAATAAAATCCTTCTTTTTCCATAACATTCTGCTCTCTTCCTCGATCGAGAGAAAAAAAAGCCATCAGATGAGTTATTAACGAAAGAGCAGTCATTAAGTCACTATCATCCTTTAACCCCTTAGCGTCTGAGATCTAATGAATATTAATTTTCATCATAAAATTTATTGATACTAAAATAATCTGGAATCACTCAAAAATTACGTTTAGTTTTAGAATGTCGCCAAGAGCATGAAATATGAATATTTACTTACCCTTGGTCGTACTGTGCTGATAATGATCTATAGTGTTGATGCTAACCAGACAAAGCCAGTTTTAGAAGGTTTTCTAGGAACTGCTTTCGGACAGGTTCAGGAAACTTTACGTAGCATCGCATTTTCCAATGACAAGGTCTTTTCACACGCCTTGTTGGGACAACAATTCCTTTTCTTGTTTTGGGTTAACGTCCTTTCACCTTTGCAATATCCGCATTTTCAATTTCGTTTTTATTACTGAGGTTCTCCATCTTCTTCTTCTAACTATGTTTCTTCATCTTCGTCTTCATTATCGTGCTTAAATCCGTCGTCTACATCTTCGTATTCCTGCTGTGATTTCATTATTTTCGGCTGAGATTCTCCATCTGTTCTTGGGTCTATCACCCAATATTCGTAATCGTTGTAATGCTAAGATTCTTCGTCATCATCTTCGTAATCCTGCTCTGTTTCTGCATTTTCCGCATCCGTGTCAGCATTTATTTTGAATTCTTCAAAATATTCATAGATTGCTAAATTATTTAATTTGTTGTATTGCCATCAGGTATCCAGTCTGGGTCGTTGACATCATTCGTATAATCGTCTTCATACAATTCGATGAATCTTTCAGAACGACGGTTGCAACCTAATTAAAGAGTATGGCACAACTGACAATATTAGTATTCTCTGGTTTATCTTCTTTACTGTGGTTAAACTGCCTTTCTGCCTGTGGATCCATAATGTTTGCATCATCCCAGTCGTCTGTGGAGCTGCTGTAGCTGCTGAACTGCCATTAACGAAAACTCCCTCAAAGCATCCTGGAACAAAACTATGAGGAGCTATAGCGGAAACTAAGGAAGCAGCTCCCTTTAGGCTCAATTATTCAGCTGCGGATAGAATAATATATATAGGAATAGTAATGTTTGATTAGCTTTATATACAGCTTGTTGGACGAGAACAAATTATGTTTAATGTCAAAAACATCAACATTACACACTTCTCTTAAAACTTACTATGAATCAAATCGACTGCATCCTCAGACACCGCGGAAACGGTATAAATAATCAAATTTAATTCCAAAAAATAATAGCACAAATCAACTTAGACGTGACCAATGTACACATTCACATTGTTTTTGTTTATTTACACACTTATGATGTCTGCTGGAAGACATCTTTGAAACGTCCAAAGTACATAATTGAGATGTTGCGTTTGTTTTGTCATTTCAGACGGTTAACGAAACCAAACGTCTTATATAACAGTGAAACCTCCGTAACACGAAATGTTACATTGGACGTTTTATTAGTTTAAAATTTTCATCGTTCAATGGATATTAATCACAATGCGTGTTTTTGCATGATGTTAATGGGTATAAAAGCAATCATTTGTATAGTAAAACTCGATTTGTTTACTTTTGTTACTAAGGACCTTTTCAAAAGTTACGCGAGAATTCACTTATCAGACTGTGTGGCGCTTGACACATTGACACGAGTCTTAGAATACATTTGAAAAAAAATAACAATTCAATATTAAAGTAAAATGAATGAACGATGTGTTCCGATGAACAATTGCAAATATAAATATATATAGAAGGTGTATTTGCATATGAAGTAAAATTCTGATTATACGCGAGTGTTACATGAGCAAATTTATTACACATGCGAATAGGGGCTCTTTAGGTATTAACAAGTTCTTCCGCACAGTAACTCGATGTTGATATTTCCTTAATATTTTCCTTCGTTGATCGTATTGCTTTCACATATTCACGTTGGAGAGCCTTAACTCTTCTCTTCGTTGGCCGAGGCTTTTTGATTGAATGTAATGTAATGTCTCTTCCGTTTACTATTTTTGAAGGCATAGGCAGCCGTGGCAGTGTTCCGAGCTTTGCAACACAATTTTCTTTACCAATGTTAAAGTTGCTAAAACTTACATTATAGACCCATTAAGCGTAAAAATAATAATTGTATTGATTATTATTATTATTTATTTCCTTGTTCATCTAACAAATGTCTTAATGAATATAAACATAAAAAAACAAATTCAAAAATACAAACACATTAAAAAACACACAATTTTATTTTATTGATTTTCATGACATGAAACGCTATGACTCAGGAATAACATTTTATTGAGTGGCTTTTATAGCTATTTCGATGATGTTGTCTGGCATCAGTGTCGAAAAACGATGCAAACAAAACCATTGCGGAAAATTGAAAAATGAAAATTAAATTTCAGAGCACCAGCTCGAGTTTTCCAATGTTTTTCACTATACAGTGCGACGCCAGATGAAAACTTAATATCCTGTGAGTAATCGATTAGAGTTTGGTTTATAGTACTTGATGGGAAGTGCGCGAAGACGATCATTTTCTTCACACTGTTTCGCAAAATTATTGATTTTCTAGCGAGGGGTGAGGGAGGGAAATGAAAGAAATGACCACCTTTGTAGCAACCATTTTTGGCTTCCTTCCACTTTCACCTTAATGAATAGTTTTATGTTTGTGCATGATGGGTTGCAAATGTTTTGTTCATATTGTGGCCCTTCATGCGAAATGTTTGCAGAGAAAGATTGTTAACAATAATGAATTATTTCAGAACGTACGAAATCGAACATTTGAATTTGAAAGCGAGGAACCCTAAATTACAATGGCTAAATGGTAGAAATATGCTTAGTTTATCAAAATTTTATTACTCATCTCACCAGAATTCAGCAGATGTTTCTTATGTGGTAATTCAGAGTGTCGATCCATAGATCCTGAAAGACAAACCGTCGACACTTGTCAAGATTATGATAGTTTATGCTACTCTGGATACACACGTAAGTATATCTAGATTACATATTATTATCAATCCGCAGCAAATGTATTAATGTAATGTAAATGTGTCAGGAGCAGGCAAGGTGACGTTTCGCGGATGTACCGACGGACTGGATCCAGCAGATCTTTTCGATATTGCTGAAGCCTGTGCCAAACCGAGATGTAACCACAAGGACTTCCCTACGCACCGCCAGTGTCATCAATGCGAAACCTGTGGAGGCGACTGGTTGAGCGATTACTGCCCCGATGTCGCTGCCAAGCAATGTTTCACGCTGGAGTTGAACGACGGAACTATTCGGCGTGGATGCGATACGGATAGCCAATTCGGTGAATGCGTTGAGTACAACAACTGTCTCGTTTGTGATTCTGATTACTGCAATGTCGATGAGACCAATCCCGAGTGTGTTATCTGCGGAAATGCTGAAGAATGCAGGACTGGCGTTTTGAAAACATGTCCAGGATCAAAATTTTATGACGGCTGCTATTTGTATCAAGATGGTTCTAAGGTTAAAAAAGGTTGTTTGAATGAACTGACGGATCCCTCCTCGGAAGAGTATCTCGCTTGTGAAGGAGGGGCGGAGTCATGCACAAGGTGTACCGGAATTGGATGTAATGTTTTACACTGTGTGTCGTGTAGTTCGCAACACGACGGAAGTTGTATTGTAGGCGTAGAAACCTTGCGTTATGAACTGTGTTCGATCGATGACACGTGTTTGGTGCACAAGGATGGTGAGTGACAATGTTTCGTTGAATTTTTCGTTGATTACTTACAAGAAACATTCCCTAAAGTCGACGGTTTCACAGTGCGAGGGTGTTCAAAAACGTTCCCAGAGATACCTTGCGAGGAAGATTGCATAAAAAGCAGCGGTCCGGCGAGCAATGTCGGACTGTTCCCAGTAGATGCGAAGCAGTGCTACCAATGCAAGGGAAATTGTGACAGAATTAAACCCGAGCAAGTATCATATTGTAAGCGAAATAATGGAATGGGATGTTATTTCAAATTATCTGGTATGTATGTTTACACAGCATATGATAAAGGTTATGCAAAGCATTGAATATTGTCAGATAATTCGGTTTATGAGCGTGGTTGTGTTTCCGACGAGGATTATGAGTGTAGCGATGAGGACAACTGTATGGAATGCACTCAAGGGAATAACTGTAACTCAGATGAGTTCTGGAGTTGTCTATCCTGCTCAGGACATACCTGTTTTGACAGTCCCGCTGAAACTTGCCGCACTTCTGTGGGGTGTATGGTATATCTGGAAGGTTTGTTCCTGATTTGTATTCCAAAAAATATTCTGTAGTTTACCGTTATATATTACTCAAGATACCGGTGCTATTGTACGAGGATGCGTTAGTGATACAAACATCTGCGATAAAAATCCCAATCTCTGTCAGAATTTGTGCAACACTGACAACTGCAATGACAACGACGTGTGTGCCGTTGGTGAATCTGATGCCGGAGTTTGCCGCAATCATCAACCGGGGAACAAATGCTTTCGCTATCAGAAGCAGGGTGAACTCATTCTCGGTTGTATTGATGACATCGTATCCGAGTGCAACGATGATCCGGAATACTGCTTGAAGTGCGAAACAAATCTGTGCAATACTGAAGGTAGTTATCATTATCATTAGATTTTTGTGTGATATCTGTTGAGGAACTGTTAGTAGCGATCTGAAGCTCGATCTAAGTAAAATATGGACGCAAAAATCAAATACACCTAGGGATAGTTCCGATGAGATGAAAATGTTGTGATGGTACGGCTTGATATAAATAAATATTCTGATTTTGTTCTGATGAGGTTGCGAACTTTGCTCGGAATATTTCTTATCAGTTTTCGGACACTCAGTTGGCCAACCTGAGCGGCCAATTTACTTTATTTAATTTTACAACATTATATTTATTCTTTAATTGCTGAGACGAACATAAATGAGAAGCCCAAAATGAAAGGGGTGTAAGTGACATAATCGATTTCTCTACATCGAATCTCTCTCTCGGTCATAATTAGCTGCGACCACATTCCCAGCTGTATTTGACTATGTAGAAGATAGGTCAGAGCCTCATCCATAGGATTCTATAGCAAAATCATATTGGAACGATTATGCATTTGAGTTATTAACTAAAGAAAAAGTTAATGAAGAGAAATCGATCAAGTTACTTACACCCCAAGTCCTTCAAGTCCTTCTGAGCTCCTCAAATTATATGAGAGAAAAAACGACGAAGGTGATCTAGATTCATTTTGAACTAACGCATGAACGAAGGATGCTTAGAGAGAACACTAATCAAGGAGTCTAAATTGAAAAATAATTCTCAAAAATTTTGGTTTTGATTTCTTTTATTTATTTATTCAAAAGGAGCAAGTTTATGAGAATTTTAAGCTATGTTTACCATCGATGGTGTTCCCGTGGCAGCCGAGTGGTTAACGTCAAACCTAACATGCCGGGGGTTCGGGTTCGATTGCCATTCTGGTCGGGGGAATTTTTCTTCAAAGAAATTTCATCAGACTTGCACTGTGGCCACGCGTATTCTAGAGCTTGCCACTCAGAATGCATTCAAGGCGTGTTATTTGGCATAAAAATCTCGACTAAGTACTAACGCAAGTAATACTACGTTGAGTGCTATTAAGTAATACTACGTTGAGTGCTATTTAAGAAGAAGAAGAACCATCGATCGAGTTTCTACTTACTGCAATTATGTAACTCATGGATGCGGTTGGTACTCGACACTCGACCTCTTTCAGCAATCTTCCTTTACGATCTTCTGTGCCATAAAGTCGCTGATCCAGTGTTCCTTTGCCCTTTCCATGGTGATCGAAATGTCTTCTTGCGACATTTGGACAAATCAGGAATACGCTGCCACTTCGTCATGGTACAACTGTCAAACTAAAGAAATCAGCTTTTTTCACTCGCAGCCTATTATGATATGAGTTATAGCTTCCGTGCATGCAAAAAAATTGTAATGGGTTGTATACGTAATTGTACGGAATTATATTATTCAATCCACTTGTTTATCACTATTATTTTAAAATACATCGCATTTTAGCATCGCAATGCATTTTTTAAATAACTTTCTAGCTATTTTGTGTTTTATTACTGCAGTAGACTCGACTCATACATGCGCATACAGAATCTGATGGATTTCGCGTCAACTCGACCAGATGTTGACATGACCTTCTCAGAACTTAATGAAACTTTCAGGGCGTGAAGACCTTATCTAATTAAGCAACTTGGCATATTTAGTTTTCGAAAATTTATCTAGACTAACATATGGAAAGGGCTAAATATTTTTGATCATTTTTTTATATTTTTTTTACTCGAGAATAGTTAGTCCTACAAAAAAGTGATCTATGGAAGAGTTCTAGGAAAATAATTGAATTTTCAGAAAAAAATACTGAAAAAGAATTTTTGAAATCACACACTGAAAAAAATCGATTTCAAAAACTAAAAGTCGATTTTCTCAAAAAGGTCATCTCAGATTTTGATGAAATGGTAGATAAATATGTGCCCTACAACTCTTCCATACATCGCAACATGTGTGTATTTAAGGCAAAAAAGTATTTCTAAAAAAAACTTTTTCAAGTTTTTTTCTCGATAATTCTCAATTTTTGTTTTTTGTGTACAGTTATAGAAAAATCAATAACCGGTAGAAAATGGATTCATGGTTACCCTTGCGTGGTAAAGTTTCAGTTTTCAGCTTGTTTTGTAGTCAAATACGATATGTTTCAATTCAGAGAGCAACGACAGCTCTCAAACAATAGCCATCTGCCAAAAATCTCTTAATCGGTCGGTCAGGTATCGAATAGTTGTTGTAAATTTAGGTATCTATTCAGAGTCACTGTAGAGGTGATAATAATAAATGGATTGTATAGATATCTAAAGGTTGAGTAAAATGGTTCTGCAGTTGTTTGAAAAACTTATCTCCTAATTCTCAACCAATTTTCGTTTGTGACGTCACTCTGTTATGTGTGGTTACCTAAACTGGAGTTTTTGTACTAATACAGTGTGGTGTCCCTACTAATTTGTGTGGTGTTCTGTGTAACGGTGGTGGTGGTCCGTGCTATCACGTATTGGTTTTTCAAGGTATTCATGAATTTTGTATTTCTATACCGTATGGTCTTGCAGCAACGGTGGGGCATCCAAAAGGTGACAAATCACTGCCAAACAAGATTCACAAATTCGCATTGTATCATCCAACGGATGGGTATATGCCAGTAAACGTATTTTCTCTATTACTGTTTATGGTAACCGATGCAGTTTATTACAATTACACTTGGGGTTGTGAAAACCAGCACTGCATTTGTAATCCTTGAAAATCCTGGAGATCACGACTCATGTTGCTAAACAATGTCATACTTTTCTTTGTTGAATTTTGATGATCACACAGAAACAAAATAATGCTATTTTTTCCGCCACTTAACATTTGCTACCGTTCACGACTGGTAATTTTCAAACAACTGCAGAGCTATTTTATTCATGCTTTAGGTATCTATACAATCCACTCATTATTATCATATCTACAGTGCCTCTTAATAGAAACCTAAATTTACAACAACTTCATCGAAATTAGAGATGACCATTTTGAGAAAATCAATTTTTAGTTTTTGAATTCAATTTTTTTCCGTGTAGGATTACAAAAAATATTTATCAGTAAAAAAATTATCAAAAATATTTAGCCCTTTCCATATGTTAGTCTGGATAAATTTTCGGAAAACTAAGTATGCCAAGCTGCTTAATTAGGTAAGGTCTTCACGACCATAAAATTTCATTAGGTTTGAGGTGGTCATGCCAATCCCATAGACGAGTTGGCGCGAAATCCGTCTCTTATATTCTTGATGTGTGATCGAACTCCACAACATGCAACAATAGGATTTCCCTGCTGGAATTTAAAAGCATACTTCCATGAAAGATACGTTGCATAAAAGCAGTGTATTTCTATATTCCAAAATCCTGGATACACTTCCATATCCACACTAGCACAAAAATTTCCAGTATGTTATTGGCATCCTTTTGTCGAAGCACATCTTGCTACACAGGGCTTCCTTTTTTTTTGTATCGAGCTGTGTGTGAAATCAGCATTAGGCATTCCAATTTTGTTTTTCGCCTCTAGCCCTGAGAAGGGCTCTTGTGGAAAGAAACTCTAATCCATACTCCTCCTTCACCTGTCCTGAGAAACACTATCCTCTCCCGCTCGACGCTCTCCGGCAACGATGTTGCTTCGATGACCACCACACGAGAAGTGGATGGCTTATTTATACCAAATAAGCTGAAAACTGGTAGAAACTAATGTATTAGTTGCTCGTTGCACACGAATCGACCGATCAAATGTATGGGAAAAAGGAAACACTTCCAGTTTTCATGAATTTAAACCGTTTAGAGATTAGCGAATTGTAATGTATAGCATGTACAGCATGTACAAATCATAGATAATTCCCGATTCGATTGGTATGCAAATCACGAGAATTCGTTCGTTGTGAAAATAGTTATTAACGTTAACTTTATTTCATGAAAACGTGACCTGTTTTTTGATTTGGCACCCTTCCTGGAAGACGTAGTTCTACGTCAAAAAAGTTGTAAAATCGGTTCAGTAAAACTAGATAAATATCGTGTACGCCAGTTTGAAAAAAACTAGTTTCGAGAAAAACGCGTTTGAAGTTAATTGTTATGGCCGTTCTAAATTAGATACCGCATCAATAAAGTGGATATAACACAGTAAATAATGGGCTTTTCGAAAAGTTCTGTCTAGGGTATATTCTTAAATGTCATAAATATGAAGAAAAAAGCTAGAAGTGGGTTATATCTGTGATATAACCGCAAGGTAGACGTAGCACTACCGCTAGCTCTGTAATCATTTGTTCGGAATTGCATCTGAATCAATTCTCAATTAATGAATGAATAATTATTTCTAAAGATTGCTGAAAGTTTTCCTTGTTAGTGTGTGAGTGGATGAGTACGAGTATGAAATTGTTATTAACATGAAATTCAACTATTTTGAACTTGTCGGTGGTCTAGAAAAGAACCGATGGGTTTGTGTTGTTTTGCAAAAGCATCTGATGACGTTTGATACATAATTCTATTTTGTTCTCGTGAGAATAATACAAGGTAGAGTTTTCATGACCACTCCACGCGTAAGCAGAATTGAAACTGATGCTCTTGGGTACGATTGCATCACGGGAACCGAATGTGCAAATCTTCCTTTGTTCGAGCGCATTTGCAAGCGAGTAAAAGAAATCTCAGCCTGCATGTATTCGCGATGACGGTTTCTCCAGGTGCCTTGATTTTGCGTTCGTGTTCGGGAACATATTCCAATCACCACAAAAGCAATCATCATCAATGAGCTAGATTGTTATGATTTCAAAGCAATTTTCAAGATATTGAAACGAATTTTTGAACCGATTAGTGACAATCAAATAACTCTTTGGCATTTTGTGTTTCGAATGAAGTGATTATTACACCACTCCATTCAGCCGGTAAAAAGGTGTTAACGTTTAAGACGTTGCATTCCACCGTCACTCTGTCTGTGAAATTGTATTGTATCGTATCCCGCATTCAAGAAGCAAATGAAAATTTTAGAGCTTACTAAATATTGTATTACAATTATTACAATAGATGTCCGCATCATTGTGGATACAGACTTTAGAAGCGCAACTGTGCATCCAGATTTTAATTGAATTGAGCTTTGATCGCAACTAATGCGAAATCCTAACTATTAAAAAAATATTTCAGAATTAGCTGAATGCTTCATATGTTCCGATTGTCCCACTGTCGATGACCAACCCACAAAGCATTGTACAAACAGGAATGATCAATGTTTCACGGGGGTTCTCGAGGACGGCAAGGTCATCCGAGGATGTCATGCTGAGCAAGATTCTTCAGAAGAACTACTCTACAGTCTTGAATGTAGGGGAGCTTGTTGCAATACGGATTCCATGACACAAATCAGTACTTGCTATCAGTGCGATGGATGTCCATCTACTGACGAGCACCTGCCTGAAATCTGCAGAAATCATGAGTTCGGTGGATGTTATACACAGCATAGCACCGCAGACAGATCGATAAGTCGAGGATGCGTGAATGATGAAAAATATGGGCTCTGCCAGGAAGGAATCAACTGTCGGGTTTGTTCACAGGCTGATTGTAACGTTGATGAAGCGCTAGATACACCACTTCTGTGCGTTTCATGTTCTGGACCAGAGTGTTCGGGCTATAGACCAGCGTTGCCATGCCATAGCGAAGGGCTGCTAATGGATCGTTGTGTCACCTTTGCTGACCAAGGTGTAGCAACGTTCAAAGGTTGTCTTAGCGATGGTATCCCGCGTGAAATGGAAGACGATTGCTACTCAACCAAAACATTTTGTAGTCTGTGTGACTACGATTACTGCAACGCGTCTCCTTTATCTTGCTACAACTGCTCGACAATCGACGAGGGAATTGGCTGTATTACTAATCCGCAAAGAATGGCGATAATTGACTGTGCACCGGATGAGGTTTGTGTGACATTTGTAGACCGTAAGTACATGTTTGCTACCACGAAATTTCCATGATATAGCTTTTTTTTCCTAGACAACGGTCATCTTCACCGAGGATGCTTGAACGACGACGAAAAAGAGTGCACTGAGAATACGCTATGCAAAACATGTCAGAACTCAAATTGCAACGTAAAAATTATTCCAGAGGATCGACAGTATTGCTACCAATGCACTGATGAAGACTGTGTAGAGATTGATCCTTCAAAAATCGAGTCGATACCGTGCGCGATATACGATCCAGAGGAATCGTGCTATACATACGTTGAAAACAAATCCTCCGTATATCGTGGCTGTTCGTCGGATGGATTCCCCTTATGTGAAGATAACTCGCTGTGTATTAAATGCAATCACACCACTGGATGCAATTTACAAGGACCATTTGTTCCCAATAATTTATCATGCGTCAAATGCATCGGTAACGGAAACTGCGACGAGGCTGATTCTGGTTCAGTCTGCGATGAACAGCTACTGCTTGGTCGAGAGGACGCTTGTTATACAAAATACTGGAATGAGTTAGTTATTGGGAAAGAGTGTCTCTCTGACCTGGAAGAGACACATCCCTGGTACAATGACTGTTCATTGAATAACACCAAATGTGAAACCTGTGTCTACTCCGATTGTAATCAACGTAATCCATCCTGTTATGACTGTAATTCTGCCGATGATGATGATTGTGTGGAACTCCACTCAACAAAGCACTTGAGACAGTGTAAAAAAGAATGTGTGGTTTTCTTGACGGATGAAGGATACACAGTGCGGGGTTGTACCGAGGATTTCCCAAACCTCGATCCGAACGAATGTAACGATTCTCCATCGTGTAACATTTGTGATTCCACAGGATGCAATACAGAAACACTTCCGAGCACCCGGCTTAAGTGTTACCAATGCGAAGGCTTTGAATACGACTGCTTGAGTCCAGAAACGTCTCAGGCAAAGTGGTGCGCACGGTTCCTGGCGGATGACAGTTGCTACACGTATTTCGAAAACGCAACGTGGGTCGCCAGAGGTTGTGTATCCAATATTGACAACGAAATTTGCACGGAAAATTGTGTGCAATGTGGACAAACAGGATGCAACAGGCAGGAAGCTTTTCAGCAGAATCTCCTCTCATGTACTCAATGTGAGGATTCCAACTGTGACGAACTTACAACGGGTGAATTGTGCTCGAAAGAAATTTTGCTCGGCCGTCAAGATTTGTGCTACACGTATCATAATGGTGAAATCACACGCAAGGGTTGTTTGAGTGATCTGGATCCTAGCAGTTTGTTGGGGGAATCTTGCGAGGATGCTGATAACGATTGGTGCGTTTTTTGTGATTACGATAATTGCAATGGAAACATGCATGTGTGTATTACATGCGACTCAGCCCATGATGTGGAGTGCAATGACTGGTTTAAGGTTATTCGCTCTAACTTTGGAGAATACTGCCCTGAAGAAAAATGTATTTCATACGTTGGAGGTAAGAGATGATTTAAAAATGGATGTATAGTTTATACTGATCAATCAAAGTGCAAACGTTTTGGTTGACCAGCTCTGCCAATTCATTACGCAATAATTTTATAAAATGGCATACATGCTGTCGAAAATGTATCGGGATTTAATCATTTCGATGAAGCAACAATGCAACAAGCAACAATAGGAATTGTCATCATTATCCTTATCGCTATGTTTACATCAATAACAGTCGCGGTGTTTGCCGATTGAATACCTCACTGAATAACCCACTTTCATTTGTACTTTATATTGCAAAAGCCATTTACCCCTGCAAATGATATGATCTTGCAGAAGCCATTTACCCCAGTAGCATTTGTTTGTCGTAATATATAAACATTAACCGAACATCTCAGTTGGAAGTTTGGCGAATGGAAAATTCTTCTCAGTGTCATTTGATTATTTTTTTCACAGTGTCTCATATACATTTTTATCTACTAAATCAACGGTTCATTACAATTTTCATTTCTTTGTGTATGTATTTTCTTAAAAACTTCACAATGGGCTGCTGCGCTGAAGATGTACCGAGTACCCAGCCTTGATCGCTAAACTGTCGATGCCCTTGTCGAACTGGCCATGTCATCTTCTCTTTCTCCGAAAAAAAAGAATTGAATACAAAAAAGACGAAAAAAACAAATACATGCTAATTTTGTTTCAATGTATTTCCCTTCACATAAACCATTTGCACCATCTTTGGAATGTATGAGCTAATTAATGACATTTAACTAACAAAATATCGAATCAAGTTCTGTTCCTCATACGGTCGTCTCGAGCCCGTACTTGTTCTGCGTGATTATTCCGATCCGCAAACAATTTAACTTCCATTTTTATACAACACGGTCTCTTATCATTTTCATTTTTTCAAATGGTCGTCTCGATTCGCAAGTATTTCTACTTCCATTTTTACACAGCACGGTCGTCCCGATCCGCAAATAATTTTACTTCCATTTTTACACAGCACTGTCGTTCCGATCCGCATTCTAATTATTTTCATTTTTTATACGGCCGCCCTGAGCTGTACTTGTTCTGCGCGGTCGTCCCAATCCGCTAATAATTTCACTTCTATTTTTACACAGCATGGACGTCCCGATTCGCACTCTTATCATTATCATTTTTTCATATGGTCGTCCCGATTCGCAAATATTTTTATTTCCATTTTCTTTTGTACCCAAGCGGTCATTCCGAGCCGTACCCATTTGTGCGATCGTCTCAATCCGCGTTTATCCACTTTTATTCTACAGATTCATCGAACGGTCGTCGCAATCCGTACTTATAATAAAACATTTATCTATTTTTACCTTGTCATATTTAAAAAAGTGGAACATATCGATATTAATAATTTGTTCGTCTTGCTTGTGCATCTTTAGAGTAACGCTCATTATTAATATATCACCCGTATTTTTTTTTTCAATAACGCCTACTAAACATAGAAACATGATTAAAATTTGTTTTATTACCCTATAGCAACCAAAGTATTGAGCTGCATTAATTGAAAAATAAATCGTTTTTTCAGGCAACAAGTTTCAATTTTGCTTTCATTCAAGTCGACCATCAGTTTAATATGGAGCATTAGAATTTCTGCCAACCATGCTGTTTAATTTATACTTTTTTCTTACATTTACTTACTGAAAATCTTCATGCCTCCTATGGTAGGATAGTTCTGCTCCTTGTAGTCTTCCGCTAACGGAGTAGTCTCCGGCTGACCACTCATGTCTTCATGTAATTTCAAGTTGTTCCCCCAAAAGGTTCCACCTGCCCTTTTTTTTTGAAAAAAAAAACAAACAGATTTTTCTAATTTCTGCACACGATGGGAATCACATCAAATGCACTTCGGAAACGTACAACTTTAGTGTTACTTAATTCCCACTGAAAATATTTCGGTTCAAGGCGGCCTCCGACCACTCCGTTTAATTCTCGCTCCTGGCAGGATCACCAAATTGTGTGTCCCTGAGCGTCCGTGGGACAATCGGAGACCGCCCGAAGCCGAACGATGACTACCTGCTGATAAGACCAGCTAAACTGACGATGCCCGTGTTGACAGAAGTGGGCTTGCCACACAGGAGTGAAGTGTGATTTTGTCACAATCACGGAAACAGTTGATAAGAATGTAATTGTTTTACAACAACAATGCAATGTCTGCATTTGAAATATTTGGTTTTCTTAAAGAAAAAAGTTTCTTCTTGTTTAAAAATCAATTTGTAAGTTAACCCCTTAGACTACGATTCAATTTTAAAAAGAGCGATCCAAATTCAATCGCTTTAGTTTAGTTTGGTGTTTCAAATTGGTCTTTTTCAAGGCTAGATGCCAATATACTGAGAAAGCTTAAACCTTCTGCAATTCAAAAGTTTGCTTCCGAAGCTGTTTTGAGATTTTGAAACAATTTTTTGGGTCAATTAGTAAACAGCATTTCTCATACACGAATGAAGTGATTGATATACCACTTTGTACAACTGACAAAGAGGTGTTAACGCTCGAAACTTTATACCCCAAACGTAACGCTCTTTTTCAGAAATTTTAAACTTACACCCCAATACAGATTCAAATATGATGTGATGAAAAAATACAGAGGCACTCTTCACCAGACGGCATGTAAATCGACGTGGTGCCCAAACCGAACAAAATTGCACCTTACAGTGCAATATCTATCATTCATTCTTCCTCAGAATCGAGCAAAACCATTGTGTGTGATATCAGCATTGAGGAAGACTGCTGTTTGATAGCCGGAGTGAGACACATACACATACAAAATGATAACGAGACAGACGGGCCAACCAAAAGAGTTTGGTGGACTGCACGCGGCTCGCAGGCCGCAGGTTGAGTATTGCAAGTCTAGTGGTTCAGACTTTAAGTTGTGGCCGGAATAACCCAGGCTTGAACTCATTGAATAAATAATAGTTCTGAAAAATTTATTTTGAATTTTGACGTAGGACTACGTCTTTCATTTCTATACCGGGGTGTAAAATCAAAGTTTCGAAAACGAAAGGGTTACGCCGGAGACCGAGATTTTGAGCGTTAATAGCTCCTAAATAACTGAACGAAATGGTATGATAAACACTTCATTCGAAAGATAAAATGTCTACGCGTTCTATACTTGTTACTTTCTGATCCAAAAACTTGTTTCAATAGTCTTAAATTTGCTTTCAAAATAGGCTATTGAAATCACCAATCGGTATATAAGCGAGCGCCGCTCGGAAAACTACTCAGTTCTAATTGAACAGCGATTGGAGCATGTTGTCGCTGTTGTGGTGAAGCTCTTCATTTATCATGAAAGCGCGGATGAACGGTGTCACCAAGAGCCTATTTGTGCACCTTAGGCCAGAAGGGAATCCATCAGGAGGAGAGTGATGCTACAAACGGTTCCCCGGGAAAATCTCGAAGCAGCCGCTACACACACACACATACACGCACGGAATTCTTTCCGTTTGGGTCGAGAAAGATCCGGAAAATAATCTGCCAGTTCCTCTAGGAATTTAAAAATACATTCATGTGAAAGAGTTTATTTGAATGTTTTCTATCCATGTAACACTGTGACCAAATATGTTTCAATCAAGTGCTATTAACAGATGGTTATCGAATTAGCATTAACCACTGGTGGGCTTCCAGTATCGAGGAAAATGTAGAAATATCTAATCGTTACTGAAAATAATCTGCCAGTTCCTCTGGGAATTTAAAAATACATTCATGTGAAAGAGTTTATTTTAATGTTTTCTATCCATGTAACACTGTGACCAAATATTTTTCAATCAAGTAAAGGGTGTGTCACATCAAATTGCATCACGGAAAAAACGCTGTAGAAATTCGCCCAGTAGACCGATCGTTTTAAAAATTTTAGACAGTAAAATAAAAACTATTAAACAACTTTTGGCATTTTCTTTTTATTCATACTTCGAGCCCAAGCCCGTATGCTCGCACCTTCCTCTTTACCCCGTCCATAAGGTTCTGTACAACATCAGGTTGTAGTTTTTTTTGAACAGAAATCCATTTTCTCTTGAAGTCCGCCTCCGATTTGACAACTTTTTGGTTCTTCCGGAGGGCCTGCTTCATAATCGCCCAATATTTCTCTATTGGGCGAAGCTCCGGCGCGTTGGGCGGGTTCATTTCCTTTGGCACGAAGGTGACCCCGTTGGCTTCGTACCACTCCAACACGTGCTTTGAATAGTGGCACGAAGCGAGATCCGGCCAGAAGATGGTCGGGCCCTCGTGCTGCTTCAATAGTGGTAGTAAGCGCTTCTGTAGGCACTCCTTAAGGTAAACCTGCCCGTTTACCGTGCCGGTCATCACGAAGGGGGCGCTCCGCTTTCCGCAAGAGCAGATCGCTTGCCACACCATGTACTTTTTGGCCAACTTGGATAGTTTCTGCTTGCGAATCTCCTCCGGAACGCTGAATTTGTCCTCTGCGGAGAAGAACAACAGGCCCGGCAGCTGACGAAAGTCCACTTTGACGTAGGTTTCGTCGTCCATTACCAGGCAATGCGGCTTCATCAGCATTTCGGTGTACAGCTTCCGGGCTCGCGTCTTCCCCACCATGTTTTGCCTTTCGTCGCGGTTAGGAGCCTTCTGAACCTTGTATGTACGCAGGCCCTCCCGCTGCTTGGCCCGCTGGACGAATGAACTCGACAAATTCAGCTTATTGGCGACATCCCGGACAGAACTTCTCGGATCACGTCTAAACTGCTTAACTACGTGCTTGTGATCTTTTTCACTGACGGAGCATCCATTTTTGCCGTTCTTCACCTTCCGGTCGATGGTTAGGTTCTCGAAGTATCGTTTTAGTACTCTGATGACCGTGGATTGGACGATTCCCAGCATCTTACCGATGTCCCGATGTGACAACTCCGGATTCTCGAAATGAGTGTACAAGATTAATTCACGACGCTCTTTTTCGTTCGACGACATTTTTCCAAATTTACGAAAAATTGACAGTGAAGCATGGCCAACGTGATCTATACACTCTTATCTGATTATAAGCGAAAGCTGAAGATATAATTCCTAAAAATTAAATTTCTACAGCGTTTTATCCGTGATGCAATTTGATGTGACACACCCTTTACTATTAACAGGTGGTTATCGAGTTAGTATTAACCACTGGTGGGCTTCCAGTATCGAGGAAAATGTGGAAATATCTAATCGTTGCTGGAAAATAATCTGCCAGTTCCCCTTGGAATTGAAAATTACATTCAAGCGAAAGAGTTTATTTTAATGTTTTCTATTCATAAAATATCCATATAATACATTTGGGTTTGTGATTTGTCAATCAAGTACAGTTAGCAGGTTAGCTTCTGAAGATTATTCTTCAGAACAAGGTTTTTCGTATCCTATATTGGATGCATAAAACCTTGTGCCTCCAACGTAACGCTCTCGTTTTCGAAGTCCCCCAAATATTCATTTATTCATTCATTCAGAATGGATTTAGATTCAACTTCGAACAAATGATCTCTAAATCAACGATAGTCCTATGTCACCCTTGCGGTTATACCATAGATATAACCCACTTCCTGTTTTTTATTTTGTTTCCGGATCACAAAATAAATCCAAAATAGTGTTTGTTTCCGCCCGGGATCGAACCGGGGGCCTTCCGCGTGTTAGGCGGATGTGATAACCACTACACCACGGAAACAGTTGAAAAGAAAGTCATTGTTTCATGACAACGATTCAGTGTTTATATTTTAAAACAGTTGTTTCTCTCGAAAAGATTTACTCGAAATTAAATAATAAATTTACCAGCTCTCTCAACAGCCGTGATCGTCTATTGGTTAGTACCTTACGTTGTGACCGTAGTAGCCCAACTTCGAATCCTGGTCACGGCAGAATTCATTGAATAAACAATAATTCTCAGAAATTTATTTTCAATTTATTATTATGGTTGGTGAATCAAAATACACAAAAGAATATATGTTTCCGCCCGGGATCGAACCGGGGACCTTCCGCGTGTGAAGCGGACGTGATAACCACTACACTACGGAAACAGTTGATTTGAAAGTCATTGTTTCACGACAACAATCCAATGTCTACATTTTGAGATAGTTGTTTTTCACAAATACAGTTGTTCGAAATCTGTTTGTAAATTAAACAACTCTCTCAACAGCCGTGATCGTCTAGTGGTTAGGACCGGTATTGCCACATTTTAATCTGTACCAGAGAGATTAAAAATCTTTCCCATCTGGACTTTTTCTTCCAAAAATCTATACCAAAAACCTGTACCATTGAAAATATATGTTGCATAGAAAAATCTATTTTATTAGCATGAACAAAATACTTATTTATTCACTACAAACACTACATTTACATTTGCAAGTAATCCGTGTGTTTGATGATGCTTATATATAGTTTTTCGGAATCTAGATTGCTAGATTGCGATACTGCGGCGTAAAAGTCGTCTTGTACCTTAATGTTGCTTTGTACGAATGTAAGAAATTTCACACGCGGAAAAAAATTGTACTTTTTGACGAACATCTGTACTCTGTACCGTACAGAATCTGTACCAAAAAAACGAAAAAATCTGTACCTTTCCAGATAAATATGTACGTGTGGCAACGTAAGTTAGGACCTTACGTTGTGGCCGTAGTAACCCAGATTCGAATCCTGGTCACGGCCGAATTCATTGAATAAACAATAGTTCTGAAAAAATTATTTTCAATTTATTATTATGGTTGGTGAATCGAAATACACAAAAAGAATATGTTTCCGCCCGGGATCGAACCGGGGGCCTTCCGCGTGTTAGGCGGATGTGATAACCACTACACCACGGAAACAGTTGAAAAGAAACTTACGACAACAATCCAGTATCTACATTTCAAAACAGATGTTTCTCTCGAAAAGATTTACTCGGAATAAATTGATAAATTTAACAACTCTCTCGTCTAGTGCAACGGTACTCAATCTTTTTTTTTCATAGGTACCACGATCACGTGTTAGTCACGGTGTCGCAGGCCTCAAAAAAAAAGAGTGATGTTCACGACTCGACCGCACTGTCAACATAGAACTACGAAATTATTGCCGGCGAATACAAACATTGAAGAAATTTAATAATAAAACTCTTTGATACTACAAATATTTGATAGCAATGACACGGGCAAAATGAATGCTTTCGCTGAGTGAGGAGCGCGAACGCTTCGAGTAGATTGTCAAATTAATTTTAAGGCGGGTTGTTTAGTTTGCTTTTTCAAATTGGTCTTTTTCATGGCTAGAGGAGAATGAAAAAGAAAGCTTGAAGCCTCTATCATTCAAGACAACATCATTATACCAATGAATTAAAATTCACCTTCAGTCAAAACCAAATATAAAATAGATTTTTAGAATGCATCGAAATTTCAAGAATAGCTCTAGTCGAATGTTTTGATGGCCTTGAGAAGAACCGATGGGTTTGCGCTGTTTTGTAGACGCAGCTGAAGATGGTTGATTCATTATTCATTCTTGTTCTAGCGAGAAATATACACGTAACGCACTCAGTATGCATCGCGGCATTCTCGTACTACACACACACAGTGTAGGCTCCAGACGATCATATATTTGTCCCCCACTTCCATTATCTCTTCTGTTTTGATTCTGCTTTACACTATGTTTGTTTCTTGCATATTCTTGATTCATTCTGTGGCAAAAAAAACTGAGGTTAGTCAGGGAGAGCACAATTTTTAGAGAACATTCACTGACAGCCAACGACATCCATCGATAAATCTTGACTAAGATGGACTTTCAAGCAACTACTCATATTCAGCCATTCCATGCCAAACCGATATAGTGGTTCTCGGATTTTCGTGAAAAGTGGTAGTTATGTTCTTTATCGCAAAACATTAGACCCGTATTTTTTTATCTTCTCAGTAGGGTAACCACTTCCGGGTGGTCCGAAAAATCTACTTTTTCCTCTTTTTTCCAAAAATGCCTTTTTTTCAATCATTCATAACTTTTCAACTACTAGACCGATTCAGCTGATCGACATATCAAATTAAAGTCAATCACCTGGTCTTTTTTGATAGTTTACATGTTTTCGGGACCAAGGATGCTATATTTTTTTATATTTTCTTGAAAGCTGAAGTTTTTTCCACACAACATATTCAAAAATCAGAGATGTGTTATTTTTCGTTTTAAGTTAAGTTAACATGTTTTCAGTCTTCGTTTAATATTTCTATGTGACTAGACTGGATGTGTGCGACTAGAATTCAATTAATTGGCGAATGTATCTTTTTTTTTTTAAAAAAAGGCTAATGTTTGGTAAATCAAAATACACAAGAATTTATTTCCGCCCGGGATCGAACCGGGGGCCTTCCGCGTATTAGGCGGATGTGATCACCACTACACCGCGGAATAGGAACTTCATTGTTTTACGACAACAATCCCGTATCTACATTTTAAACCAGATGTTTCTCTCGAAGAGGTTTTCTCCAAATCAATTGATAACATTTTACACCTTTTACTATTATTCTTCACAGATGGAAATTTCGTCAAAAAAGGATGTGCCGATGAGAACCAACATTGCGAAGAGGGCGACCCGCTATGTCGTGAATGCACCGGATCACTGTGCAATAATGAGAGATTTCCCACCGAACGAATGGCCTGCCACCAATGCGTAGACTGTGGCGAGCTTCCCTCAACTCATCTGTCCACAATTTGTCCAAAGTATTACGAGGGGGAAGCATGTTTTATTTTCGTCATTGGTGTGGCGTTTTAAACATATTTTTCAAAGACGCCATTCACATCTTAGCTATTCTTTTGCAGATGACATCACTCACCGAGGATGTCTTTCACAAACTAATTTAGTATGCAACGAATCGATCCACACTTGTTGGTCCTGTAGAGGCAATGGTTGCAATGATCTACCATCAGAAATTAACAGCACGTTAAGCTGCATACACTGTCGCGGAAGTAGATCATGTTTGGAATCTGAAGACCCAATACCCTGCAATGGATCAATCGCATTGGGATACAATGATGCGTGCTACAGTTTTCGACTCAACGATGAAATATTGGCCAAAGGTTGCTTGAGAAATGAACCAGCAATATGTGAACATCCTGAAGAATGCGAAATATGCTCTTGTAATGGATGCAATTCCGTCACGCGAGACTCACCAACTGTTGAATGCCACGTGTGCAATGGTGAGAAATGTTCGATAGGTCCATTTGAAGGTGAAACTTGCACCGGTGCCGCCTGCATTTCGTACGTTTCTCAAGAAGGTATAGTATCTCGTGGATGTCTGCAAAGTTTTGAAGAAAAATGTCCAATCTATGGTACAAAACATGATATCTGTTTTGAGGACTTTTGCAATGAGGAAATATATCCACCGGATAGAATCAAATGTTATCGCTGTACTGACTGCCCCTTAGCTTCGGGAGATACTGAAACGTGTCCAACATACAGAGAAAACGATGGTTGTTTTACTCAGAAATCAATTGACGAAACGACTGCAACACGAGGATGCATATCCGAACTAGCGAAAGGTTGTGATGGACCAAACTGTTTTACATGCTATCATGATGGTTGCAACAGTGAAAACGTGATAGAAACATCCACTGGTGGTAGTTCAACGACTTCTACTTCAACAACTGATTCTGATCCCAGCTCATCTATTATTCCGTCTCAATTATGTATACGGTGTGTACAAAGCTCATCGAACCCCAGTTGTGCTTGGGGTTACCCCTCCGAATCCGCTGAATTATGCCCTTCAGAAGATGAAACCGGATGCTTTACCTGTGTCAGCGGAAACAACACGATACGTGGATGCTCATCGGAAATCGCGGAAAGCTCCTGCCAACAAGAAACTATTGAGATCTGCTCTGGAAATGGATGTAACAATCAGAACCAACGAGTACAGTCTTGTGTAATTTGTACCAATAATTGCGATATTACAGAAAATAAGTTTGAGGTACAGCAGTGTTCCGAATTGACCGAGTATGCCAAACGAGGATGTTACATACTTAAGAACGTTCTAAGGATCACCGTCGAGCGTGGCTGTGTGGCGACGCTTTCAACAACTGTTTTGAATGCATGCCATAACACACCGGATGCATGCGCAATTTGTTATGAGGATGGTTGTAATGGGGCAGGACGGTTCGGGGTATCGCACCTATTGGTCAGTTGTTTGCTGTCCGTTGTATTGTTTTTGGTAAAATATTAATGGGCCATTAGTTGAATACGAGGATAATAAAAAAAATTAATTAGGGACAATTTGAACATGGTTCATAATTTCGTTTTATTTTGTATGATAAGGAATATATTCAATTCAATGAATGAAATGGTATTGAAATAATGTTAAGGATTATCTTTAATGTTCAACGAAAGCTTGAAGATTCCTGATATATCATATGTATCAAATGGTTCCATTACGCTTGAAAAATTCCCAACATGATGAATTTTGATTAATAGAATTAACATCTAATTGGAACTTCTTTGGCTCTAAAATTGGAACGTATATTATCTTCAACAAGATTAAGCTTTCCACTATCATGTTCATTTTTCTCCTACTTTGTCCACTATATTGAGGAGTCACTCTACGAAAAATGTAACGATTCATTAAGAGTTTTCAAACGCATATTACTCAAAATTTTTATTGTGACACATGTTGTGTTATAACCATTAGAAATTTATCCAGTAATTTTTTGCTTGAAACACGAACAGAAAATATAGTAAAATAGTTAAACAATTTGACGATTAAATGGGTATGTTCTCCGATTGCACTAACAACTCGTTTTCCTCCCCGACGCAACGAGCAATCTTTTTGCCTAAAATTCGGCGTTAGCTCACATTATGAGGCGATGTCTATTTTCCCCAAAGTTCAATCAATTCGGGTTCAATTCACGTTTTCATCGTGTAGGTCCCGCTACTAACCATTTATGTGATTATGAATTTGAATGAATTAATGAATTTAACTGGCTACTATTCGAAAGGGTATACTCATTCATATCAGATTATAATAGCCCGAGTAATTGCGACCTTAATAGTATGTTCTTCATATATGTCATCCTTAGAAGCCTGCTTCACCTCCTCGAATGCACTTGCATATTCTCATTTCCCTTTCCTATACATACGCAGAATCGAGGCACCCAATGAGTTTAGCTCACTACGATGGCTACAAGAACTTGCTAAGAGAACACTCATAGGATACTCAATATACATCACCTGGCTATAAAGTTATTACTAACCCTACAAAAAATGTTCCGGACAATGTGGCAACGAAGGAGGAAATGTTATTTTTATCTTTAATATATTTCTGTAGTTATAAATTTATTTGACTTAGGCTTATATCTATGTAGGTCTTAACTATTTACACTTGTGTTAAAATATGATGAATGATTAGTAATATTTTTGTGTACATTTTTGAACAGAATGTGGTTCCGGATTCTACCACGTTATCTCATCTAACCCGTTTAAAGAATACAATCTCATTCAGGAAACGGGTTTTTCAGGGCTTCCATTTGATGTACCAAAAGAGAAAAAATACAGATTTAGAACATTGAAAAAACTCAATTCAAATGCAATTACTACACACAATCACAGTCCTATGTCGAAATCCCGATCGTCCCGTCCGATCGTGCATTGTGAAAAATTTAGCACAAGTGTAAGTGTAAAATTGTATACGATAGCCGTTAACCCTTCCCCGCACAACATCGAGTCTCACTCGTGGTGTACTTGCATAACATAGGGCACCAGAACAGAGCAGAGTATTGAGATCAATTGATTTGTGACGTATTAAATAATACGGGAAGGGGTTAAAAATGACTTGATATTGTAGAGTCCTGGAAATAGCACTGGTTATTTGATTCAGTGTTTGTTTACAGAATCCATCTACAGCGGATGACATTCACATACAGAACCCGCTCGGAATGAATACTGTTTCCATCAATGTGTGTGCGTGTGTAGCACAAGCACGAAAACAGTATCAGAAGCAAGCGAATATTCGAGTCGGGGCTCTTGGATCTCGACCAGCGTGGTGAACGGTTGATTGTAGCGAAGCTCCCCATAATCAAACGCTACAATTTGGTGCAGTCGGTAGGATCATGGAGTGCATAAAGAAATTTAAAAAAATACCATTTTGTTTGCACATGAAGAGGCCACTTATGCCGATGTCAAAAAAAATGAGTGCGCGTGTGTTTTGAAATCGAGTGTTCTATAACAAAGAAACGTGATTTTTTTAGAAACCATTGAGAAGAAAAGAGAAGCTAATACAATTCGTAGCAATTTGTTTGTGAAAAGTTCGTGGAAAGCCAAGGTGAATTCGACAATGTATTAAGGTGGAAATATAGCGAGTACGGTAGAAACCGTAGTGTTGTTTAAAAAAAGAGAGTCCGATGAAAATCGTAGCGCTAAATAAAACAAGCGAGTCCGATGTAAATCGTAGCGCTGAATAAAAAACAGAAAGTGGGTTATATCTATGGTATAACCGCAATGGTGACTTAGGACTATCGCTGATTCAGTTTCAGTAACGATTAGATATTTGCACATTTTCCTCGATACTGGAAGCCCACCAGTGGTTAATGCTAATTCGATAACCATCTGTTAATAGCACTTGATTGAAACATATTTGGTCACAGTGTTACATGGATAGAAAACATCAAAATACACTTTTTCACATGAATGTATTTTTAAATTCCCAGAGGAACTGGCAGATTATTTTTCGGATCTTTCTCGATGCTGAATGGCATCCAAACGGAAAGAATTCCGTGCGTGTATGTGTGTTTGTAGCGGCTGCTTCGATGGTCACCTTCTCTTCTCCTGAAGGATCGGCTTCTCTGTGCTCCCTCACAGTTTCAAACAAACTATTTGCGTTTCAGGGCAGATCTCGATCTTTCGCCGTCCAGCATCCTCAGCAATGATATTGTCTTGTCGATGTCCTCACGAAAAATGAATGCGTTTCACCACCAGAATATCGCTTAAGTATGCTTTTTGTGCGTGATTGAATCGAGAGAAGGCGTGGTTTACGATGGCAATTTGGAAGGCAAACTAGAGGGGAATGAACTCTCTGAGCTCGGAACTTTCGACGACTGAGCAATAATCGATTGCGGGCGCATACAATATTGGATACGGAAATATCCTACTGATGGGGAAGAATAATCTTCAGAAGCTATCCTGTTAATTGCGATTGATTGAAAAATCACAAAACCAAATGTATTTGGTCACAGTGTTACATGGATAGAAAACATTAAAATAAACTCTTTCGCTTGAAAGTAATTTTCAATTCCAAGGGGAACTGGCAGATTATTTTCCAGCAACGATTAGATATTTCCACATTTTCCTCGATACTGGAAGCCCACCAGTGGTTAATACTAACTCGATAACCACCTGTTAATAGTACTTGATTGAAAAATATTTGGTCACAGTGTTACATGG
This sequence comes from Toxorhynchites rutilus septentrionalis, assembly GCF_029784135.1. Taxonomy (NCBI): domain Eukaryota; kingdom Metazoa; phylum Arthropoda; class Insecta; order Diptera; family Culicidae; genus Toxorhynchites; species Toxorhynchites rutilus. The sequence goes on along the minus strand of NC_073746.1, from coordinate 121,324,015 downwards.
ATAGAAAACATTCAAATAAACTCTTTCACATGAATGTATTTTTAAATTCCAAGAGGAACTGGCAGATTATTTTCCAGCAATGATTAGATCTTTCCGGAACTTTCTCGATGCTGAATGGCATCCAAACGGAAAGAATTCTGCGCGTGTATGTGTCGATCCTACGCCGTCCACCTCCTCCAGTACGTTAGGCAACGATGTTGTCTTGTCGATGTCCTCACGAAAATTGAATGTGTCTCACCACCAGAATATCGCTCAAGTATGCTTTTTGTGTGTGATTGAATCGAGAGAAGGTGTGGTTTACGATGGCAATTTGGAAGGCAAACTAGAGGGGAATGAACTCTCTGAGCTCGGAACTTTCGGCGACTGAGCAATAATCGATTGCGGGCGCATACAATATTGGATACGGAAATATCCTACTGATGGGGAAGAATAATCTTCAGAAGCTATCCTGTTAATTGCGATTGATTGAAAAATCACAAAACCAAATGTATTTGGTCACAGTGTTACATGGATAGAAAACATTCAAATAAACTCTTTCACATGAATGTAATTTTAAATTCCCAGAGGAACTGGCAGATTATTTTCAGTAACGATTAGATATTTCCACATTTTCCTCGATACCTGAAGCCCACCAGTGGTTTATGCTAACTCGATAACCATCTGTTAGTAGCACTTGATTGAAACATATTTGGTCAACACTGTGACATGGTTAGAAAACATTCAAATAAACTCTTTCACATGAATGTATTTTTAAATTCCCAGAGGAACTGGCAGATTATTTTCCGGATCTTTCTCGATGCTGAATGGCATCCAAACGGAAAGAATTCCGCGCGTGTATGTGTGTGTGTGTAGCGGCTGCTTCGAGATCTTCCCGGGGAACCGTTTGTGGCATCACTCTCCTCCTGATGGATTCATGTCTGGCCTAAGGTGTACAAACAGGCTCTTGGTGACACCGTTCATCCGCGCTTTCATGATAAACGAAGAGCTACACTACAACAGCGACAACATGCGCCAATCGCTGTTCAATTAGAACTGAGTGGATTTCCGAGCGGCGCTCGCTTATATACCGATTGGTGATTTCAATAGCCTGTTTTGAAAGCAATTTTAAGACTATTGAAACAAGTTTTTGGATCATAAAGTAACAAGTATAGAACGCGTAGACATTTTATCTTTCGAATGAAGTGTTTATCATACCATTTCGTTCAGTTGTTTAGGAGCTATTAACGCTCAAAATCTCGGTCTCCGGCGTAACGCTATCGTTTTCGAAACTTTGATTTTACACCCCGGTATAGAAATGAAAGACGTAGTCCTACGTCAAAATTAAATGTGAAAAATTAAATAGAAAACGTAGATTTGATAGTTGGAGTATATTTTATTTATCAAGAGATTATGGGCCTTACCGTTTACTCTTCACGATGAAATCAAAATGAACGACACGCCATTAAATTTCGTTTCACGAGTTAAAGAAAATGATGAGTTTTCAGGTGGAATTGTTTTTTTGTTTGTTTGTTTGTTTATTGCCCAGTAGCGTAAGATACAAATCTTTTAAAAATTACTTCTTCCGATTTATGAATGGTTTGAGTACATTATTGCCTAACCTATTCGTTGATTGATTTTAAAAATAATTAAATTAATTTACACGGTTCCAAAAACTGATACGCCACTCTTGAAAATTGCTTCTGACGAGGATCGTTTCACAACGGGTGGTAAAGAGTTCCAATTGACCACACCCCTAACGAACAATGAATTTGCGTAACATGCTGTGTTGTTGGTTGGAATCACTAGATTCTGCAGGCGGCGTCCACGAGTTTGAAGAAGCCTCTGGTATAGTATCCCAGGAGATCGTGTGTTCAGCAGATTCCGCATGAATACGCAAGATCGATTAGCATAAAAGTTTTGTAGAGGACATCCAATAAGGTTTTGTTGCAAGTGACTCACGTGATCATAGCGGCTCAGTTCGTAAACATATCTCACACAGCAGTTTAGTGCGACACGTAACCGATCGAAGGAGTTTGCGCTTGGACGGATATGAAGAACGTCGCCAAACACGAAATGCGGCAGAATTAGCGATTTGAAAAGTTTCAATTTAGTGGCGATCGGTAAAGTGTCCGGAGACCAGCATAGATTTTCCCGCATTGCTGTGTTATCAAATTGTCCCACTGCATGTCACTTTGGAAGATGAATCCTAGGTTGCTGACACTATCCAGGAATTCGATGCTCTGACCGTCCATTACAATCCCTGGTGATGGAAAATATTCAGGTCTACGGCGTCGACTGGTGATGAATAAAGCTTTATTCTTAGATGGACTCACACGGAGTTCATTTTGTTTCGACCGAGTCTCCCGACGTAAAGTTGCACATCGTCGGCGTATATTTGGATAGAGCAGTACTTGAGAGCCGTCGGTAGGTCATTGATATGGCAGCAGAACAGCAGAGGACCTAAAACCGAGCCTTGAGGCACACCAGATGGCACGTCTAAACTGCTTAAACAGCGATCACCACAGTAAACAGTCTGCATTCTTCCCTGCAAGTAGGATTTCATCAGACTTACGGCAGCATAAGAGAAGTTGAACTGGGAAATCAACTTGTTCAATAGCTTGCTATGTGGAATAGAATCGAAAGCTTTAGAAAAATCCAGAAGTAGGAGTACGCCAACACCTTTCTTATCTACGATGGATGCTAAATCGTCATACACTCGGAGAACTGCGGTTTTGATGCTTTGTCCTCTGCGAAAACCAGCTTGATATTTGGTCAATAAATCGTTGTCCTCAATATAGGATGTCATTTGCTGTTTAAGAAGTCTCTCAAAAGCCTTCGACAATGCGCATAGTATGCTGATGGGCCTTAGATTAGTGATGTTATTCAAATGCGCCTTCTTCTTCAAAGGTAAAACCTTTGCATGTTTCCAGGAATCAGGAAAGGTGGAACACTCGATGAACATATTGAACAGATGTGTAAGATGGTGCACAACTAAGGGTAGTATAATCTTTATGAAAATAATTGGTATCTCGTCTATCCCAAGAGCATTCGATTTGACGTCCCAGATGGCGTTCACGACTTCCCAATGAAACACAGGTCGAAAAGAAAAGCTGTACGACGATGCTTGTGCTGATATCGAAGGTGTTACTTCTGGTTGATTACTTCTTGTAAAATTGGACGAGAATGTACTATTTATATCATCTGGGTCGAACTCACAAGGCTGAAACTGTTTATCTTTTCCGACACCAATACTCTTAATCCGCTTCCAAAGTATTTTCGACGGCGTTCTGCTGTCCAAGAAACGATTCATATACTGCTGTTTCGCCTGGGTTATTTTCGAATTAGAAATTATTAATAAAAATTAACTTTTTCGTATCAAATTAGTGTTCAATGTGAATGAAAAATTTTGCTTTCTTCGTTTGGTAAAATAATCTCGTACAAAAATTGTATCTGAAGATAATTTTATATTATAATGATAAGTTTTAGTGAGAATTTCGGAAAGTGTATAGAAAATAGCTCAAGTAAGGGTAAGAAAGACGTGCTTCAAGTAAATAAATAACGCCAAGTAAAAATTTTCATTCAGATTTTAACAATTTAAAAGTGCCTTCGGGCCGAGTAGTTAGACTTGTTAAAAACCAATTTCGTATCCATATGTCGACACCGTATCGTTGTCATCGCGGATACAATTCATTTCGTTTTCACCGTGAAGTGTATACAGGAATAAGGCTTTATAATTGAACTTTGATATCGTTCAAACACTAACAGTACTGAAATATTGATAAAATAATACATTCCCAAAATATAACATAGCGTTTATTCAGGTTTTTATTTGTTGGTATGTATGCTTTATTCAGGTTCCAACATGATTTATGCTTTACGGTTAGAAAATAATTGAATGTTCATCTCTGCTAGGCCGCTGCTATTATACTATGCTAGAATGCAAGAGAATCACAAAAAGATGAAGGGTGGAAATTCCGATGCAATGTTTCCCTCTTCAGGAACTGAACACCGGACGTAATAGAAACGAAAACTTACAAAGAATCCATAATAGAAATTTTATTAACAGTACTGAAATATTGATAAAATAATACATTCCCAAAATATAACATAGCGTTTATTCAGGTTTTTATTTGTTGGTATGTATGCTTTATTCAGGTTCCAACATGATTTATGCTTTACGGTTAGAAAATAATTGAATGTTCATCTCTGCTAGGCCGCTGCTATTATACTATGCTAGAATGCAAGAGAATCACAAAAAGATGAAGGGTGGAAATTCCGATGCAATGTTTCCCTCTTCAGGAACTGAACACCGGACGTAATAGAAACGAAAACTTACAAAGAATCCATAATAGAAATTTTCGCTAAAATGAAATGTGAATGCAACTATTATTCAATTTTGAATATATTTGGCAACACTGTGAAAATGTTGGAAATCCCATTTTTGTATATTTATCTTTGTCAATTATTTTCCTCATCAACCAATCAGAAGCCGAGTTGCAAGTGGTCCGAGTTTGACAGAAGTGGTGGTCCGGAATCGGCCCCCTATTGTCATGTCTCGTCTGAGGTTCAAACCAGGGGTTAGACATCAATTGAATATAGGTTACCCAAAGCACAATCAATATGGCGTCATTTGTTTATCAACATATCATTTACGAGGATTGAAATCGAAAAATGCTTTATTCTAACTGCATGAGCGATTTTCATATTTCGGTTTCACATGGAGGTGTTCACATTTAACATGGAGTTTAAAGTTAGCCACTGTTCGACTATATAACCGGACCGAGTTATAAAGAACAGTAATTGATTGAACCAAAATGTCAGTGAACCGCAGCAATATTGGATACACTGGCAATATGAGGGATTTGACGTTTTAGTCGTACCCCTGGTTCAAACCAAGACGGGTCTATGGTACTAGGTGAGGCCGTTTCGTCACTAAGTTGGTTAGGGGAGCGGTATATGAAAACAGTACGGAAGAAAGCAGAAGGGGAATTATTTGCTTGAAGCGTGAAAGAGACTGACTGATCAGGAACGAGCTTCGGCACTAGCGTATTGTGTTTTGTTTACAAACAAAACACAGTAGACTTCCAAGATGGCTGAAGAGTGGTTTTAGCAAGTTGGCCCACCTTAGGATATACTTCTACCCTTAGAAAAATCCTCGGTCGAAAACTACTAAATACATTTGGTAATGCAAAATTAGTAGAATGTACAAATTTTTTTGTACATATTGTCAACAAACCCGCATCCCTACCAGAGATTAGTATATTTTACTCGATAACATTAGTAAGCTTGTATATTGTCATATCTGAAAATTGGTGAGAAAAGCGCGTATTAACCATTTTCATTGTTCCCATAAGGCAATACGGAGGTATAATAAGGATATAATTCTGATACGTGCATTTTCGGCGAGAAAATGTAGCCGATATTGGGCTTCCAAATCATGGTTCTGCTTGACATATGTGTTTATTAGTACGGTCGAATATGACTATAGATTGGTAGTATTTACCAAAAAATTCGTTATATTTACTAATTATTTCTCTCAGTATACGCGCCTTGGTTCAAACCAAGGCGCTTAAAATCAATGTATAACAGGTGAAGCAACATAATCACTTCAATAAGAAGGGGATTACGGTTTGTGGAGCGGGGGTTGTTTGTTTTGTTATTGTTAGGATACACCATTTTTGCATTTTCACATGCGAGATTAGTGCAAATGAGAATGAAATTCTACAGAATATCCCTTCTTTTTCACATAAATTCGCAAAAGCCGAACATAGTAGGTATCGTTCGAAGCATCGTAGCAGTTTGTAGAGAGCCGCCGGCAGCGTTCTGATGCTGTTTGTAAACAATACCGACAGCAATTCCAATATGGCTGAAAGTGCAATTCATATGATTGTTTCACCTGGTGCATACAGAGACGCCTTGGTTCAAACCAAGACGGGTCTATGGTACTAGGTGAGGCCGTTTCGTCACTAAGTTGGTTAGGGGAGCGGTATATGAAAACAGTACGGAAGAAAGCAGAAGGGGAATTATTTCCTTGAAGCGTGAAAGAGACAGACTGATCACGAGCGAGCTTGGACACAAGCGTATTGTATTTTGTTTACAAACAAAACACAGTAGACTTCCAATATGGCTGAAGAGTGGTTTTAGCAAGTTGGCCCACCTTAGGATATACTTCTACGCGCCTTGGTTCAAACCAATGGGCTGTGTTAGTACGCCATGTTGTACTAAAGCTACAAACCCGTTCAAACGTCAAAGCAAAGCTTGCGTTGTCAGCGTAGCCAAAAGCCGGCAAAATATGTTTCCTCTCTTGGCCCGCACACAGTTCGCTGGAAGTTATCGTCGTGTGTGGAGGTACGTTTAGTTGCTTTTTTTGCTCGATTTCGTGCGCCTTTTTTTCCTCCTGATTCCAATTTCATTTCCGCGAACGAAGAAGGTGAAGCAAGATCGCGAAAGCATTTTTTGTTACTCTACATAGCGAGTTTTGCCAACGTGGTTTTGGAAGAATGATGTTTGCGAATCGCGTGCCTGGAACTCAACAGTGAACACGAAATCGATGTGGGCGTTATTGGAGGACATAACGCACTCAAGAAAGATCAGCGGGAGCATGCTGGAGAAATGAAAGCTTTCGCACAGAACAGGCAATAATCTCGGAACGATAAAAAGAAGCGAAAACGGTGAGAAAAGGCTCTTTTTGTGCTGTTGCGCTAGCAGATAGAGTTGTGTTGGTGCGAGAGCAACACAACTCCTGGACTAGTTCGGAGCCGCTGAGTGCGCAACGGAGTGGATACGTGTGTGTGAGTGCGTTCGTTCTACCATTTGCCATTAGCCACATTTTTCTTCATTCTTTCGGCACATACCGCACAAAGAAGTAACGACAAAAAAAAGACTGATTTTGCAGAAATTTCGCTAGATTGTGTTCAGAGTGGAATAGTTTAAGATTTCTGTGGTGACTAGTACAAGAGCTCGAGCCCGGTCCATGATTGCTGCAATTTGAGTTATCCGGCCAGTGAAGTACTTGGTGGGTAAGTTGTTTTCCTTGAATTGTGTTTAATGTGAGACAGTTGATTACTATTGCTTCATGCCGAACAACTAACAGTAGAAACTGAAAATTGCAAGGTTACAAGGAAGTAACCTAGATGAACAGACATTTTTTCTTTATTCAGTTCTTTCGAGACGGTCGCGTTCCCGTTTAGTTTCTTTTTTTTCACTCATCAGCAGTACCGGCAACAGTGCTGCTAGTTGGCTGGAGAACCAACATGGCTTTAACAGACAGTATTAAAATGAGTTTTATTTTTTGAGGCGCATATGAGTTGCCCGGAATTGTTTCCTCGAAATATCCGCAATAACATCTCGTTCTTAAGTCATTTTGGTATTTTGAGAAAAGTCAGTATTAATATTTTTACTATAATGGATTCGCGATTACCAAATCACAGTTAACTATGTCGAAATTGTAAGCATTTAAAAGCTGGCTGCTCAAAATATTGTTGAACCAATGTGATCTCGTAGTTGAATACATACAGTGAAAAAACATCGAATATTTTGTTAAATGATACGAAATATGTAAGATTTATGATATCTTCCTTTATTCTAGAATCCGATGAAATCGAATTTATACCCAAAGAATGCAATTTTCCATTCTGCGATTCGATTGAATTGACTTGGGCTGAATTCGATCGGAGAATTATACGTATTTCGCAATACACGCTGACGACATTGGTTTCGTGTTTCCGTTTCTGTGGAGGGAAAATGATAATGTTGCTGATATAAACACATTTTTGCAAATTTGCTTCTCGAATACGGATGAATTATTCTGACGTTTTTTCCTTGAAATGGTAGAGGTGTTCATATAGGGCAGCTATACTCAACTTTATTATTTTACTTGAAATTATTTTTAAAATTTCATAAATCATTTTTAAACGTAGGACTACGTCTTTCAGTAATAGTGTCAAATCAAAAAATAGGCCACGTTTCTATGAGATAGAAGTAGCAAATACAGCATACGTTCTACGGCCAATTGGAAATTGCAAATTACGCTCCGCCCATTTTCAATTTTGTTGTGTATAAACAAGCTATTCGTGATTCACGATTCATAAATTATCCAGCTAATAAACAGATGGCAGCGAGGTTTTACAAATGGCCTTTCTGAAGGCCGAGAGTTTGGTTTAGTTTTTTTTTTCAAATTGACTTTTAAGGCCAATTTCGAATGATTCCTTTATAATTCAAACCATCATGGCGATCATCATTATTCAAGTCACAGTCTCGCTCAAGCTACTAGACACCAATCTTTCTCATTGTTGATGTTAGACACAGATGTTTTGTTTAATACGAAGGAAGAATGAAAAATAGATAGCACTTTGTGTAATTTTCTCCATTTTTTTTTTCAGTTGTACTGGAGTGTAAGTTCAAAAAAAGTTTAAGAAAACGAGTGCGTTACATTTAAGGTGAATAGATTTGAGCGAAAATATCTCTTTGTTTGCCGAACGAAATCAATATGCAAATCACTCTCGAAAGACAAAAAGTGTTTGAGTGATGTGCGTTACTTATTGACCCAAAAACTTGTTTTCGTAGTTCAAAATGAACGATTGAAATCAAAATATATAATACATATTCTTCGGAGGAAAATTGATTGTAAAAATTGGTTCCAAAGTACCACCACGATACCACCATCCTAACACATAACCGATATGGTTCGGATTTTCTGTTGCCGTTTTGAGTGTTCTTTAGAACAATGTTTTTGGGAGCGTTAGAGATGTAATTTGGCTAAGATATACTGACAACGCACTTAGATATTCAGGACGTTCAGTTTTTACTCTAGACAGTAAGCAATCAACAGTACATGTTAATTCTTATAGTTAGTTTTAAAATCAAGTACTCCCGTGGCCGAGTGGTTAGCGTCCCACACTATCATGCCGGGGGTTTGGGTTCGATTCCCGTTCTGGTCGGAGGATTTTTCGTCAAAGAAAATTCTTCCGGCTTGCATTGTGGTCACGCGTATTCTAGAGCTTGCCACTCCAGAGTACATTTAAGGCGTGTTATTCGGCATAGAAATATCAACCAAGTATTACAAATAAAAATGACGCAAGTAATGCTACGTTGAGAAGGCAAAAGTTCCATTGGAACGTTAGAGCCATCCAAGAAGAAGTTTTTAAATCTGTTCAAATTGACATTTTATAAAAGCCAGATGTTTGTACCATAGAGTTTCATTCTTGAATTTTTACTATCTTTGTTTATTCGCCGGTTAGAATTTGGTAGTCGTACGTTAACAGTGCGATCGTGTCTTGGACACCACTCTTCTTAATTCTTTTTCGGCGGACCGCGACACCATGATTAACACATATTTGTGGCCCCTAAGAAAAAAGGATTGAGTAGTACAAACTCTCACATCTCGATTTTTAATGAGTCACGACACTTTCCGCATTTCTCCATTCATATTTGAATGTCACTATTTCCTTTTTCGGAGAGATTTATAGATGCAAAAAATGGTTACAGGGGAGGTGGGGGTAAAAAGGACATGTTATGAAGGACTTCAATTATATCTTTGGAAACTCATGTTTCCCAAAACTTTATTAGTTTCTTACAATTCAATATACTGTTTTTCTATCTAATTGGCCAAATATTTCACAAAAAAGTGTTTTTCGATGTTTTTTACTGAAATTAAAACAGACCGAAAAGTACACCATTGTTTTGATGCGGGTAATATGGACATATAGTAGGGTTAATATGGACAGGTTTGTAATACATGAAGCGTAGTATTGATCGCGAGAGGAATAATTTTATTTTTTTGTGTTGAGTGCCATACAACTGGAAGACAAATTTCTGAATTACTGGAGGATTAATCAAGAAAATGAAACCAAATTTGGCATGTGGAGGTTTTAGGGTACAATAAATGTTTCTATGAGGGTTAGACACTCCTCCCGCTCTCTAAGGATGGGCTGCCATACAAACGAAACACAAACTTCTGCATAACTCGAGAACTAATCAAGCACAATTTGGGATGTGAGGGTTTTTGGGTATGAGAAATGTTTCTATAATGGTATGACGCCCCTCCCTCCTCTGGAATGGAGAGGGGGTCCTACATAAATATTACACATATTTCAACCAAACACGAAAATTGAAAATTTTCGGAAAACTCTAAAGGAAAAAGGGAAAATTCTGAAAAATTCCCATTCCCAATTCCCATATGTTCTACAATTACATAGTGACAAGTGCTGTTAGTCCATTTGATGTTTGCGCTAGCGAAATTGATCTTTGTTCGAAACTGGAAATGAATTTTAATGTGATGAAACGCTCTCCTGTATCTTCTTCTATCCATACCAAAAAAAGGATCACCGGATGTGTTGATAAGAGCAGAACTCGAGGAAGGAGTTTTCCGATTTAGAGTTGTCTTTATTCTATCACATTTTCTGTATAAAACATTTATTCCATGTAACGGAGGAACGTGTTATTTGCAAGTGGAAGAAGGTAGAAGTACTAGGAATTTTATAGTAAAAGGTAAATTCAACGGAGTCGATTAGAAGATCAATCAATGAACAGTTCTGCGATTGGACCCATGAGCTTGCTCATAATAAGGAAACGTGAATGTTTGAAGGTATTGATAACAAAAAAACAAATTTTAGGTTTGCCGGGTCAGCTAGTTCCTAAATAAATTCACTGGCCCCTATATGCTTGAGCAGCTAACTTCGATTCTGGGACCGAATAAGGTGTTTTCCCATGTGTTTTAACGGGTTTAGCAGAAGCCAGTTAGCAAGCACCGATAGATGCATATCAAACAGGGGTACCATATCTACATAATAAACTGTATTTCTAAATATTTTTTTAGATTTTTTTTAAACCAGATTACATTATTTTCAATAACGTTGCAAGAATGGCTTGGCTCCATCTCACCTATTTTATTCATATGACGTTATAATAAATAAATAACATTTTATCTTTTTTTTTACTAAAGCACAGAGAATATAAATTCCAAAAGTGCACTAATACTGTCGTGAAAATACAGTTCCTTTGAAATTTATGAATTGAAAATGGGGATGTAGAAATAGAGGCTACTGTACTGGGCGAGAACAGAACAATAGTTTTTAGGACCATCTGCTGAGCCATCAAATGGTTAAACGACCAAAGTTTGTATAAAAAATATAAACTTAAAAAAAGACATACCTGATGAATTTGTTTAGAAGGAAAAAAATCCTGTCCTGTCGATATCCTAAGCATAAGCTTAGGATATGGACAGGAGCTTAAAATTTTAGACAGTAAAATAAAAACTATTAAACAATTTTTGGCATTTTCTTTTTATTCATACTTCGAGCCCAAGCCCGTATGCTCGCACCTTCCTCTTTACCCCGTCCATAAGGTTCTATACAACGTCAGGTTGTAGTTTTTTTTGAACATAAATCCATTTTCTCTTGAAGTCCGCCTCCGATTTGACAACTTTTGGGTTCTTCCGGAGGGCCTGCTTCATAATCGCCCAATATTTCTCTATTGGGCGAAGCTCTGGCGCGTTGGGCGGGTTCATTTCTTTTGGCACGAAGGTGACCCCGTTGGCTTCGTACCACTCCAACACGTCCTTTGAATAGTGACACGAAGCGAGATCCGGCCAGAAGATGGTCGGGCCCTCGTGCTGCTTCAATAGTGGTAGTAAGCGCTTCTGTAGGCACTCCATAAGGTAAACCTGCCCGTTTACCGTGCCGGTCATCACGAAGGGGGCGCTCCGCTTTCCGCAAGAGCAGATCGTTTGCCACACCATGTACTTTTTGGCAAACTTGGATAGTTTCTGCTTGTGAATCTCCTCCGGAACGCTGAATTTGTCCTCTGCAGAGAAGAACAACAGGCCCGGCAGCTGACGAAAGTCCGCTTTGATGTAGGTTTCGTCGTCCATTACGAGGCAATGCGGCTTCGTCAGCATTTCGGTGTACAGCTTCCGGGCTCGCGTCTTCCCCACCATGTTTTGCCTTTCGTCGCGGTTAGGAGCCTTCTGAACCTTGTATGTACGAAGGACCTCCCGCTGCTTGGTCCGCTGGACGAATGAACTTGACAAATTCAGCTTATTGGCGACATCCCGGACCGAACTTCTCGGATCACGTCTAAACTGCTTAACTAAGCGCTTGTGATCTTTTTCACTGACGGAGCATCCATTTTTGCCGTTCTTCACCTTCCGGTCGATGGTTAGGTTCTCGAAGTATCGTTTTAGTACTCTGCTGACCGTGGATTGGACGATTCCCAGCATCTTACCGATGTCCCGATGTGACAACTCCGGATTCTCGAAATGAGTGCACAGGATTAATTCACGACGCTCTTTTTCGGTCGACGACATTTTTCCAAATTTACGAAAAATTGACAGTGAAGCATGGCTTTGATGTGACACACCCTTTATGCTGTCCTTTAATTCATTACTACTATTACATTTTTGTGTGTACCTGAAATATATTATAATGAAGGTATTTACGTTACCCAATGTGAACAAGCATCCCCTTTTAACTGAATAAATTTCCATTGCATTTCAATAAAGCAATGTATTTTTAGTACAGTGTATGTGATTTAGATTTTCTCAGACCAAAAACACAGTTTAGCAGCCATGAAAAAATTCATGGATGCTAAACAAAAGCTTATTCCGTGTGTTATCGCAGGATGCTGGGGCACCTTGGTCATACTGAAGCAGTTTAATACAGTGGTCCAATGTGCGTTGCATTGAACTCATTTTCTCATGGACACGATTTTAAAAGGAATCTTATATTTTAAGGAATAGTCAAGCCAGAAATCATAATAATTTTGAATGCAGAACCAGACGAGAATCCGTTTTAGAAAGGTCATAGATATTTTCGATTTATCAGTTTAATCAATTTAATCTTGATCTAATACGCGTTACTACAAGTGCTCCAGAACGCAGTGCTTTCAATCGTTGAACGTCGGATGGCTCCTCTTCCCCGGGAGTTATAAGGTTCAATACTTCTTCATGATCATGTTCATCTCAACTGGAAACGAAACATTTTAACATTTTTTTAATCGTTGGCTGATGTGTGGAATAATCTAGTGATCGACGGATATTCCCTCAAAGCAGAATATATTGAGTTCGCAAACTTCAAAATCGATGAAGCGGAATTAGTACGATGTTGAGCCGAGTGGTTTGCTCGTAACCTAAGGAAATCCCAGAGCCTTTTGGAAGTAGCGAAATGTAACGTAGATTGGTATCTACCAGGTTTCATCGATCAAGAGCCTGTATCGAACGGAGGCAATCCAAGAAAATGAAGTAGTTTTCTGCAAACATGTTTGAGATCATCCACAATGCGATTGAAAACTTCCGCTCTGGATAATCCGGTAGAAACGAACCAAAGCTCTTTTTTTTAGCATCACGTAATTTGTGCACCGCACTTTTAGTATGTTTGCATGGTCGGGTATTCAGCTGAAATTTACATTTTTATTCTGTACTAGCTGACCCGGCAAACTTCATCCCGCCCAAAATTTGTTTTTTGTTATCAATACCTTCAAACATTCACGTTTTCTTACAAAGCACAAGTTCATGAGCCCAATCACAGAACTATTCATTGATTGATCTTCTAATCGACCCCGTTGAATTCACCTTTTACTAAAAAAAACCTAGTACTTCTACCAAAACTCATCATTATAATATCAGATTATTTTCAGACAATTCTCGTTCAAGATTTTTCAACCACTTGCAAATAACATGTTTCTCCGTTACATGGAATAAATGTTCGATACAGAAAATATGCTAGAATGAAGACAGACCCCTCCCTCTTCTCCCATTAGAGAGGGGGGAGGAGTGTCTATTCACCACAGAAACGTTTCGTGTCCCCTAAAATCTTCACATGCTAAATTCGGCTTCATTTCCTTCGAGTTATGCAGAAATTTGTCTTTCAGTTGTATGGCAGCTCCCCGTTATAGAGGGGGGTGGAGTATCTAACCACCGTAAAAACATTTATTGCACCTTAAAACCTCCACATGCCAGATTTGGTTTCATTTGCTTGATTAATTCTCGAGTAATGCAGAAATTTATGTTTCCTCTGTATGACCGATAGACCGACACCTTTTCAGGAATCTGGAACAGGAAATGTCTAAAGTGGCTATAATATGAAACCCACAAATGTTTTAAAAAGTTGTACCAATAATACAGGAATGACCCTTACAAATTTGAGAAAATGATAATAATGAAAGTCTTTTTTTTCATTATACAACATTTTGACTATAAATAATTGCAATCGCTTTGTTAGTCCAGATAATTTGCCAGCACTGCCAATCAGAAGTTTATTCTGTTGTTGCTAAGCGAACTTCGATCCATGGGAAATGTGTGAAACCTGCTTTCCTGCCGTTGTTATTTCCTGCCGCTGCCGCTGCGCTGATGCACTCCTCAACCAAATATAGCAGGAGAGAGAACAAACAAAAAGGAGTCAGACATGCGCTGATATACTGGTAAAAAGGAAAGAAAACTGAAATACAACACACCATGTTCCGAATATTTTATTACCTTTTGGAAAAGTTCCAGAATCAGTTGAATTGCAGTTTCAGGATATCAATTATTTCTCTACATTTTTGTGATGTCCTCCAGTGACAAAGTATTTGGCAATATTAATACTTGTTGCGCTATCCCTAAGTAATGTTTGACTGAAACGTAGGTAAATAATTGTCGAAATTCTTTTCCTGACGCTTCTCGCGGTTTCTCATTTGTCTCCGATGTGTGTCAAAAGACTTTGGTGGGTCCAACACTTCGCTAACCTTCGAGTACCTTCCCTCGGTCATCCCATATGATCATGGGTAGAGAAAAAGTAATTGCCTTTTAATTAAATGCAGTTTTTCGACCTCTTCTCGAATCTTTCTCCAAATGTGGACCCCCTGCTTCCCTCTCCGGGGTCTCAGGTGTGTACTATAGTAATTACTCGGTGACCAGGGCTGGGACCGAAGAGCAGCCAGAAAAAATGCTGATCATCATCTCCAATAAGAAGAATCACAGCTTACATCGAAAAAAGAAGGGGAAAAGTTCAGTTGCTTGAGCCAACAAGAATCAGAAGAAGTGTACCGGTTTTTCATTTTTTTCGGCACCTCTTTTTAGAGTTTTTTTTTCTTTTCCTCTTGTGGGGCGGAAGAGCACGCTAAGAAAATCAGCAGGTTTCTGCCATAAAAGACACTGTTGCCAGACGTGACCACTATTGGGCTCTCCAATTTTATCATCTCCCATACTGCTATTTTGGTCGAGGTGAACAGCAAGAAATTTCCTGCAGAAGTTAATGGTTTTGGTGCTATTGGATTTGGACGCTACTGACCCCGTGAAAACCACGATCGCCGCTACTAGAGAGCTGCTATTTGGCGGTGAAATGCGCGAGAGAAAGAAGCATGTGGGAATCGACCATGAAATAATGAAATAAACGGACAAAAATTGCTGCCCAGAGAGAGCGAAAGAAGCAAATTGTAGGTAGAAGAGCTCCAGCACCAATCAACTTGGTTTATGCTTAGCTCGAGTGGAGAAAGAAACAATGGGAAACAACCACACGGCTTAAACTGAACGAACGGCTGCGTGATGCTTGAGCGCAAATACTTGCTCTGGTCAACTTGCAAAGGGGGAAGCACCCAGCGAAAAGATCATGGCCAGTATCGCGGAGACTGCGTTTGCTCAACAGCACCGTCGTCGTTACCAGTTCACTTACCTACAAATTTGCTGTACTGTGTATCGATTGCCGCGATGATTTTTGTGCAGGGTAACAACGGGGTCGATTGTGTAAGTTTCGAATGACTGTTTGAGTCCGTGTACCATGATGATAGATATTAATATAATTATGTACGGCATCGAATGATAGATAAGAGGTCAACAGATTTGACATTGTCTCGGATATTATCTTTGTTAGAAGGTAAACTGTATGAAATGGATTGATTGTTTTTTTCTATTATACGTAGAAGCATTTCAACTACAAAGATCATCGACCTTTAGTTTTAATTTACTTTGTTACAAAGACGATTTTATTTCTGATTTTATTTACTGAAATTTCTGCTGATACAGTGAACGAGAGTCGAGGTTTTTGCATATGAGTCAAATATCAACTCTACCCAACCGATAGAAAAAGTGTTCTCATAAAGTTCATATTATTTTCTCACAATTATGAGAATTTTCTTTATTATTGAATTGGTTTAGTTCATATAGTAGGGACATAAAACATTATTTAAAGATTAGAATCGAAATATTCCCATGCAACAATGAAGACCAATAATTTTTACTTGTTACCAAAATTGAGATCAATGTTTCTATTTATAGAAGAAAACATAATCTTGTGAAACTTGTTTCCGACATAAATAAAAACTACGATATTGGCGGCGAGAGATCTTAAACATTGGGATTCGCCATCAATACATAGAGTACCGTCTTGATGAACGTCCCTGAAATGCATGTACAATTAAAATTTTGTTTCGAAGTGGAAGCATTTTCGAATATTGATGCAACGATGCTTCATCATGGCGCAAATTCCCGGGGTTCATACCTCTTGGGAATTTTCTTCACATAAACGTTTTGTAACGGCCCAATTATACCGAATAATACTATCCAACTTTCTGGCAAAAAATGTGATGCATGAGACCGTTGTGAGGGTATCATCTCATTTTTTGACTAATAACGATGCTGTTTCGTTCTCGGCTCGATGAGCAATCTTTTTTCATTTGGATGATTTCGTGTGGTGCTCATAAACCTCCAGCTGGTTAACAATACACTTTGTCCAACTTCTATAAGACCAGGGTATGATCTTGCTGATTTGTGTCATTGTAACAATGCTTCAATTTATATTCTAGTGTGTAGGTATTGGTGACTACCATACATTGAATGTTTTTCATATGATGTGAGCAAGTGCTGAGCGTAAACGAATGTTTTTGTAATTTTCAAGTGTCAAGTATGCATAGGACCAGTTACATTTTCCGTTGTTTTAGTTGTTTTGATCAATAAATCAGGAAAACTTCGAAGGGAAAAGTGCTCACGGAGAGAGAAGAAAGATAAAGCGATGCATTTCACCAAGAAAATGTTAGTATCAGAGAAATTGTTCGTCGGATTGGACGATCGCATCAAGTAGTGTTCAATTATTTGGCGAATCCTCAATGATACGGTGAGAAGGAGAGAGTTCCGCGTAAATTGAAGCTTTCTGACCGGGATAAGCGAAGGTTAGAGCTCCTAATCTTTCACCATATCACATCGGAAGACGTCTTAGATTTGCCAAAGTTCAAATGAACTGACAGTGGGGCATGGTATATTATGAAAAACAATGATCCCAAAAGAATACATTTTGATATATATCATAACAAAAAGTTCTTCAATGTATAGATTATCTTCACTAACGAAAAAAAGTTCAATTTGGATGGTCCTGATGGTTTTAACGGGTACTGGCGTGATTTACGGAAAGAGGACTAGTATTTTTCAACCAGGAATTTCGGAGGAAGGTTGTGCTTGGTTTGGGCGAGATTCTATGCAGCAGGAAAGCTCAAGATAGCTTTCACATCATTCAATCACATGCGTGTTCTGGAATCCTCTCCTACCGTTTTTGTGTGGATATTGTCACGAAAAATTCACATTCCAGCAAAACAATGCTACTATTAATATCAGAAAGGAAACTAA
Source organism: Toxorhynchites rutilus septentrionalis (assembly GCF_029784135.1). Lineage (NCBI taxonomy): Eukaryota > Metazoa > Arthropoda > Insecta > Diptera > Culicidae > Toxorhynchites > Toxorhynchites rutilus. The sequence goes on along the minus strand of NC_073746.1, from coordinate 121,306,449 downwards.
GCAATGGATTAAGGACCAAAAACTTAATTTTTTGGACTCGCCAGCTCGTTCTCCAGATCTGCATCCTGTTGAAAATACTAGAGAGATCCTTGTACGCAGAATCTACACTGAGGGAAACGGTACAACCACGATTGAAGAGCTCAAGATCGTAATTTCGGAAACATGGAAAAATATCGAGAAATACGTTCAGCAGAATTTGGTAGATAGTATGCCAACACGAATTTTTCGAGTTATTATCCGAAATGGCATGGTTGCCAATTGTTGACATGTAATTCAACCGATTCACTGATAATATTTATGAATTTTGAAATGATCTTAAAGAAACTGGACAGCTGGAATTATCATATTTAAGCACATTAAATAAACAAACAACTCTTTTGAACGAAATTGACGTTGAATATACTTAAGCATGCATGCTACAATGTACTAATGCATCTTGTTGAAATTCTAACTTTTGGTGTTGCAACGAAATATAATCAGGGTGGTCTCATAGAAGTTGGACAGGGTGTATAAGCTAGCGTACACTCGGATATCCATTTAAACGTATGGCGATGTGAGATAAGAAAGGTCACGCTCACACGCCTATGCATTCTGTTCTCATTTCGTTTCTGCAGCCGAACTGAAAGGTGCATTTAGCGAAAATCGAGGTATCGATGATAATTCGATACTGATGGGTGCAATTGACTATGGATTTGATAGTGTAGAATACGAAATGTTTGATATAGATATTATGGATATTATTTCACTATATCGAAGAAATAACATTTATGAAAGCTGCGTTATAAAATTATTGCTTTCGAATGCCGCAATCGATCACCGCTTCCAATTGTTGGGAAGTGGGTCTTATTTTTGCTGTGTGATTTCGAGGAGGAATCCTTTCCTTCCCAAGCGTTAATAATCCTGCTCCGGATCAACGATGATTTCAATTGTTTTTTTTTCTCTACATATTTTGGCTGGTTCGTTTTTGACTTTCAACATATTATATTTTGGCTGGTTCGTCACTTTTACTTCCATTTTAGGAAGAATGTCGCAAGTGAGAATTGAACTCGCGACCCTTAGCGTGAGAGGTATGGATGTTACCTCTACGCCAGATCGCCTCCCATTCCAATTGTTGGGGCTTGGGGAAGGGGTACTATTTGCGCTGGGTACTTCCGAGAAGATTTCGCTGAGTCATTTTTATAAATTAGTGTATTCACAATTAACATGCCGTCTGTTTTCTTTCCGTATTGCCCTTTAAGGCTAAGAAATCATTTATAAATTAACGCGGACTATAGAACATTTCGGAAATTAAGCAGGTAATTGTAACAAAAAACTAGAAGTGGGTTATATATTTGATACAACCGCAAGGTGGACGTAGGATTAATGTTGGCTTAACAAACATATTAGACATTTACATCTTTCGAATAATGTGTTATCATACAACTTCGTTTAACCGGAAAAGAATTATTAACGCCTTTCGATTTGTGGTGCGATGGTTGTTTGTTGAATTATTCATCAAAGGCGAAGGGGTAATATTTCATTTAAACTGAAATATCCATGTTTGGGAAGGTCCTACAGGAATGTTCTTGGAATCAAATAAAAGCTGGTTGATAAGGTTAATTGGATTTGCTATTGAGTTGGTTGGCAAACAATTAGATTAGTCCAAAATATTCTTGAAAAACAAATAAAAATTGATTCTCCATTTCTTCCCGATATTGTTGCCCACTACACCTACACACACCAAGACAAAAATATGTACGTAAAATATTATAATATCTGAAAGTTGTAGCTTCAAAATGATGCGCGTTGATATGCGTTGATTATTCACGAAGTTACAGTATGTCAAAAATCACTTGAAATTCCGACATCGCGCTCTGTTTCTCTATTTTTTTTTTCGAGTGTATTTCTCCGTTTCAAATATGTTTGGTCCTCAATGTTTTCGCATTTTGACGTAAGCGTCAGAAGGAAAAATGTTCAATATGGCGCCTACACTAGGAAAACCAGATCTGTACAAAATGTGTGCACTTGATGAAAAAACATTGCCAACGGCTTAATTTTTGAAAAAAAATCAGTCAAACGTTGCTGACGATGGTCAGTTGGTTGTGGGAACAGCGAATCATAATCGTCCTTTCCACAACCGATTGACGTGTACATCCATCAAAGTATGTGAGAAATCTATCTCCAATTATTTTTTCCGACATACCGCCGTTGAGCGAAGTATGGATGTATGGGAAAAAAATGACCTTCGAATTTTCAAACGGGACTTTATTAAAAATGTTGATTCCCACGAAAAACTACCCTATGCAAAATTTTGTCTCAATCGAACTTCATTTAATAGTGTCGCATATGCATGGCTAGTTTGACTTTTTTGAAAACCGAAAAATCACCCAAGAGAGGTGTAAAGGAAATCGGGGTTTTCAAAAAAAAATTTTGATGCCAAATTGCATGAAACGTCAAGAAATATTGTCATCTAGACATATTTTTTGTCAAATATCAACACTCTGGCACTAATGGCATCAACATTTTTTTTACCCCTTGTGTGATTTTTCGATTTTCAGAAAACTTATATTTGGACACTTTTTACTGAAATATTAGTCATTCTTCTAACAAGTTGGTTCACGTAACACAACTTATACAGTATCTTGAAAGTTTCAAATAAGAACTTCATCAATAGGTGTCGATGACTAGACCTCCAAAATCACGACTGAAAATTTCGTCGCCCAATGCGAGTTTCTTGCGGGGCCCAACTTGCGGATAAATTATTAAATCTTCAAACTTAGTTTGTAGACAATTTTTACATGATCTTACAATATTTTGTTTGTTTTGAAAACGAATTAACGAAAATAATACATGCCAAAGTCATATTATATGGGTTTAGCAAAAAACCGTAGTACAAATCACTAGTACTATAAATTAATAAAGAATATAGCATAAACATTATAATAATATGGTTATGAATTATGATTTTTTTACATATCCTATAGTTACATTTACCTATTCTATAAAATTTCTTTTAAAACCCTATTCAATTTGGATTATCTGGAGACGGGGCGACAAACGTGTTCATAAAGAAAAAAAATCTTCATTTTCAGACAATAATTTGCAAATACAAAAAAAGGGGAAAACAACGTAGAATAGAGAACTCTACAACTTGGACAGCTGTTCGATTGACATCTGTGGGATGGGGGGCCCATTAATAGTTTTTTTTGGCATGTAAGATCCCAGTTTTTTTTTTTTGAAATTGCAACTAGTTTTTTCCCTCTTATTGCATTTTCAAAGCTGCCCGTTTCTTCGCTTTGGCATCCGCAGTTAGGTTTTCATTGATGTTGATACAATGAGTAGAATCGATCCCGACGTGCTGGAGATTGAGATCTCGTTTCATGAGATATTTGGAGTAGAGCTCATCTCTCAAACGAACTGCATTGAACTCCATTAGTGTGAGACAACGGATAATCTACCCGAACGCAAACGCTTGCAATGTGGGAAGCATAACGCTCTTCAATACGAACGATTTTCCAGACAACTGGAGCTCTCAGCGACATCATCGATTTGATTTTGGAGATTTCGTTTCAGCTAGTCGAATATGGTATTGACCTCGATCCTCATGCAGTAATTTTGTTTGTTTGTTTAATCAAAACATTTCGTCAGCGTCAATATGACAGTTTCCAAAGAAAGGCTTCAATTCATTGTCCTTCTTTTGAGCGGATCACTGGTTCAGCTGTAAATAGCTACGACATCGCCTGGCAATTTGTTCTTCACTAGTGAACATAGCTCACTGAGTAAGACACAGTTGATCACAACAGTCAACAGATCTATCGATGTGTGGACACAGATGGAAATTGAGCAAACCCAAAATGCAATGGCGTTTGTAGAACCGTATTGATTTGATCTTTGAAATTATACTCAAATAATTCGGAAATGTTTCAATTTCAGGAATAATTTGAAAAAAAGAACATAGTTTGAAGGGTACATATTAACTTAGCGAGAGATTGCTGCGAGCCTAAGAAGCTAAGCCAAGAACTATAGTCGCACCAAACGACTGTTTAACATTGATCACTTGAACCAGCAATTAAAATAAGAGACGAGCTAAGCTTGTCCGTTAGTTTTAGAACAGTTCAGAGATGCCTTGTTGAGAAGCACGGAAGCATCTCCAAACGCGGTTGGCCCTGAAAATGGTAAGAACTGGTTTAATATTATTCTTTTGTTAGACAATACAAAAGTGAACCTGAAGGGATCCGACGAGAAACGTTCATCCTCTTATTGATTCATTTTTCAAGCCACAATACACAAACAAAACGATCAAACATGGAAAAGGAAATATTCTGGGGAAGTTTCCCCTGATACGGCGGTGATCTAATTTTCGAGTTATAGAAGATAATGGATCTGTACCACTATGCTGAGATCATCGCAAACATAATGTTTATTCTATACAGTTTATGTTAGCAAACAACCCAGACTGTAAAGAAGAAGATTCAGTATCATAAAATAGATGTTAGGCAAAAGACTGCCAGTCTCTCGTGGCAAATTGTTAAAGAGCTCGCGAATCCTGTGAAATCGACATCATCGTCATCACTGTATGAACGTCTCTGGTCGTTTGATTTTAGAAGGTTTAGAATTGGTAGCTTGATTTGCTGGCTCAATTGCTTGTCTGCAGAATTCAATCGAAGGTCTCGAGCTAGAGTGTGAACTATTGTCCATTTCTTTGTCTAATCCTCATACTCTCTCAGGTTCAAGTTTGATATTTCAAATAATGATCCTGTGCAAAGTAAAAAAATCACAAAAAATCAATATTGGTATCAAAAAAAAACACGGAGAAACACATGGCTACTTGAAAATCTTTTTGAAACGGTACAACGGCACAATTTGCGAAATACGATCAAAATTAGCAATCCATTCCCTATAAATCCGTTGAGAACATTGGCCATCGGAGTTCTAAAACCGCATATAAATCTGATAACAAAAAAAGTACAGAGAACAATGATGACCTGACCTGAGCCACTTGAAAATCCTTCTCTTAGAACGGACTTGATAAATGTGTCAATAAATCCATACTTTAAATTTTGTAGAAACCTGAAGATGTAAAGATGAGCAACGGGGTAGCGAAAAACCCCCCGGCACACACTTTTCCCATGTAGCCTTCATCAGTGGTGTTGTTGGGCAGGGTTAGCAATGTAATGTGCGTTGTCCTCTCGCATGCGGTTTTATTGGCACTTTGGCCAGCAAAAATCAGCAGAGTTTGCAGAAGAGGTACAGTGAATAAACCTGTTCCAAAAAGTATACACCAGAAAATATCGGGATAACTACGAGAGCGCGAGATAAGAGAGCAGAGAATGATCCGCAAAACCCAGCAGGAAGAGGGAGACATTTAACCTGCCCTCCGTTGATGTATTTGTGTGTTCGCGCTGTAGTGGGTGGCGGCACGTATAAGCGGGAGTTCAAAGGCGCGAGGCGATGGACGAATGTGCGTGTGTATGTGTGTGCGCTGTGTTTTAGCTGCCTGCCACAGTTGGGTTTATGATGCGAATCCCAACACTCGACGGTAGGGAGGAATTCCGCGGATCGTGCCAAACTCCGTTATCGATTCTCGACCTGCCCCAGCATGATTTTCTTTCTCGTTTTCCTGCTACTTGTTGTGAAGCAGTATAATATATTCTCTGATTATCTGTCTTATCAGTGGGTTTTATTGCACCGCAGTTTCGCACAGTTTCGATAGACAATTAATTTGGGTAGAGAAAATAATCATGTTTTTCCATCCTTTGATTTTTATCTCTAACAACGCATCAGCGCCCTTCTCTACCCGATAAAACAATGATCGACTGCGACACCATATAGACATTGGGGGACAGCGCAGAGGCTATTTCACTATCTCTGTTATCGGTGACATCTGATTCGATGATATCTATTCGATAACATGGAAATAGAATTTTGATTATCGAGCTTCAAACCAACCACTCATTGTCAAATTTAGGGTAGATTCATAGAATTACTATGAAATTCGCTTTCGTGGATAAACCGCACCGCGGATCATCCGCTCGCAGAAAATGGGGGTTCTACTGTATGTTTTAATGTTTTTAACGATCTACGCATACGTGCAACGTTCGTGACTCTTGTGTTCATAATTGTGTTTGACGTACCAAGGTATAGACCGCCAAGTCGAGAACCACCGACAAAAATGAAAAAAAAACAAACCATTCCTTGTATTCCTTTCCCGATGTATTTAATTTACGAATCTGACATGTTAGTTCTCGTGAACGTTAAATTTAAAATGAAAAAAAGAATATATTTTTGTCGTAAAGTAGAAAAATTAAATAAAGAAAATCAATATAAATTTCGTTGTTGCAAATGGGTTGTTCTTCATCGAACCACAGAATGTAACATTAATATAAGCATTGAATATTTTGCTCAGCTCAGGTGAATATGGCATTGCCGAACGATCTTCCATGTCAATTTTTATGAATCATTGTCCGTTATTATCAGTATTTCTTCGTTGTCATATTGGACATACACCTAGGCTTGCGGTCTTATCGTTGGTGAAATCTTCACAAAATGAAGTGTACATTTTCCATCTGCCATGCAAGGGTATAAAAGTTTTAGAACACTGGTAAGAATATCGAACAGTAACCCATATTTCGTCATAAGCAGACCCAGCAGATTTAAGTTTTTAAATTTGAATGACAATTTTTATTCGATGTTGTTGAAATACTTAGAAGACATCCTGAACGTAACTTAACTATTTTTCTATAAATCCCCTTTGCATTTCAGCCAAAATATTATCCAGAATATCAAATAATTAACAGAGACAATTTTCGTTCAAGATTTTTCCCTACCTGCAGAGAATATGTTATTCTGTTACACAGAACCAGTGTCTTAGAATATCAACAAATATTCACGAGAAACGAATATGATTTTGTTCCAGTGTAAATGACTTTTTTTCAGCTTGAAACACACTGCCCTCATTATATTGATGACAATAACAAACGAGTTCATTTTGTTCATATCGCTGTTGCTTGAGCAAATTTGCTATAATGAATGAATGCGACATTGAGTGGGATTCATAACTTCGCTGTTATTTATACTTTGGATATCAAAAGCAACGAATTGATATTCATCACATCCGAAACGATATTTGTTCTGGCAGTGAAGTTAAGTTCAAAATAAATTTTATTTGGCGAGACGGTAGCAAAGGCATATGCAGAATGGATACAACGAGTGGTTTTAGCTACCGTCAAGTCATTTGCGACATCGGGAATTTCATAAGGTATTTCCGATTACGGTATCCAGCAACTGCAAAACCCAACCGCACTCAGCAGCCTCAGGTTAGAAGTTAACAACAACTGATATTCATTTGGCTGAAATGAAATTCAGTTCTGACGTTTCCGATAATCAAGATGAAAATGACACTGGGTGGAAAAAATAAACATCAAAACATATTGAAGGACAAAAGTTCATTTGCTCATATTCAATGGTTGCCTGGATCTGTCATTTTAATTTTCGTTCGGAATATATAGGTTTTCGATGCAGCCTAGTCCGAAAATCTATGCATTTGATCTTAGCGAAGATGATTTTTTCCAACACTGCACAGAACACACAATAGAGTCAAATAGAGTGAAATCACTTAATTTTTTTGTTTTAAAGTGGGTTAATTTTACTCGAAAATTCATAACAATTTACGCTTCACAGAAATGGTCAGACGTGACGTCTGAGACGTCCATATCGCATATCGTCTATAGCGAATGACATTTGCACAACCCGCCGATGTCGAACGGATGACAGAATGTGATATTGCAATCGATTCGGGTAATTTTGACTCGATTGGTTTTCGGAATACGGATGAGTAGTTGATCAATAGACGCATCTGGATTTTTTGAGGAAATTACACTAACGATTTCCTCAGGGCGTATTTTGTCAACTATCCAAATTGAAAATGTGCATATGAGGTAATCCTCGCTTTTGCCATCCAGCCGAACACATCTAGCAAGGTGTGGAACCGAAAACATGTAACGTTGTAATGAGGGTCATTCTATCTTTCGTTATTTTTTTTTGTTTGAACAAACGTGCTGTAAAGTGACAATGCTGGCGTTTAGATAGACCTGGTAATAGCAAAGGTTGTATCTGCGTTGCTCATGATAACGTTTCGCAAGTGAGTGTATTTTTCCTCGCACAGCTTCTGATTGTCTAGCATAGAATGAAGTTGAGATATTGACAAGTTATGCATCGCAAAATGTTTGTATTAGTATGTTCTAAAAATCTTTCGAATCTTTCAGTTTTTATGTAGAATCTGAAATACACAAGTAGGAGCAAAAAATATGTTTTCCATGGTGACCCTAGCGCAACCTAGAAAAAGCGCTATATCGGTTATTTCAAAAATAGAAAAAAACTTTGTTCAACAAAGAACTCTCAAATAACTGGGACTATAACATTGTCGAACTATGTTTACCTCTAGAGATGTCTAAATTTTTAGTGTATTCGATTATCGATTTATCGTGGGGCCATTTTTAAATAATCGATTCATTCGAATAATTGTCTTTCAGTATTCGATTAATCGAGCGAATATTTATTTCTTGTAATCAAAATGAACAGACATTTACAATAAAAAGATTATGCAGAATATGCAGGAAAGTAGTTTTTGAATGGTATTTCAGTATATTGCCCATTCCATATTTTTTTTGCGGGCGATTGAAAAAAGAGCACATCATGCAAATGATGCAAAATATTTTTATTGCACCAACATACATTTTTGTGTGTTCAAAACTGCCTGTTCTTCGAAGTTGTTGAAATAGCAGATTTATTTGAAAATTTCTACTTGGTTTACTAGTCTACTAGTAACTACTAGTTCAAAAGAAGTATTTTTGTAGAATTATTGACCACTAGTATTTTCCTTGACACTCTGAATTTGATTACTACCACTTTAGTACAGGAACTTAGATCGCCTCCTTTAATTCCGTCTTTTACTCCTGCAGACGCTGAATTCTTTTCCCCAGTCTTCTCCACCATCAAGAATTTTTTTTTATCTGTATTATAGTGACTTTCAACTCATTTGGCTGATTCATCACTTTTACTTCCATTTTTGGAAGAATGTCGGGAGTGAGAATTGAACTCGTGACCTTTAGCGTGAGAGGCATGGATGTTACCACTACGCCAGATCGGCTCCACTATCAGGGAATTATCTTATGCTTCAACCGTAAATGGTTTAGCATAATCGAAGAATTTCGACAAACAAATTTCACATTGTGCACTGTATTTTTGGAAAAAATGGTTTCCTTTTTCATTAATCGCGATTAATGTGATAATTATTCGATGTATTCATATTTTAATTTTTCATTATTCGATACAAAATTACTCGCTTCAAATTGCAGATATTCGATTATTTCAATTAATCGAACGATTAACAGACGTCTCTATTTACCTCTATCCATAAAGATAAGAAAGTTAGATTTTTTATACTATATATATTATATATTATTTTTATTTTATTCATTATTTCATCGACATTTTTGGTCACCCTATTTTTGATAACATAAAATTGAGCGCTCTATCATTTGTAACAACTTTGTCGAAGACAGTTTTTGGCTAGAGAATAACTGTCGAGCTCTAAATGCTAATTTCAACTTAAATGCATCTCCTGGACCATTGTGCATTGGAGAAAAAGATGGAGAGTGTCGTTCGAAAGGTGGGTGTCAACGATGAACTCCAGATTATAGTTCCTTCTTCGAATCACGATTACTCGCGTCGCTGTGCAGTCGCCTAACATGAATCCAGTAATGTCTTCAACAACATACGCTTTGCGTGTCACCTTGCAAACCGAGCTCATACATGAAGAAATTCAGTAAGAAAAAAAATCAAGATAACACCAGATCTCGACGTTTTATGCATTTTTAAGTCATTTGGCATCGAAAAAAAATTCGATTTTCTAAATTTTCATGAAAAAATCAAAACCTTGAGTGCTTTGAGGCACCCTCAAATTAATTATGTGCGATTAAGCTGAAACTTTGCACAGATCATTTTTTTTGGACCAATAAACAAAATGTACGTGGTCGGTCCTTAAATTCGATAATTATTTTTTTCCATACCTTCATTGCCTCTTAGGCTAATTCCCAAAAGCTCGATTTTCGGCCAAAAATTTTTTTTCAAGATGACACCAGATCTCGACGTTTCATGCGTTTGTGATGACGTTTAAGTCATTTGGCTTTAATTTGATATGCCGATCATTTGAATCGGTCTAGTATTTCGAAAGTTATAAATTTTTGAAAAAAGTCATTTTTGGAAAAACGAGAAAAAGGTTGATTTTTCGGACACCCCTAAAATGAAGGGGTCACCCTACTGAAAAAATAAAAAAATACGGGCGTTAATTGGAAAATCCGCGTAAAAAAAATCGCGTAAAAACCTGGGTGTATATAGAGGAGAGATATTTTAGATATGCAGTAGAACCCGATTATCCGCGGAATAATGAAAATTGAATGAATGAAAATCGAGGATAACGCAATAAACGACTAAAAATGAGATGCAAACACGGAAAAAATATTTCAGCATCAAACCTATGTTTTATGAATACAGAAATCATTAGACTTTTCTTATATTGTGGACGCCAGTGGCCAAATAATGTAAAAGCCACGATAAAAAGAGCATGAGCCTACCACTCATAAACAAATTCCCGGAAGTCGTATAGATTTACTACGGAACTCGACGTCGCGAATAATCCGAATAATCGGGGATCTACTGTATATAATATGATAGACTTGGAAGTTTAGTGTCATTTCTGTTAGAAAGATTCTTTGCTGTCAAAATCTGTATTTAACCTTTTTAATGCAAGTATTTAACATTTCCTTTTTTCTTGTCTTCCATTCCAGTACACGACTGCATCGGTGTGTACCGTGCCTCGTTCGGAGAATTCGGGCCGACCTACTAGGGCATGGCAACACTGTTCCCGGTAACGTTTCAAAACGATTGTTTGAATCGATACGGAAAACGACCGGTGTTCCTCACATTTCCTAGTGTTATCCATCTGCTGGCTGCTGGAAAAAACGGATCTGTTTTTGGATTCCACCACCGATAGCGCGGACGAACATATCACAAAGGCAACGTTGAGACGTGCTCATAACTCTTTGGCAAGTTTGGCAAGGTGCCAAAATTATTAATATCACACTATCCACCAGAGCCAATTTCTCGTAGATATTGTCCCAGTCGAATTGTGCACGTTTGGAATTGCAGCTAAAACCGAAAGAAACACAACCAGAAAGGGTTTCCCTACCGTGTTACCATTTCCGCCAGGCACACTTCAGTGTTTGGGTGATATACATGTGTGTGGTCACACGACCGCCGCCGCTGTTGCCACTGAACGCCAACCAAGGGCCAAAAAAAGTTCTACAACTACCAGCATCGACAGTGATCCGGTTTTTTGTGCGGTAGCGAATAATTTGGATCGAAATCAAAATCCAATCTGGGACAGTACCGGCGGATTGTTGCAGCTTTCTGACTAAGGGGGAAAAACCTAACAGAGCCAGCCATGACATCGTCACAACCGAACAGAGAATTTGTTGAAGGATGGACGCTGGCACAGACTCTCGGAGAAGGAGCTTACGGGGAGTAAGTATCATTTGAGCTACGGCTGCATTCTAATCGTTTTATCGTAATTCGTTTCTTTTATTGTGGATGCCCATCCTTCTAGCGAAGAAATGTGGAAATATTTCACCAATAAACCAGAAGAGGAAAGGATGGGCATCCGCGATGGAGCTACCTCACCGCAACAACTCCACTTATCACACACCATTTGTGCATCCTGTCCTTATCCTTGTTTCTCTGTTACTCTCTTTCTCTGCCGGAACGTGCGCTCTCAATCGCTGGCTCTCTCATCATGTTTTTTTTGCCAACCACCCACCCATCGGGATCTGGTCGAAATAATAAAACTCACACATAAACCGCCAACAACACTATCTCGTGTCCAGAGTAAAACTGCTAATCAACCGCCAGTCGGGTGAGGCCGTCGCGATGAAGATGGTCGATCTGAAAAAACATCCAGATGCTGAGAGTTCCGTCAAAAAGGAGGTTTGCATCCAGAAGATCCTGCAGCATACCAACATACTGAAGTTCTTCGGTAAACGGACGCAGTGCGATATCGAATACATTTTCCTGGAATATGCTGCCGGAGGAGAACTTTTCGACCGAATCGGTGAGTTATGTTGTAGCAGGCAGATTACTTGTCTTTTGTCTGGTGCTGTGATTTATCAGGATGAGGGGGGACAGCTCTTCCTCTTTCCCCAGTGGTGGATACTTCAATGTGATGAATGTGAATGCAGAACCTATTTGTTAGTCGTTTTAAAAATTGTGCACACAGTACACTGTTTTTACTGCAAAAATCAAACAATATGATGCTTACCTGCGTTTCAAGCACACGCAATTTCACTAAATTTCGTGATTAAAACAACAGTGGCATAGCACCCGTGGCATAGCGAAAAATGTCAGTTAAGTTTTCATGTCGCAGCAATGATTTCGGCTGAAAACTAACCAAAAATTGATATTTGCTGAACGCGGGCATCAATCTTTTTGCAATTTTGCATACGGTGGTGGGATCACACCGCGTGACTCTTGGTTAGCAGAAAATGATATTGGCGCACCTTTTTCCATGACACTGTTTCCAAAAAGGAATCGATCGGTTTGATGCGGGAAGCTAGCCTAGGTTGTGATACCAAAAGCTTGAGAAGTTTTGCTAACGACATGATGACAGTAAATACAGCCCTTTCGAATTTAACTGAATTGATTTAGTTGTTATTGTTGTTTAATAAGTGTATATAAAGTTGAGTGGATAGGGGCCCCATATGAGCTCCACTGTAGAAAATATCAGTGTTCATTTTTTTTGTATAATAACTATGCTACTACTTTTTTATTAAATTTCCAAACATGTCATTACATTGAATATGATTTTTTTTGGTAAACTTCATAAGCTAAATTAAATAAATAGATGTTGTGTGTGCAATTACTGAAACCACTGCTTGTTTTAGAGGAACTAAAACAAGTTTTACTAAAGAAAAATAGATTGCGATGAGCTGAATGAATGTTGGAATTTAACAATGAATAACACATCGCTTCCAATAAGCACTAAAATAAGCATGCAATCATCTATATATTCTATCTGAAAACTGACTGAGGAATAAAGACTTCCTTGGATGGGAGATATTTCTCAAGAAATTTTATGGCCAATTGCCACAAACCTCGATAGTTTGGTAGCTTGAAAGCACACTTTATCACAAGGCATACAAATATTACGATATAGGGGAACTGGGGTTAAGCCCGGCCCCATAAGGGAAAGTATTGTGTTTGTGAGATCTGAGGGCACATATTGTTATGTTACCCTCACAGAACCATTGTCTAGATCATTTTCCATGAGATATAAGATATATCAGTGCTTTTAAACGGCAATTTTTCAAGTATTGATAACTGATAAAAATGGTCAAATTTTGTCATAAAATAATAGTTTAATTTGAATTACTGTTATCAGTAATTTTCAAAGCTGACATAAAAACAAAGTTTACCAACCAGTGCGGGCACCCTTGATCTATATAAACAAAAATGATTTGGTGTCCGTTCCTCACGATTTAACTCAAGAAGGGAGCAACGGATTTAAACAGTCAATATCAGGATCGATGCGTCTTAGTCTTCGTCAGGTTTATATGCCTAAACAGAATTTATATACCACGAATATAAATAACGTATAGAAAAATAGTTTCTGCGGGGACTTGAGTGTTCGAAATTATTTAAATGAAAATATCAATTGTTGGTGGGACGTAGTTCGCCGGGTAAGCTAGTTTGTCAATAAACAAACTTGACACCAGCTGAACCAGGTTGAATGTGGCAATCGCCAAATGGGAGGTATTCTAATTCTAGATGTCGCTATCAAATATGATTCGAATCGCTCAACTGATTCCGGAGATATGGACGGAACAAGCTCCGGTGAACATGAAATATGGAAAAGAAAGTACAGTAGAACCCCGATTATCCGCGGAATAGTCTGGTTAGCTCACCGCGAATAACGCAACAAATGACTAAAAATGAGTTCCAAACATGAAAAAAGAAATTTCATCATGAAAACTATGTTTTATCAGTGCAGGAATTACTAAGCTATCCATCTAGAAGGTTGTGTACACCAGTGGTCAGATAATGTGAATCCCATGATCAAAACAAAAGTGCATGAGCCTATCACCCACTGACAGATTCCGGGAAAGCTTATGGATCTACTATGGAACCCGCTGTCGCGCATAATCCGCGCATGGATAATCGGAGTTCCACTGTAATTTGATATTGGGCAAAGGACAGAAACTCCACCAACGATAGTCTCTTCTGCGAGGGTGAGGTTCTCCTGGAATCCACTCTCACAATTCGATTGGGAGCTGTGCGGCATCTGAGATAGATGGAAAATATGCCCCAATAACCTTCAACTAACTGGAAATCATGCCGGGCTTACTCCACTCGAAGGATGACGGTCTTACCCCAACAGCATGCATTTTTTTAAAAGGACTATTTCTATTAATTTATTGCTTAACTTAACTCAACTCAAATCCCAGTGATAGTTAACGATTCAGGGGACAAACTGTGGAACAACGAAAAAGGATTTGAAACCTCGTTCAAGAATAAAAACTTATATTCCACTACCGAAAAATGTCATCTGATTGCACATCATCGGCATTCGCGTTTGTTTTGATTAATATTTTAACATTTGACGAATCTTTTTTTTTATCTGTATTACAGTGACTTTCAACTCATTTGGCTGGTTCGTCACTTTTACTTCCATTTTTGGAAGAATGTCGGGAGTGAGAATTGAACTCGTGACCTTTAGCGTGAGAGGCATGGATGTTACCACTACGCCAGATCGTCTCCACATTTGACGAATCACGGTGGGTTGTTGTTGCACATTGTTCAAAAACATAGTTAATTAGTAAAACTCAAGGGGTACCGGTATTACCCCTAGTTCCCCTAGCATTTCACGGGAGCTCCTCGTAGTATCGAATGGTAATAAAAGGGTCCACAGTAATCGAGTCCTGTTCCCGGAAACGTTAATGATACCCTTTCTGGTGGCAACTTCCCCATAAACTGTTCCATGTGCTCTGGTTTGCAATGGAAACATTTGATACATGAATGTACTAGGCGTTGTGCAAAATTGCGAATATGAAGCGCCAAGAGCGGGTTCCTGAACTGTTGCTGTCAACAGCTGCGGGGGGGAGCCGGTGAGAGATGTGTTGGCTCGGTTAGACCTTGATTACATGTCCCAAATATATGTATTCCTTAAAGCTATCGATCTTCGTGTGTGATTGTCCTTATACCCTTAGTTTTTCCTTTTCCTTTTCCTTTGTGAGAGATCGGATCCCTTCTTAAGAATAAGATGAAATGTAAATACATATTAGATATACGATAGGTTTAAGAATTGAGTGTGATGAGTGTGATTGAGAGTGTGAGTGTGATCATTGTCAACATATCCTCATATCCCCTCCTTTTCCTGAAGAAAATATGTCACCCTTCTAAACTCGAGTTGACCGCGAGTAATCGGTTTCCTATATTATTAACATTAGAATTAAGGAAAAATGTATATATACTAGTAACAATACAGTAAGGAGTTCGGCTCCTTTAAACCTATGTAACTGAGCCTGTAAAAATAAACGATTTAAATAAAAAAAAAAAAATAACAGCTGCGGTGCAGCAAGGCAGCGTTTCGTAATCAACCACCGATGCGCAATATGCTCTTCGATATCATCGGAGATAGAGTCTTCAGTCTCGAATTCTTCTTGATCTATCCATCGCGAACTATGTTCTATATTCTGGGTAAACCGTACGATTATGGTGATGTCTTCTGTTGCCTCGTGTAGTTCGGCTATGGTTGAATCCATTACGTCTCCCTTGTGATTCAAATTTGTGGATGAACCATAAACGATGATTATAACAACAATAAAAAATCGTTGGTAGGTAAAATTCCGGAACGCTACGAATCCTTCCTTTAACTGGTCCGGTGGAAGCTCTTGATGTATTGGAGAACTAAATGACGACAAAAATCAATACGGTTGGAGACGCCAACCCGGTTCATTCGATCCAGTCGACGAAATTCTTCAACTCATCCGGAGACATTTCCGGCGATAAGACCGTCAGCGGTTTTTTTTCAAATCAGATACGTGTCATCAGTTGCCTCTAGCATGATTATTGGATCTACGAGACTTGATTTGCCATATACGTTTTCCAGCGCGACAGACAGGATGACAGCCAGTAGTAGAGCTCTAAGTTGCCGAATGTGTTGCGTGTCCGCTAACAGAGCGAACGATAGTGGGTTCAATCCTAGAACAACCCCCCCCCCCCCAAATTGCCGTTTTCCAAGGGTAGAGGTGAATGAACTGAATGTTCAAAGCCGCTAGACAATAAAAGAAGAAGACAGCCATCAGAATATCGTCGGAACAGTCCAGGAGAAAGCTCGAGTGAGTGTATGCAGTGTACATGAGAATATAGATCACAGAACAACTACCAGAGCAGTGGAAAAAAGGTTGATTAGCTCCATCTATAAAAAAAACTTGGGTTGTGAGAAAAAAACTTGGGTTGTTTTTCGCTATTTATTGCCAATGCAGATATATAGGAAGTTATGCAGATTTGTAGGAAGTTATCAGGAGAGACCCATGTCCGGTTGCTTGACGACGAATCGGATTTTTACACTACGGCAAATCCACCAAAAGTGCTACATGTATCAAGTCTCTACGCACCACATCTTCGTCAACTTTAAAGCCGCATATGATACCATCGAGCGAGTACAGCTGTGGAGAATTGTGGGCGAGCACTGCTTTCCCCGAAAACTGACAGCATGGAAGTAATCCCAAGCACTTGATGTTTTCGAACACCAAATTGTTGAGAAAAATGTTCGGCGGTGTACAAGAAAACGGAGTATAGAGAAGGAGGATAAACCACAAACTGGGGCAAATTTACGGCGAACCCAGCATCCAGAAAATCACCAAGGCTGAGCGAGTGCGATGGGCAGGGTATGGTGCAAGTTTAGAGGACACCAGCCAAAATGATGCTCACATCGTATCCCGTGTGGACAAGAAAGAGGAGCCCAGTGAGCGGAGTGGTTGGATCAGGTGGATCAGGATTTGGCAAAAATCGGTAATCGAGTATCGAAATGATGTTTACTATGTGGGCTGAAAAGTCCCGGGATTTTTAATGAAAACAATCGTTTTTTAGGCGAAGCTGTATTTATTTCTCAACATAGTTTCCTTCGAGGGCCACACACTTGGTATAGCCAGTTTTCAACATTTCGTTTCCTTTTCTGAAGTACGAAACGTCTAAATCTTCGAAATATGTCTCAGTGCCATTCTGCAGATCCATTGTCACAAAACGTCGGAAGAAGTCCACTAGATTACGCTCCAACAACGTCAAACTTGCTGTTGAATCATCAACGCGCCGCTGTTTATGGTCGACGGTCAGCAAACGCGGCACTTATCGTGCGGATAGTTTTTTCATGTCCCAATTGTTGTGCAAAATGTATCCCACTCGTTCTTTTAAAATGCCTACGGCCTCATCTAACATCTACCTTCACTCTACGATCGTTCAAAACGAGTCGTTGCACTTGTTACACTAAGATTACACAACACAAGATTGAACACAAGCACTAGATAGTCTAAAATTGAATGCTGGACGTAGCTCGATCGGAATACTCTTATTTTTTGCTGTTCAAAAAAAATCTCTGAGTGATGGCAAGTTCTAATGTATAACCCAGATTGTGAGGGCTTCGAAAAAAATTATCATCATTCCATGGGGTCTAATGTGAAAAATTGGATGAACCTGAGGTAACTGAACCATATTTTTTGGACTTTATTTATTCGAGAGATGGTTGTTGTAGAGTTGGGTTGTAGCATATCTGATTGCGAACTCTTATGTATATTTTTGTTCCCCGATTATGCTCAGCTGCCTGGACTCAAGAAAGATCTATAAACAGACCCTTACCGGCAAAACACAAAAATAGTAAATTCCTTTGTACGTTTTAGGTTAATATAGGCTGATACGAAAGTAGGTATTCCGAGTTACCGATTCAGTTACCGATTTTTCTAATCCCAGGGTTGAATTTTTCTTGACATACCGTGGATTATATAATTCAAACGCGTTGAGTTGAGGTTCACCTCTAAATTATTCGAAACGTTAGAACGGTAATAACGAGAAAACATTTATATTGTAGTGAGTAGATGGATATCAACTAACCAAACGCGATACGAGTAAATAACAAATCTGCAAGTACCCCAGACGCAGAATATGTTGGTCTCAATAGAGGCGAATGAACTGCGAAGTTTAAAGTCTCTTAAAGCCAGAAAAGAAGAAGAAGAAGGTGGTCTCAACATATATCTCATTAATTCTTTTCATTGTAATATTTCCCTGATTTTTATAAATGCTAGAAACATATCAAATAATAAACTACTGTCTATCTATTTTTTAGAACCGGACGTCGGGATGCCCATCCCGGAGGCACAACGTTACTTCAATCAGCTGCTATCGGGGGTGGACTATCTGCACATGCGCGGGGTAGCCCATCGTGATCTCAAGCCGGAAAACCTGCTACTAGACGAGCATGATGTCGTAAAAATATCAGACTTCGGAATGGCGACCATGTTTAGGTATTAGGTACAACTTTGCAAACTTTTTGAGCATAATGCCTAAGGAAAGCGTTGATTGTTTTTATTTTCTCATACAGAATGAAAGGACGCGAGCGTTTGCTGGACAAGAAGTGCGGCACGCTGCCGTATGTTGCACCGGAAGTGCTAGTGAAACCGTATCAAGCGACGCCCGCGGACATTTGGTCCTGTGGAATTATCTTGGTCACAATGCTAGCCGGGGGTAAGTGAGCCACATCACGTTTACTGCATCAAATCGCACATTTTATTAACAATACAACCTACCAAATATTGAAAAAAAGCTTTTTTGCCCTTTTGTTCCAATGCTTCTTCGGTGTTGAAAGCAATTCAATTATTTTATGTGACTCAAGCATATTGCACTTTACCCATGTCCCGGTTTGATTTGCGCTGTGTGTTATTATGCTCCGAAGGACCCTATGCGTCACATATGTTTTTTTCCCTCTTATGTCTTGAACGCAATGAATCGCATCGCAATCATGGAATGTGTCAGTACCGCTGTATGCCTCCATTTGCTCGACCTCAAAGCACCATGCCCAGCTCAAGAATGCGCGCCTAATTCGCAAGTATACTGTATGTTGTGGAATCAATTATCATCTACGCATTTATAATTCACGAACGCCTGATTTATTTCGCTCAGCAATTGCAAATCAAATAGTTTCCATCAGCAAGAAAGCAAAACCGCGGCTGTGTTGTGCACTGTAATTGAATGTTGTTTCACTTTATTTCGTGAGTGTTGTGTACTTTTGTTTCCTTTCGTTTTCGTATGATTTCCGGCTGAATCTTTGGTATTCTAGCTGTAGAATGTTGATTTTGTTACAGTATCTTCTAAAGCTTTAGTACCAGAGGTCCAACTGGGAATTGCTTGCTGCACTGGTTACAATCATAAGTTTCGATCCACCTATCGTTTTGAATAAAAAGCAATTAAAACAAAACCAATCCTTCACCCGATAAACTCCAGCCTTATTATTCGCTTGTGTAATGCATCACACCTAATTAAACTATTACGCTAACCCAATGATGATGAAAACTGTGAAAATATGAAGAATGTGTGAGTGTGTATTGTTTTTTTTTTTCAACAAAGTGCACCAAATAACAGATAAGTTGTGTAAAATGAATGAAATATGCTAAGCAAAATCGTCTCGCGCTATTATTTTCTATATTCGCTCTTATACTGAATTGTACTATGTCGTTTGCACGCTTCTAATACTAATTGCTTGTTGACTGCTAAATATGATGAGAACAGATTTCATGTTCGTTATGACGAACTCATCAAATCACAACTTCGGTGACACGGGAGTCACACTGATTTTACGAATATAACACTATTTGCATACATAAAATCTATCTATACAAAGGAGTATACAAAAAAAATGAACAGGCGAAATTTGATCAATCATCAAATAGTCATAACTCCTTAAGAAACGCACTTATTTAAATGTACCTGGATGCATTTGATGGGGAGAATTATTTAGGTTTATTAACCTATGGCTGGAGGATATGTTCCGGATTTTCGGCGGGTATGTTAAAAAAATATTTTTTCACTGCTTCTTTTTTAAAGTATGATATTTTGAATAGTGTTAATACATGCTTTGATACGCATATTCCACGTATTGTTTATTGATATCATGAAATTGATGCTACCTGGAGCGCCAAGAATCCGTTAAGGAATAGATATATCTATTTATGTTAAATCAGTTTCAGTGAAGTCATCATCCTAATTATAAGTATAGTCATATTTTCTTACATAAATATCTGATTTCGTTTTTACTACAGCTTATATAGTCGTCAGAATCGTGAGATTTCATTGATTGCGACCTTTATTCACGTGAGTGATGAACCAGACTAACATGTCTTCTGACATGCAGGAGAAATGGAAACAAATAGCATTTCATCATCTCCCAAACCCTAAGGGACCTTTCGATCGAACAATCAACTCTACAGATATAGAGTTCTACAAGCATTTATCGCCTACCCGCATTAATTAAATGACGGAACCCTTCGCGTAAACGTTTATTCTACATTGACGCGATAAGCAGTGGCACATTAGTGTAGATAGGATAAAAACCCCAAATGACTGTGTGTTTTTAATGTCCATTTCCGCTCTTTCGTGGTTGATGTACTCTTCCGTTTCCCGTGAGAGCGTAGTCTCTCTCTCGGGTTGATGCGAATAGTTGCTTCTCAGATGAGGCGAGCTTTCGACATGCACTCCGTCACACTCAATGTTTAGAATGCGCATGCTCCTCTCCCACATCCGCCAGGTGTATGTAGAATGTTATCATGTGTATGGACGTTTAAGTACTTGTCATATGCAGTTGCAGTTACCATTATCATATTTATTGATATTTATGTTGAAGAGGATTCATCTCGACGATTCACACTATGGAAACCCATATATACATGACGAGGTTCAACGCTAATGTTTTATTGGAAATATTTCTGAGGTCAAACTGTTCAATCATATTCACCACAGAAGCATAGTTGCCAGTATAATCTTCAGTGAGCAATTTTACATCTGGTGAGAAATACAAGAGGAGCAGGAAATGAAACATGATGAAACATTGATGAAAGAATTGTCTATTCAAAATATGTACCATATTTTAGGCAATTCCGGGTCACTTAACTAGAGAATTTATGGTCCGTACAATGTAAACATGAATTATCCGGAATTAATGACAATCTGAAAAGGCAAAATTTAGTGAATATGTGGCGGTTAGAACATCCCAGACTTGTCCGTTTGTAGCGCAGTATGTAGTCTAGCGTTATCATGCTGAAAAAATGAAACTCGTAGAGCGCCACAAATCCTGTTCATCGTTCATAGAAAACCCATAGGTGAAGAACATATTACAAATAATACAATGATTGGCATTGAAACCCGTTGGAAGGACTTTCTGATAGATGGTAATCTAAAACTCCATGGATTTTCTGATTCATGGGTAGATCAAAATAAATAGAGGATTTGTGATCACAGCACAACAAACGCGGTTCGAAATATACGCAGAATATTCAACCTGCTATAAAAAAATGCTACATAAAAATGGTGTTTTCGAAACAATTTTTTTCTTGATGTCAAATGTCTTAAAATTGCATTAAACGTCGAGATCTACTCGACACTCGATACTCGACACTCTGGGACTTTTTTTTTCGAAATAAGAGGCAAAACGTATGGGTTTGGGTGGCAATAAACATAGTTATCTCGGTTTTTCATTCGGAACTTGCTGCGAAATGTTGATTTGCACGATAATATACACAATGCAAAATGCTAGCTCATTCGGACTTTATTTACTAGTGTCGCAGACGTTTAAATTTGAGTTTTTTGAAAATCTAAAAATAACCAAAACCATACGGTTTGCCTCGTATTCCGTAAAAAAACGTCCCAGAGTGTTGATTTTTGAAAAAAAATCGAAATAACAGTAGATCTCGACGTTTCATGCAATTTTAAGACATTTGACCTCGACATTTTTTTTTTAAACACCATACTCCATACTTTCCATACTCGCAGCTTGCATACATTTGCTGTGCCGATTTTTCCAGGCTTCTTGATTTTGAGGTCCATGTTACGGAAACACATTCCATTCTGCATATATGCACGTGAAAACAAAAGTACCCCCGGTTTGCATGTATGCCAATTTCGCCAGGCAGACATTCCAAACGCACTGTAAAGGGGGAGGTTTATTTTCAAGCGGAAACTGGAGTTTGTAATATACACGAAAAGCATACAAATTCGAGTATTTTGTGTTAACACATGAAGGATCGCACGTTTTGGGGTAAACTTGTACGGTTCATTTGTTCAGATTCCACTAATGTGATCGTTTCCCTCAGTGTGGATGAGACGAAGGCGAGCCATCGGTAAGCAGACCAAGAATTCAACCATCAAGTGTAGAAAACACGAGTTATTTTTCAATTCATCTCTTTTTGCGTGCACCTCATTGTAACGGATGAGGGCACGAAAACAGGTGTCAATTGCGAATTATATTTATTAGTTACAATCAACATCGAGTATAAACCAATAAATATTTTGTTCAATCCAAGTGGAACTCGATGAAATGATTCAAAACTTCGGTGTGCATGTCGTCTGGTGGAAAGTGTTTGTGTATTTTTACGTCACACGCAAACGTTGTTGCGTTGTCACAAATGCGTTAAAGTAGTCATAATCACGACCTTCAAATTTCACTTCAATTGATACATCGTCACTCATGAGCCTATCGTCTTTCAATTTGCTGCAAACTCATGCAGACTTAACATATTGCTACTCTCTCTTCACGCTATATAGAGAGAATACCACTTCACATCTGAACACGTTCTCTTGTTCCATTTATCATACTGAAGCGAAGTTATTAATTCGTCAAATGAAAATGAAAGTGTTTTACCACGAATAAAAGTGGCGCTGGCCACTTTCATTCGTGGCCATAATATGCTTCTTTTAATTTCACTTAAAAAAACGGTTTGGAAAAATGAAATCGAATCAAACTTTTAATTGAAAGCAGTTATCTTCCTTTCACATGAAATTGAAACTGAAATATAGCCTATTAAAATGATAATTAATAGAGCAGTTTCAATCGTGAATTGGAAGCGCCGGCTTTCAAATTCAAAGGAAAAGAAGCAGGACGAAAACAAAATCGATGTTTCAGTACACGTATAGAATATTCACAATCGAAAATGACTATAGTTGAAGATAAATGAAGAAGTAAAAATATCTTTTTAAGCTTTTAGATTCGAAATTGTCAAACAAAATCATCTAATTGAAGGGTTAATTCTAAAATAATATCTAAAATGATAGCTGTGATAACTTGCACCGTGGTCACGAATATTCTAGAGCCTGCCACTCCAGGATACATTTAAGGCGTGTTATCCGGTATAGAATCTCAACTAAGTACTACTAATGAAAATGACGCAAGAAATATCTACGTTGAGTAGGCAAAAGTTCCACTGTGAACGTTAGTGCCATCTAAAAAGAAGTAGGTGTAGAGAAGTGTGTAGAGGATAGATCATAAAGGGTGTGTCACATCAAATTGCATCACGGAAAAAACCCTGTAGAAATTCGCCCAGTAGACCGATCCTTTTGAAAATTTTAGACAGTAAAATAAAAACTATTAACAACTTTTGGCATTTTCTTTTTATTCATACTTCGAGCCCAAGCCCGTATGCTCGCACCTTTCTCTTTACCCCGTCCATAAGGTTCTGTACAACGTCAGGTTGTAGTTTTTTTTGAACAGAAATCCATTTTCTCTTGAAGTCCGCCTCCGATTTGACAACTTTTGGGTTCTTCCGGAGGGCCTGCTTCATAATCGCCCAATATTTCTCTATTGGGCGAAGCTCCGGCGCGTTGGGCGGGTTCATTTCCTTTGGCACTAAGGTGACCCTGTTGGCTTCGTACCACTCCAACACGTCCTTTGAATAGTGGCACGAAGCGAGATCCGGCCAGAAGATGGTCGGGCCCTCGTGCTGCTTCAATAGTGGTAGTAAGCGCTTCTGTAGGCACTCCTTAAGGTAAACCTGCCCGTTTATCGTGCCGGTCATCACGAAGGGGGCGCTCCGCTTTCCGCAAGAGCAAATCGCTTGCCACACCATGTACTTTTTGGCAAACTTGGATAGTTTTTGCTTGCGAATCTCCTCCGGAACGCTGAATTTGTCCTCTGCGGAGAAGAACAACAGGCCCGGCAGCTGACGAAAGTCCGCTTTGACGTAGGTTTCGTCGTCCATTACCAGGCAATGCGGCTTCGTCAGCATTTCGGTGTACAGCTTCCGGGCTCGCGTCTTCCCCACCATGTTTTGCCTTTCGTCGCGGTTAGGAGCCTTCTGAACCTTGTATGTACGCAGGCCCTTCCGCTGCTTGGTCCGCTGGACGAATGAACTTGACAAATTCAGCTTATTGGCGACATCCCGGACCGAACTTCTCGGATCACGTCTAAACTGCTTAACTACGCGCTTGTGATTTTTTTCACTGACGGAGCATCCATTTTTGCCGTTCTTCACCTTCCGGTCGATGGTTAGGTTCTCGAAGTATCGTTTTAGTACTCTGCTGACCGTGGATTGGACGATTCCCAGCATCTTACCGATGTCCCGATGTGACAACTCCGGATTCTCAAAATGAGTGCGCAGGATTAATTCACGACGCTCTTTTTCGTTCGACGACATTTTTCCAAATTTACGATAAAATTGACAGTGAAGCATGGCCAACGTGATCTATACACTCTTATCTGATTATGAGCGAAAGCTGAAGATATAATTCCTAAAAATTAAATTTCTACAGCGTTTTTTCCGTGATGCAATTTGATGTGACACACCCTTTAGTACAAAATTTGCGTTATGTAATATTTGAATGACCCCTAGTTGAAAAATTAACAAATTCGAATTGTCTATAATACTGAGGAACGAGTTCATCATTCATTTATACAGAAATCACCGTTTAACCCTTTCGCTACGAGCTTCGTCTATAGACGACATCCGCGCGATGATCTGTGTGTACGAGCGTCGTCTATAGACGACATCAGGGTGATACTACACATCGATCAAACCAGCGCGATATGCATACTTTTCGGCGCAGTGCTCCGTTCAACGATAGCGCTCCGACGGAGCACACTGCCGTAGTGAAAGGGTTAATAACGTCCCGCACTAGTGTTCATTAGGGTGCCAATAAAAATGGTCATCTGGAATTTCAAAAAGTTACCCAATAAAAAACCACCTCGAAAAAACACCCTATGCCAAATGTCAACTCAATCGGACTTAAGGGAGAGTGGCGCAAAGCGGTCAAAGTTTGTGTTTTTTGAAAATCGAAAAATCACCCAAGGGGGGAGGAAATCGGGGTTTTCGAAAAAAAAATTGATGCCAAATGTCTGAAAATCGCATGAAACGTTGAGATCTGGTGTCATCTCGAAAACTTTTATTTTTGTCAAAAATCGACACTGGGACTTACGGAATACGAGATGAAAGTATAGTTTATGGTGCCAATAAAAATTGATTTGCATGATAATATACCCTATGATAAATATTAACATTCTTAAACATACAATTTAGCACGTCCTTTCAGCACTAGCGATGGGCAAACCGTTCATGAACGGTACGAAAGAACTAGTTCGCCGGAAAGAGTGAACGAACGGTCATTCTTTCTCAAAGAACGGTAGTTCTCCCCACGAACTGATTCCGAAAGAACGGTTTGAGAGTGAACTGTTTGTGAACGAACTGGTTCAGAACGAACTGTTTGCGAGTGAACTGTGTGAGAAAGAACTGATTGAGAATGAACTGCTTGTGAACTGTTTGGGAACGAACTGTTTGCGAACGAACGAGTGCAGCTGAACTGATTTGTGCTGGGCGGAATGGATAAATATAACGAGAAGGCTTGTAAGAAAAATAAAACAATATTTTCATTTATGAGCAAAATGGCTGTAACGCAGGGTATTCTGTTAATGTATACTCAATTTTAGGTTACAAATTAAATTAGATGTTCGTAGTTTTAATGGCAAAGCTATACATTTTCAATTTCATGTATTCTTTCAATTCCGCGTAATATTCATATACTTCCTGATTATCAGAAAAAAATCTGGGGGAAGCAGGGGCGATTCATGTATTAGGTAAAAATAAAATGTCATAGTGAGGGCAAGTTGAGAAAAAAGTTTTTTCGTTGCTTTCAATCTATTGTTTGGCCTATTGCGTGTACGTGTTATCGTAATTGTTTGTATGATTGATTGTTAGTGAAAATCGCTGCTGATTTTTTTCTCTGAATGAAATATGATTGTACATGAAACCTGTGTATTGTCCAAACAGTAAATATGAAAAATTGCACATATTTTGTTCGTATCAAATTATTACGTATACTTTTGTCGGCCTATCAACTTATTTTCACAAACAGTTTGCGACTTTTAAAGAAGAAGCACCTTATCTTTCCCCACTAAATTTCAAAAAATATAAATCCCATAAGTACACTATCCAATCCAACGGTATCAATGAATAGCTCTCTATTGATGTTGGATTCCAGCTAACATTCTATGTTGTTCTTAATAACGCTGAACGAAAGAACGGTCCAAAAGAACTGATTCACTTAGATGAACGGTTAGTGACTGAACCGTTCATCACAGTGTACTGTTTTGCCCATCTCTATTCAGCACGATAGCAAAGCAGAAACTGACGTTTCTCCCGCAGGAAAGATAATATTAACACTCCTATACTCGCGCATTGGTCTGTCAGACCGAGAAATCAATAATTCGTTCATTTCTCAGAAGATATCAACACTACGACTTTGCGATCCTCTCTAGCTTCGTTATTCGTCGTTCGTCATCGTTTAGCATATCGCATGAGTTGGTACAAAGGGTACGTGTGCCACTTTTTTAACACTTTCTGTTTGACAAACCGACGCGAGTATAGGAGTAACTTTTTTGGACAAGTGCCTTTTTTCATATTCTAGAATATTATTGAATGAATTGAATAAATTAATGTTAGTGGCGTGGAGTATTTATTGAATATAATGTATAAGATCATTACCGGACTATTCTTTTTTGATTTCAGTGCCTTTTGTAACTGGATTGCACGGATCCATATTTTAACTTTTCGTCGATATATTCGTCGTTAGAGTCATACATTCAAAAGCAAAATTTAAATGTTTGACTTTCGTATAGTTATTCGCTAAATATAATGGTCATACATATACACACTTGTGAAAGAATTTCACTTGTGTAAGAATAGTAAACAGTAAACTATAAACTAATCGGTAGCTTATGGTAATTTTTAACAGTTACAGTTTCGGGGATATTTTTTTTTATAATGGACAATATCGACAAGAAAACAAGAAAAAGAAAAGGAAATTCGTAGAAATGCTTTTATATCATCTTTTTATGCCCATCTAAAAAAAGGCATTAATTCTTACTTTACCAAGAAAACAGAGACAAAGAATATTAGAAATATGCAAACATTATATTCCAGAACCTTTATCATCCGGTAATTATCTAGAAGGTCGTTATACATTCTTCTCTTCGATAAAAGACTCGAAAAACACGCAACAACTGCTTGAAATGTAAAAAATATGTTTGTTTCGAGCATGCAGTTATGCTATGTTCTGCTATATTCGTATTCGTATATATGCTATATTCGTACTCCAATGAAACCACAATCAATTAATACGTTTTTATGTTATTTTATAGCTCTTTGTACTTCCATGAATTATATTCAGTTGCTTACTATTAATCAATAACAGTGAAAAATTCGAATTTCGTTATTTGTGTTGGAGTATCAAAAATTACTCTATTTGAGGAGGCTGAATTAGATGACTATTAAAACATAATAAAGACGAAGAAAACATATTTTTTGGATTTTTTTTTCATTCAATCATACCCTCTTCTTCAAAAAAATGCCAATAAAGCCCGAAAAATACACAATGGCAACATTACAGAGAAGTTCAATTTTCGGTCTGTGACACCGTGCGCGAGTATACGTGTTATGATTTTGCACGCGAGTACAGGAGGGTTAATAACACTGCTTCTTATTTGCTTGGATAGGTTGACGCGCCAATGCCTTGCTACGATTGTTTTGCAACGGTGTTTATGTATTAAAATTGTGTATCGCTTATGTATTAAAATTGTGTATCGCCTCTACGTTAGTTGCTGATTTTGGACAGCCAAATCAAAACGTCGAATTTTCTTTTAGATACTCCCCTAAATTTTTCAATTGTACAATAGTTTGTGTCAAGAAATATATATTTTTCTTCAAACACATTGTGCCCCGTAATTTAGCCAAATTTCTAGATGGTTCGTAGTGTAGACCTCGTCCATTTCTATACGCGGAAAAGTTAGATCAACTGTCTTCTTCCATCTCCCATCCAACGTAATCTTTTTAGAAACTGCACGTATCGGGATGAAACTTCGACTATTGAAAAAGAAAAATTTAGCACACAAAATTATGTTTCAGTATTCCAGAGTACCAGAGATTACTGTAGTTTTAAAATACTTACGTACTAGATTTTGATGTGTGTCGTACTGGTCGGAAATAATTTCCTTTAAAATAGGAGTGATGCATAAAATGTAAGATTATGAAAGATAAACAGGGTCTATTTATTTTTTTGGAACTTTAGATATGCATTTACTGAACAACGTGATTTAATGTGATGTGTTGTATATAAATGATACTTGATAATTCACGAAGGATTCACGACCCTGCATCGCACTATCCGAGCTAATCTTTTGTTCATACCGTACCGTTATCTATTATTTATAGAAGCTCCGTGTTTATTCGTGAACATGTTCACTAGATTTTTATAGGATTCGTTCAAAAAAGTGTAAACCTAAGTTAAATAGATTGATATAATTCCTTGTTGTGGTGGTTAATTGTCAACAATTAGAAGCTTGGAAAAAATTTTGAAACCAACTTTTTCAAATTTCTGAACACTTCACAACATAAAAGTATGAATATAAAAAGAAACAATTTTACGCGCTAATCGAAATCACTGCCTCCTTCATCATTTCATTTCTGTTTATCGGTTTTCG
The DNA here is from genome assembly GCF_029784135.1 of Toxorhynchites rutilus septentrionalis. NCBI lineage: Eukaryota > Metazoa > Arthropoda > Insecta > Diptera > Culicidae > Toxorhynchites > Toxorhynchites rutilus. Next base: position 121,277,357 of record NC_073746.1, on the reverse strand, counting down.
ATACCCAGTGCAACACACTTAACACGTACACATACATAATTATCAGAAAAGGACAAGCAATCAATTCCTCTTTTCATACTCTGTTACACGTTCTTTTTCTCGTCATTAAGAGCGTTTTCATCTCAGAAGAGAAGAGAAGATTACCGGTTCTGCTGTTGCTCGGGGATTGCTCATTTCTCTGCTTTGCTTGTCGGCTTTTGACATTAACTGCTGCAGTTTTACCTGTTAAGCTAAGCTGTTGAGACACTCATCGATATCTTCAGGAACAACATTCATGTGTATCTGTTTTTGAAGGTTTTTTTTTGCTTAATCAATGTAACCATTTCAATGTTTGTCTTTTATTAAACACCGATTTGCACAGGCTGCTTTGCAACCAGCCAGCCAGGAACGGAAAGTCATGTTTTATCTCACTTTGAAGTGCCTGATAAAAATGATAAATTAGCAAGAGCAACGCGACATGTACACGATTCTCGTGATATTGATATCAGTATATTTTCTTTTTTTTCTTCTCACAACTGTTCAGAACTGCCTTGGGATCAACCGTCGTCTGCCTGCCAAGAGTATCTCTGCTGGAAGGAGAACAACTATACCACCGGAACGCCATGGAGCAAGCTGGACACACTAACGCTTTCATTGTTGCGGAAAATTTTGGTACCGAATCCATCCCAGCGACTGACGCTGGATAAGATCCAGGAGCACAAGTGGTGTCAGACTCAGTTCAACCATAACAATGGTGAGTAGCAGCGCGCAGAGTGCACCGAAAACCAATGGCATGGACTCGGTCATTTTGTATTGTTTGGTGTACCTTTTTTTCTTGTATTGTATGGCATTTTATCAGTTCAATTTTGTTCGTAGTGAGTAAGGTTCGCACAAGAAGTGAAAATGTGAAATCTTTCGAGACAACGGAAAAATTACGGTATATCATTGTTCGAAAATGTGCAATGTCAAGAGCTCATAATGAATTAATAAAAAAAAGCATCAGCAACAACAGGTAGGTAGTGTTTAGTGTCCCAATTGTGGTCCATGATTATAAAGTAAAAACAAGAAGTGGACGTCTAAATCAACCATCATATAACCATTACCAGTTTGTGCCGCCTTCTGAAAGACGAGGATACTGTTTATCCAATCTTGGTTCAGGTACTGAGTGACTCTCAGCTGTGCCCGCTAATTTGTATCCTGAGAGCACCCCGGTATCTAAGCCAATGTTGGTGACAATACGTTCAGGAGCCTCAATGTGTGTTAGTGAAGTTCTTCAGAACAGGTGATAAAACAAAGAAACAAAAAAAAGAAAGGATCAGTACCATCGTCCACGCTTTGGCGCTTTAGCTGTATGATAGAATATAATATTTCATAAAGCTAGATTACCAAAGCATGGAAGACTGGGACGCAGATACTCTAAATTAACTATAAAAGTGTGTATGATCGTTGTCATCACTGGTTTTGTGTTATCCAATAACAATTAGTTATAATTTTGAGTGAGTTTTTTCAGTTAGTTTTTTATGCCTGCATGATGCTTGCCACGCTTTTATTGGGTCTTTGGTGATTTTAGCTGTATGCTGACAGTTTCCGATTGCATATAGCTTTATCACCAAAAATCTAATGAATGCTGATTTTGAGTTTCACTTTAGTTTAAAGCGCTATCTTTACACTCTATATTGGCTGTGTTTTTATTTTAATTTCCTCTCGTATGCACCATAGAATATGAAAAAAGCAACAACCAGCAATGATGTATGTATTACTGTTCCCACCCAATAGGTCTATCCAACGAGGGCGGAAACAGATGCGATGTTGTGGACGGAGTTGTTTCGCCTCGTGCCAAGCGGTTGTGTTCAAACCAGGATCTCTCCACGCCACTGGATGATTCAACTTCACGGATGTGTCAATCTCAGCCGGTTCCCACTATTACCCACACCGAGGTGAACGGCGTGGAGGAAGCCATCGAAGCACGCAATGGATTCTGTTTCTCGCAGCCCACTATGCTTGACGATCTTATTCTGTGTACCCAACTGAATCCAACGCAATCGCTGGGAGCGACTCAATCCAACCAGTTCCAGCGATTGGTACGTCGCATGACCCGATTCTTCGTGTCCACTAAGTGCGATGAGACGCTGAAGCGCCTGTCTTCGACGCTAGAGAAACTCGGCTTTAGTTGGAAGTCAAACGACGAAGGTGTTATCACAATCTCTACCATCGATCGGCGAAAGTTGCAGCTCATATTCAAGGCCAATATTGTCGAGATGGATGGAAAAATACTCTGTGATTTCCGGTTGTCCAAAGGATGTGGGCTCGAGTTCAAACGACGCTTCGTTCGGATCAAGCAGAGTCTGGCGGATATTGTACTGAAGGGCCCTGTAACGTGGCCGATTGCCATCGCAACCAATTCGGTGCCTTAGAGGAACTGAACTACGAACTGCCAAATATTTTGGACGCATTTTTCTAGAGTCTCTACACGGATATGAAATATAATTTTGTACGCTGGACGGAACTGTAAGTTATGGATTGGGTTTCTGACCCTGAGACGACGTATACGTTTATCAGTATGTAAAAAAGGTAATGAATTCAGGGATTTGGTTTAGTTTCGTTTTTTGCAATGGAAACTGCGATCGTTGACAAAAAAAAGGCTTAGCGTTTGAGATATCAGCGAAAATAAATGTTTTGTAACAAAATTTGTTTGTTTGAGCACTCCTCTATCTGATGACACCCTTTCTCTGCTATGGTCACGTTTCGCACTTTACGAGCAAAACTTGCTCGAAAAGCTCCTTTCTTCTTAATCTTCCAAACCTTTGAATGCATAACGAATACGCATATCAGATTGAAGACTGGAGCAGATGACTAGGACTTCAGCGCATCGAAAAATGACTTGCCCGGAATATTCGTGCCACCACTGATTATGATCAAACCAGACTTTCTCCCCTCAGCTGATCAAGAATAATCCGTTAATTGGTAGATTCACAACAGTTATCTAAAATCGCCATCCACGAGCATCTTCTGGTGATGCTCGGTTACGTAAATCGCTACGATGGAACACAATTCGACAAAAAATTCACGGGTTGCATGCTTATTCAATTCAATTCTTTGTTTTTAAGAGGTTTTAAACTTAGCAGTTCATTCGCCTCTAATCCCTATTTGTGACTCGAATCTATAAACGCGTAATAATTATTGTATAAATCGTGGCGAGTGATAAGAATGGATAAACAATGTAGAGCGAAACAGAACTTGAGGTAAGCTAAATGGTCCACAATTAGCCACTTCCACATCCGGTCTTCAACCAAAAAAGGTCATGCTCTGTGTATGGTTGGATTGGACAGGTGACTAGACGACAAGTCGATAAACTCCAACAAGTATTGTTCGCAACTGAACAAACCAAAGACAGCAATCCAGGACAAACGTCTAGAATTAGACGATATGATAGGCGTCCTGTTCCAGACCACCCCGACAATTTGATTGGAGTTTGGCTGGGACAGGCTATCCCATCCACTAAATTTATCATAAATTTATATTACCAAGTTCATCACTTGTTCAGGCCTTTGTAATTTTTTTACAAGGGCAAGATATTCGACCCTTTGGACAGCTTAAGAACACCTTAATGAGAAAACGAACAAGTTCTTGGGTGATGGAATTTCGAACTCATTTTCATTTTAATACCACTATACGTGAACCTTCGATAAACGGTAATGGTTTTCTGATAAAAATACCGTAACTCCATCTCACTCAGCACATTTTCTTTTTTTTATATTAAATACACTAATTGACTATTGGTAGTGCGTATTAATACTGTTGAATAGTTAGATTGTTGTTTTGTATTTGTTATCACCCGATAATTCACCGAAAAAAATTGAGTTGTACAAAAAAAACAGTAGAACCCCGATAATCCGCGGAATAGTCTGGCTAGGTCACCGCGAATAACGAAAATAGCGGATAACCCGATATACTACTAAAAATGAGGTGTCAACACAGAATAAAAATTTTTCAGCTTGAAAACTATGTTTTATCAATACAGAAAACATTAAACTATCCATCTGCAAGGTCATGTTTACCAGTGGTCAGATAATATGAAAGCTATGACCAAAACAAAAAAGCAAGCGCCTACGCCTCACTGGCAAATTTTGGGAAACTATAGAATTACTATAGAACTCGCTTTTGCGGATAATCCGCACCGCGGTTCATCCACTCGCGGATAATCGGGGTTCCACTGTATATTAAAAACACATCTGACATCATTGAACATCGCTTCTCCCCAATTTAACGAAAAAAGTATTGTAGATCCAAAATTAAGTTTTAAGTTTTTATATCTGGATGTAACTTATTTGAAGTGATTAAGATGAATAAACTTCCAGAAAAAAGTTGATTCAGAACGCGCAGAATTATGCTCTTAATGTTATGCTTATGTTCCTTACTCTGCGCGCAGGATGAAGCAAGGGAAATAAGATTATGCGCTATCGGCTGCTCGTGCTGGTCATGAAGATGACAAATAAAAGTTTTTCAAAACGTCGAGCAGCAAAATATCAAGGAATATCTGTTCACAACTGAAATTTAATGTTGACGTGAAACGCCATGTAAAGCACTCAGTTTTGAGGAAGTAAGAGAAAGAAAGCATCTTCCAGTGGATAATCGCGGCTTCCAGAACCCATTTTAGAGGGCATTCCTGAATACAATTGGCTTAACTTTGGTTGGTTTGGAAGGATTTCCCAAAGTAGTTAAACTAAAACCGTTCGTAGAAAACTTTCTGAATGCGACTTGGTCCGGTCCTGTAAGCGATACAAATCTATTTCATAAACGGCAACAGATAAAACAGCAAATCGCAAACATCAAATCGTGACGATTCCGAAGCGTTCTATGGATTTACCGAATCAAATATAAATGATAGGTAGTTTATACCAATAAAAACATTTATAATCATTCTATTACCTTTTAAATTTTTTTTTGTAACGTACTGTGTCAAGAGAAATCAAGTCCACTTAAGCACGATACACATTCGACACTCAACACAGGAAGCACTTCTTGCCAACTTAAAAACCAAGCAGAGTCAAAACTCGTCCACAGCCACCCGCTGAGTGGCTGTGGCTAGTGATGAGTACAAGAAGTATTGCCACAATTTGGAAGCTGAAAACAGAATCAAGAACAACAACGATCGCAGAAGAAGATTGACCGTGAGAAAAGAAAACTGATAAATGAAAAGTTCAAGGTTCAAAGTTCAACCCAGAGAAAGAGCAAGAAAAGAAACAAAATCCCTGCAGCTAATTTATCTATTACATGGGCAATTATTTGAATAATTTTAATAAATAACTTTTGTCTTCTCCACATTTCTATCAAATCTCACTCATAAGAATTTCTCAGGACAACTATCTTTTTCTGGATCCAAAATCAACCATATAATGCAAATATTGGCGATGTTATTAAAAATTTTGGCCAATAAATAAGGAACATACGAAGAGACGAGAATTTGAACATTACACGACTCATCGAAAACTAGATTGATTGACTGAATACTTATCTCGCAGCCGAGCAAGAATTTCGATCTCTGCTTCCATGATAATCGCTAGGGAGCCACGCTATATAGGCGACCCTTCTGACGGAAAATATCATACTAACATTCCTTCCCTTCCCCTGGTGACTTTAAAGACGTGGCCGGCGTCGTTATTGACTATTTAAATCTTGAATCATCGAAACTTGCACAATATGAATGATTTGCTACTCCCAAGCGTTATTCGGTGAAAACGGAATGAAGTGTATATAACCTTGCATACAAATCATTTCGTTTTCATCGTGAAGTGACGTTCGTGTTTTCGTGTTTGACCTCAGTGTTTTCTTAGTGCAATTTCGCTGGTTCAGGTCAATCACGGAGAGCAACTACGAAGTGTACAGACTACCCAAGCCTAAGCACGATAGTTTTGTTTATCAGAAATTTCGAAGATATACATACGTAAATATTACAAACCTGTCCATATTCCCTCCATTATATGTCCATGCGGATAATTATCGATAAAAATGTTCTACTTTTCGGCCTGTTTTATTTTTAGTAAAAACATTGAAAAACATTCGGCCAATCGGCCGAAAATTTATTGAAATGCAAGAAACCACATTGAAGTTTGGTAAAACATGAGTTTTGAATGATATAATAAAAGTTCATCTTAATATGTCCGTTTTTCCCCACCTCCCCTACTTATAAAAACATTAAACTTGATAGTGTGTGTAAGTTATTGTTGCTTAAATAAAATCCCAACAGAATGCAAACGTTACTAAAGTGCTATCGCCGGCCACTTAGATACTATGTGCACGTAACCACTGTGGTGTCGCCGACAGTCAGGCGTTAGTTTGCGTGCGTAACCTCTGTGGTGTCGCCGGACGCCAAAGTGTTAATAAAACGCAGGTTTTTTGAGATATTGAGTTCAAATTTATTCTGGTTGTAGTTAATTCTCTTACATTTTAAGAATGAAATTCGATTTCGGTCTTATGACACCACGGGTCCATTTACAGAAATCGATCCGTTGGACCCAATTTTCCACTACTCGGTCACACATTTCGACCGGAATGTTGCGAATTTCGCGTTGGACATTATCTCTTAGCTCTTCTAAGGCTGCTAGTTTGTTGGGATGGACCAGTGACTTGACATAGCCTCATGAAAAGAAATCCAATGGCGTCAAATTGCATGAACGAGGCGACCAATCGACAGCTCCAGTTCTCGAAATAAGACGTTTACTAAACTTACACCGTTTTGTTGAAACCACACATCATTAATATGTTAAGATCTTCCAACTCTGGCCAAAAAATAGTCTTCCAACATGTCGCGGAAGCTCTCTCTCTCTCTCTCTCTCTCTCTTTCTTTCTCTTTCTCTTTCTCTCTCTCTCTTCTCTCGGTCGTTCTCATCGACGGAGAAATACTGCCAAATCACTTCTCCGGCATGAAACCACACCAAACATTTTTTTTTTGCGGATGCATTGGTATTTCTTGGAACAGAAAAATGAAGTATGCCCTTTTAAAGTTACAACCACCGACTTCAAATTTCAGTTGAAATTTTTAAAAATTATTAGGCGGTGCTCATTTGTGTATTTCACCATGATGGAAATGTTGTTTTCGACTAACGTTTTGACATTGACAGATCAGTAGAATGTTTTGAGAGTTCGCTCACACGAGGACGCAAAACTGACCCTTTATAAGGATAGGTTTTACGACGCTTGAATACACAGTATACCGTCGCTCACGTTAGAAAGTGACGGCGAATGACGTGAGATAGTAAAGTTTCTCGCTTCATTGTGGAAGCTACCTAACTTTTTAACTTCTTTTTGATACCTGAGTCGATAACATGAGGACACGACTCCAAATCTCACCTAATGACAAACTATAGTCACGTCATTCGCCTACTGGAATGCAGTGACTTGAGCCATCTCACCTCATTCGCCGCGCGGAATAAAGTGGATAATTCGCGTCTCAATCTAATCCACACAATACCAAAGGTTGACTTTACGTCTTATTGATTGTGGTTTAAAACGCCGAACGAGCTCTTGGTGCCACTAAAAATGTCTGTTAAGTAGGGTAATTTGAGGTGATTTGGACCACCTCTTTATTTCGAAAATTACGGCTCAACATGGATTTTTTATAATGTCATCTCTTTTTATTGTTGAACTAACGTGATCTAACGTGAAAAAACATTGGTAAAATCTAACCAATAAAACAGGTAACATGAAAAAAGCAAGCACTTTGGTTGTAAGAAAATGTAAGTTTTTCGATCGTGGTTTTAAGGTTTTTTCCGCTGATTAAACAAACTGTTCGTGTATTGTGCATTAAAGCTCTGTTCGCCTACAGAAGAAGAACAATTCGGTGCAGCGAAACTGTGAGTTCGATAACAACAAATGAAATTAATTGCATTTCAATTTTTGCATGTTGTGTGGGGTGACATGGACACGTTCCTGTGGGGTGAATTGGTCATACAGGTTGGAAGCTTTTCTTTGGTCTAATTAATTCCAGATGCCGCGGAAGTACAGAAAAGTATTACCCCCACCTCCCCTAATTGTTTCTCTGTTTTTGATTCAAATGGAAATAACATCTGATTTGATAAACGAGTGAATTGAACAGAAGAATTCCGTTGTCCTACTCAGCAATGCGCTCGTATCTGCACCTGCACCTTCAATATATTTTTCAATTTCATAAAATAAGACAGCAGACAAAATCTGAATCAAAAATTATGTTACATTTTACATGTACTACATCAACGTTTATTTATTTGGTAAATCAACAGACACTTTCTGTCCTAATGATATTATAACCCAATAAGCTACTATTTAATTTTACAGTGTTTAGTACAACAAGGGATTGAGTCGAGATGGAAAATGAAAGGTGGGAGGATTTTTTAAATCTGTGACGTCACATATTTTGTTTATGTATATTATTTTTCTTAAGGTGGCCGTACACTGTTTGCCCGGAGGTCAAATATTTGTTATTTTTTGACAGATAAGGTTTGATTTGATATTTGTACAAACACTATTTTGTTTGCCACTCTTCAATTTTCAACAGTAGTAAACAATATCAAACACCGAACATGGAAAAAATCAACTGAAATATTCAAGGTAACCTAACCATGTACCGACAGGTTCGAAGAACAGACTGAAAAAATATTTTAGGCATCCAATAATTGAATATTTGCTTGTCGTGTTTTGTGTAGAATATATTTGATCAGTACACGTTGACCAAATTTTATCTGTCAAAAAGAGTCAAATATTTGGCTTCGGTCAAACAGTGTATGAGCACCCTTACAGTAGTCCACTACATAGGAAAAGTGTTGTTACTAAAAGAAAAAATAAGCAAATGAAATGAACTAACTAGTTTTTTTTCCTAAATCAATGCTAGCGTTCAAAATCATAAGTGCCCGACATTTTAACAGAAACTGAAATTTCAGTATTTTTGAAGTGTTCTTACTTAATTTCAATTCAATTCTACTTCTCGTTACGTCGACCAAATACGTAAACGAACAAAGTCAGAGTCACACAATCTTTTGTTTCTTTGTCGGATAAACATTTGACAGTGCATGGGAAAAAAGGTTGCAAGTTTTTTTTCATGTAAAATGAAGTTGGAAAATAAATTGAATTGACTCCGTATGACTTAGATTGAGACGAAAAGTTTTCCGCTTGCGTTTTGTTTTTATCAAAATGCGAAAAATATGATTTGGAAATCTGTAATTAGCTTCTGTATATCCTCTTTCAACGTTATTCGTAGACACATTCAATTTTGTACCATTTGAGTAACTGACTGGTATGCCTGGTATGTGAACTTCCTATCTTCCTGGCTACTAACACAATCAAAGTTCAATACAACCAAAACCCGTGAATCTTCCCACCTTCTATTCTTCATCTCAGTATTGAGTATCCTATGGAGGTGGAAAACATGATCTGTAGCTGTGTTGGCAATAAAAAAATGAGTGGGTTATATCTATGATATAACCGCAAGGTTCACGTGGAACTACCTTAGCTTATCATTCGTTTGTATTGATTAAATTCTTGATTGAATGAAACAGTTTCCAAATTCAATTGAGTTCAATATATTTGCTCTGTGAGTGAAAAAAATGAACAAATGCCGTGTAAAGTCAATTCATTTATTGTGATTGATTGTTCTTTGTTACAAGTAAATTTAATGACGGACCTTTTACGTTTGGTATGATGACTAGAACAAAATATATGTACGGAAGAATTATCAAACGTTTGATGAACCAGCCTAAGGCTGAAAATCTTTCCAATAAAGACAAAACAAATTATCAAACGATTATTTTATTTTACATTTCCCTCTGAAGTTTACATCCCTAAAGTGTACATACTTCTCGAATCTCGAATTTGCTTGAAATTGGGAAGTTCATTCGCTTCTAGTGGCTGCACGATTTTCCCAGGTTCCTAAGTTTAGAAGATCATGTTAGGACAGACATATTCCACTCTGCACAAAGGCAAGCGAGGACAAAAGTACTCGCAGTTTGCATTTATTTGCAGAGCCGATTTCCCCAGAAACCTCGGTTTTGAAGTCTGTGTTAGGGAAACACATTTCAATCGGAACAAAAATACCCCCGATTTGTATGAATTCGCAATGCCGATTTCCCCACGCTTCATGGATTTGAAGTCTGTGTTAGGGAAACACATTCCAGTCGGAACAAAAATACCCCCGACTTGCATGAATTTGAAATACCGATTTCTCCAGGCACCTTGGTTTAGAAATCTCTATTAGGGAACACATTTCGGTAGGAACAAAAGCTCCCCCTACTTTCGTGTGTTCTTTTTCTTCTTTTTGGCTTCAAGAGGGTTTAAACTTTTCAGTTCACTCGCCTCTAGGCTCTTTCGTGTGTTTGCAATGCCGATTTCACTGCTTGGTTTTAAAGTCTGTGTTAGGGAACATTTTTCGATGAGAACAAAAGTCCCCCTACTTTCAAGTATTTGCAATGCCAATTTCCCCAAGGCTGCTTGGTTTTGATAGCTGTGTTAGGGAAACCGTAAATCGGGCCAATCAAAACGATGCAGTTAGGGCGTTTAGATAACGCCTAATATTTTACAGTTATTCAATTGTTTATCTAATGAAAAACAACATTTTGTTAGTTGCGATAGATGCGTAGAAATATTCCCTATCAAGTGATGCAGACATCTCTCCTATCCAGTACGAAATGTTCGAGCTATAAGCATTCGAAATCTTTCATTTTTTCCTGCATGTTCTGTGTTTAGGTTTTCATTTTACCCTCCATATATTCCGGTTAGACGTAGTCCCACGTCAAAAAGAGTGCAACGTCACTGTGTCGCACCATGTGAGGAGCTTGGAAGGAAAGAGGTGTAAGTTGTAGAGTACAGGATAGAGTGATCAAATAATAATGAAGAAACATAAGAAGCATGGAAACTGTAGACCAATCAGATGAAAGGAAGTGTATAGCCAAGCTATAAAAGCGTGAGCCATTCCGCGCAGCGAGCACATAGAGACGAATGAACTGCAAAGTTTAAAGCCTCTTAAAAACAAAGAATAGAATAGCGCAGCGAGCATTCTTACAACGGATGTGGAACGGACAACATCAACTGGAAAGCAGCAGCAGTGGAAGCAGTGGACATCAAGGCGAGCATGAAAACTGAGCGGCGGACAGGCGAGCTGTGCCCCACATCGAAATTCTGTGGCAGTATTAGCAGCAGCAAACATCACGAGTAAAACGTTTCGGGTACGCTCTCTCCGTTAGAGAACGCACTTTCCCGACACCAAAAAAGGGCAGCAACGAACTTCAAGGGCAACAACAACAGCGGTGAACATCGAGGCCAACAAATCGAGCTGTGTCTCGCATCGGTCCACAACTAGTGGTAGCAGCAAACGTCACGAGCAGAACGTTCCGTGAACGCTCTCCCTCTCTGCTAAAAGAGTGAGAACGCACTTTCTTGGCATCAATAAAAGAATAAAAATAAAGTTTAACTTCGGATTAATTACGTGCCTAACAACCACGTACTAATCCATCGCAGAAGAAGATTTGAAGAGTTTCTTCATTTCAGTCAGCGATGCAACTTCTGGGTTGTGGCTTCGTGTTTAGAGCGCTCACCTATCGAAAAAACGGATGAGTATGTTGGCGGTCGTGACATAAGTGACTTGATCTCTTCATCAACTTTTTCTTTCGGCCTGATTCTGCGCAGCGTGTGAGGTGAGATGACAATTGTCACGTATGTCACGGGAATCCACCAGCGTATGCCGTGAGAAATCTCTCACCGTATTCCCGCTCTCAAATCTACGTGACGACTGTCACCTAAACTGGGATTTCTAGGTGACAATCGTCGATATGTATTGAGGTGTCGACAGCGCATGAAAACAAATGAAAAATGGAAGAGAAATGGTAAGTCGTTTTTGGTCAATGAAATCAATAAAATCAATTTATCTTCAATTTTCACAGTGCGAGTGACGAATTGCAAATAGTTTGAATTTATTATGAATGGGGTAGTTCATCTGAAATAACTCCGGAAATAATTCAATAACATGAAGCCAATTTATTTTCTCTTAAATATATCTATTACATGGATCTTGTGTTTCATCTATCTAGCCACGAGTCATCATCACCTAACTACATATCCATTCCTGAAGCCGTGGTATACGCCGGAGTCGGAGCAACAATTGAACACTGAGAGCGCAGAGAGCAACTGCAACTACTACCAAAATGAACGAAAGTTTAAAACTTCACAGGATACCGTTTCACTTTGCTTGTTGGACAAACTAAATTCGAATCAAATGGCTGCAAATTCGGCAGAATGTCCCGATACACAACGAAAATGTTTGCTAACAAGCCAAGCAAATTCAGATCTATAGATATGGCACTGACTGTAGCAAAACACAATCTGACCTCTCTGAGCGTAATTCTGAGATGCCAGATGTTTTGTTCTCGAACATATGCGATAAAAATCTGAAATATCTGAAAATATGTGCTAATGTCTGCGAAACTGGCCAGCTTCGTCTATCATTTGGAACCAATAATGTTTTGTCAATATTTCAAGTAGCCTGCAGCAGGAATAGAAGGTTGTGACAAAAGTGCACCAGTGGCCGAGTGGTTAGCGTCTTACATAGTCATGCCGGCTGTTCGGGTTCGATTCCCGTTCTGGCCGGGGGATTTTTCGTCAAAGAAAATCCCTTCGACTTGCACTGTGGTCACGCGTATTCAAGAGCTTGCCCCTCGGAATACATTCAAGGCGTGTTATTTGGCTTAAGAAATCTGAACTAAGTATTAATAAATGACGCTAGTTAATGCATACGTTGAGAAGGCAAAAGTTCCACAGGGAATCAAATTAGTATTCTATTTAAATTAAAAACATTTTTGTTTGCAGTTGGGGAAAAAGTCTCATACGAAAATTGTTTATGAAGACAATTTTATATTATAATGAAAAAAAAACTGTAAGGGGTTGTATCTAGGACACGACCGCATATTTTTGACGCAGAACTACGCAATTATATTATGCAACCCACATGTTTACCACTTCGAATATTATTTTAGAATGCATCGACATTTTTGTAATAGATTATGTTCTTCGTTACAAATAAATTTGATGAACGTCCTTTTACGTTTGATATGATGCCTAGGACTACCAAAATATTTGAACGGAAAAATTGTAAAACGATCATTGTGTTTTACATTTCCCTCTGAAATTATACTCAACACCAAAAATTACTCCCGATTTGCATGTATTTGCAAAGCGGATTCCCTCAGGTACCTTAGTTTTTGAAGTCCGTGTTAGAGAAACACATCTCAGTGTGGAAAATACTCCCGACTTGCATGTTTTGACAAAGCGGATTCCCCCAGGCATATTGATTTAGAAGTCGGTGTTAGGGAAACACAGCTCGGTAGGAACAAAAATACCCCCGACTTGCATGTATATTTGTAATGCGGATTTCCACAGGTACACCGATTCTGAAGTCTTTGTTTGGGGAAACCGTAAATCGGGCCAATCAAAACTTGGCAGTTAGGGCGTTTAGATAACGCTTAACATTTTACAGTTATTCAATTGTTCATCTCATGAAAAATAACATTTTATTAATTGTGATAGACGCGTAGAAATACTTCCTATCAATTGATGGATACATCTTTCCGATCTGTAAAGAAATATAGGCATTCGAAATACGGGTAGGGTTAGCACACAAATCGGCAAAACGAATGTATGGGAAAAAAGGAAGTTCTTCCAGTTTTCATGAATTCAAACCGTTTAGAGATTAGCGAATTGTGATGTATAGCATATCAAACAAATCTTAAAGAATTTCCGATTCGATTGGTATGCACATCATGAGAATTCGTTCACAGTGAAAATAGTTATTAGGGTTAACTTTATTTCATAAAAATGTGACCTGTTTTCTGATTTGGCACCCTTCCTGAAAGACGTAGTTCTACGTCAAAAATCAGTAACAATGTTGGAATTGTATAGCAATACGGTTGAATGAAAGTCAGAAATATGTTTCTCAAGTAATTAAATAACATGACGTGAAAATTTTCATTCAAATTTTGAAATTCAAAAACCGGCTTCGTGTTTTCTAATCTGATAGAGATTACTCTAACGAGTTTGGGACCCAAATTATGGCCCTAATTTGAAGTCGCCACCAGATGTCGACACTATTTTTCTGTCATCGCGAATTACCAATTTACCACCATCTGACATATCGTGAAGTCGATGATGAACTTTTACAGCAGAGGGATAGTGAGATAGGCGGTGACGGTAGGTAGAGTGAGATAGCGATAATCGTGCCATACACCTGAGGTGATGGTGATGTGACAATTGTCATCTCACCTCACAAGCCGCGTAGAATCAGGCCATTTAGCTGATACATCAACTGCAAAAACGTTCCAATTTGAGTTTGCTGTAGAATCCGATAGATGAGGTTTTGACCAATCTTCCACATTGTCAAATACAGCTGGGAATGTGTTTGCAGCTAAGTTATTACCGAAAGAGAGTCGATGTAGAGAAATCGATGGTGTCATTTACACCTCTTTCAGGCCAGACGCAAATTGAGATGCGTATAGCGCGAGTAACTTGGCGCGATATAACGCCTGTTTTTGTGGCTAATGAAAACAGATAGAATGGCGCCAGATGACGCGAGATGGTGGAGCGCTTGTGAGACACTATATATAGTATAGTATAGTATAGTATAGTATACTTGCGTGAAGCTGTGGCTGAACCACAGTTTCTCGTGCTGGTCGTGCCGGTTGTGGTGGTTGTATTGGTGAACAATCATATAGCGCCGTCAGTTTTGCACTGTATGGTTGTACCAGTCAGGTGATTGTGTTAGTAAATGAATATATCGCGCAACTCTGTGTGAATCAGACATTGTATGCGAGTGGCACGTTGTGGGACCAAACTGCGACTCAATATGCGCTTCATCACGCTACGTTTGTGGCACGTATGAGTAGTGTTGGTAGCCTCGTGTTCGCTTACGAGCGCTATACGCTTCTCAATTTGCGCCTATAATTGCCTGAATCAGCTGAAGGTAATACAGCTCACGAGATAAACGAATGAATGACGACAACACTATTTGCGAGCAGCAAAGATCGCCATACCTCCGTATTGACCTTGCGCGTTCCCGGCTTTTTATTTGACAATTCAATCGCACACAATTCGTTTGTAAACAAAGTGGACAATTCAAAACGTTTCTCTTTACAAAACGAAATACTTTTCTTTTTAGTACCATATTTATGTGGTTTTGAGAAAATTAACACGTACAGAAACACGGTCTTAAACCAGGCATAAATATAATGTCAGAAAAAAAGGTATGTCGTAATATGCACGTGGTATAAAGAATCGTTTGAGAGTATTTTGTACCATAGGTCGGTGCCGGTGGTTCAGGGGGACCCGGAGGCGGCGATAACAAGGAGAAACGTCGGAAAGAGTCAATTCTGGACCTCAGCAAGTATCTGGAGAAAACTATCCGAGTCAAATTTGCCGGTGGCCGTGAGGCAGCCGGTGTACTCAAAGGGTACGATCCGTTACTCAATCTGGTGCTCGATAATACGGTAGAATTTTTGCGCGACCCCGATGACTACAAATTGGCGGAAGAAACGCGGCATCTTGGGCTGGTGGTATGTCGGGGGACATCCGTAGTGCTCATATGTCCTCAGGAAGGCATGGAGTCGATACAGAACCCGTTCATAACGCAAGAAGGCTAATGCAGCGTTCAGCAATTGTGCGATTGGAGATATGGGTCACTTTCAGTTTAGAATAAAAATGCATTTTGTTAAAGAATCTAATTTATTACTCTGTAATTTTGCAGTCAAATTTTCCAATGAAATACAATATCAATTGTATCACTTTATTTTGATGGTTTCCTATTTATCTAATGGGAAAAGTATTTTCAATAACAATTTGTTATTATTGTCCAAATATAACTGCTTTTTCTAACAGCTTTTCGACGATTTCTGGCACCTTAATTTCAAACTATTCCTACGACTAATACTACTTTGCATAAGTTAATAATTGTAACAAATAAATGTAACCAAACAATCTAAGTCTCATAAACATCTAACAAAACTTCAAACATTGCTTCAACGCGATAGAATTTTATTTCTTGAATAACAATTATGAGATCTATACCAAACATTTTTGTTGCTGCATTAGCATAACAGTATTGGGATCCCCAAATAACAGACGTAAAGGGTTTATGAGACCAACGAAAATTTGCTCTATGGAAAAATGCAAATTTGTTAACAACAATCACGGCTAATTAACTCAAGCTCAACATGAGAATACAACTGTTTGTTCAACCTCTTTAATCCAAGCCAAACTCGTTCCGTATCCAGGGGTACTGAACGGGACACTCGTTACACGTGAAAAGGTAACGATCTTGTTGAAGCACTCGACTGTGTAGCTTGCAGGTGTGGGGTAGACTGCATGCGATTTCATTCGGTTCCAACTGCTTTGGCTCACAATGCCACGGTTCGAAGTGACCGAGTTGATTCAGTGGCGTTGGGCTGCGGATCCACTCGATTGCTTGGTGGTTGGTCACGAAGTAAACATCCGGATGTTTTTGCATGTCGTCCAAGAATTTCTGAAACGTTGAAAAGTATTGAATCCTACTTTGAAGTCACGATAGTTAAAACTATACTCACCAGGAAAGCATCCAGGTACTCTTGCTTTCGGAACCAAGTGGAGTGGAAATACAAACCATAAGGCGCCCGGTTCGAATGGTAATGCCGCTTGAAATTGTGCATAAACATTTTGTACACATCCTCGCCGCTCATATTGGGAGGACACGTGTCAACCATTCCGCAAGTATACTCCCCGGCTTCCAACTGGTTCATGACCATTTCCCAGACTCCGGGGTAGCTCCTGGACGGACACAATTGATTACTGCCACTGCAAGCGTGCGGCATTTTGTAATCCAAAGTATACGGCCAGAGCGGGGGATTCGAGAAGGGTGCAACCATGGATGAATCGTACACGAATCCAAACTCCTTCATCATGAGAAATTGTCGGTTCCAACCGACCCGCAAAAATGGTACCCGCATACCACGAAGCTCTTCCATTCGTACATTCGAGAATCGGTTTATAATGTTCGCCTGACCAACCATTTCATCGAACCAATCCTCGATGGTTGCGTTCCGGGACCACCACTCCTCCGGTCCTCGGTGAGTGATCGAGTGGATTGCAATTTCGTGATCTTGATTCCACATCTTCTGCACCTGCTGATAGTTCGTGTACTGATGGGAGATGAAAAACGTTGCCTTAATCGGACAGCCGTTGGGATTTTTTCGCTGTGGTGTAAAAATTTTCTTCGTGTAGAGTTCCCAGTTCTCGAAATTTATTGCATCGTCGAACGTCAGCAGGATCATCTGGGGTGTTTGGGTTCGTTCCAATCGGGATGGAATGGCTGTTCCATCCTTGGAGCAGAAACAATCCGGCAGCATGCATACCGAGAGATCGCAAGGATCTGCTGCGTTGGGGTCATTCTCCACGTCGCACCAGCCTTCGTCCGAACCATCCGCACAGTCGACAGAACCATCGCAAAAGTATTCGTTGGGAAGACAGGTTCCATCGCCGCACCCTAGTTGCGATCGTTCTTCACACTGTGCGTCGTCCAGCAGCGGCTTGGGGACACGAGCCTCTGGAAATGAGATATAACAGAGAACATTTTAAAAAGATGTTACAACAATGATACTCAATAGAAATCGGGAATGCCTTGAAAATCACACTTTATTTCTATATTTAACAAGCTGACCCGGCAAACTTCGTCCCGCCCAAAATTTGTTTTTTGTTATCAATACCTTCAAACATTCCCATTTTCTTACTGAGCGCAAGTTCATGAGTTCGATCGCAAAACTGTTCATTGATTGATCTTCTAATCGACCCCGTTGAATTTACCTTTTACTATAAAATTCCTAGTACTGCTACAAAACTCATCAAACGAGAATTGTGTCCGAAAATAATCTGATATTATAAGATTATTTTCGGACACAATTCTCGTTCAGGATTTTTCAACCACTTGCAAATAACATGTTTCTCCGTTACATGGAATAAATGTTTGATACAGAAAATATGATAGAATAAAGACAGACACCTCCCCTCTTCTCCCCTTAGAGAGGGGAGAGGAGTGTTTATTCACCACAGAAACGTTTCGTGTCTCCTAAAATCTTCACATGCCAAATTTGGCTCCATTTGCTTGATTAGTTTTCGAGTAATGCAGAAATTTGTTTTTCGTTTGCATTACAGCTCACCCTAAGAGAGGGGGAGGAGTCTCGAGCCACTATAGAAACATTTATTGAACCCTAAAACCTCCACATGCCAAATTTGGTTTCGTTTGCTTGATTAGTTCTCGTGTTATGTAGAAATTTGTTTCATTTGTATGGGAACGCCCCCCCCCCCTTTAGAGAGGGGGAGGAATGTCGAATCCCCTTAGAAATGTTTTTCCCCATAAAACCTCCACATGCCAAATTTAGTTCCGTTAGCTTCATTAGTTCTTGAATTATGCGGAAATGTATGCTTCATTTGTATTGCAGCCCCCCTCTGCCCTCAGAGAGACGGGAGGAGTGTCTATTCACCATAGAAACGTTTTGTGTCTCCTAAAACCTTCGCATGCTAAATTTGGCATTTTCTCGATTAGTTTTCGAGTTATGCAGAAATGGAGAAATGGGGGTGGAGTGTCTTACCACCGTGAAAACATTTATTGCGTCCTCCATATACCTAATTTGGTTTCGTTTGCTTGATTAATTCTCGAGAAATGCAGAAATTTGTGTTTCATTTGTGTGGCAGTCCCCCTAAGAGAGAGGGCAGGAGTATCTAACCACAGTAAACACATTTATTGCATCCTAAAACCTCCATATGCCAAATTTGGTTTCATTTGCTTGATTAATTCTTGAGTAATGTAGAAATTTGTGTTTCATTTGTATGGAAGCCCCCCCTTAGAGAGGGGGGAGGAGTCTCAAACTATCATGAAAACCTTCCCCGGCCCCAAAAATCCCTATTGTAGAAGGGCTCTTCCCGCAGCATGATCCGACGAGCTGGCCAGCAACACCATATAGTGGAAATGAAGAACACGTCGAGAGAGTGTCCACAGAAGAGCTGTTGGCGGCGGCAAAAGAACTGAAAGTGAATAAACCTGGCCTCGATGAAATCCCAAATGTGGCCCTCAAAGCCACGGTTGAAGTGAACTGACCTTTTCAGAGCAACGATGCAAAAGTTGCAAAAGATGCAAAAGATGAAGAATGCTTCCCAGATATTTGGAAGAAGCAGAAACTGGTACTGTTGCCGAAGCCAGGAAAACCGCCAGGGGAACCCTCTTCCTATAGGCCCATCTGTCTACTGGATACCCTCGGAAAGCTGCCGGAGAAGATAATTCTGAACAGGTTGACGAAGTGCACAGAAAGTGACAACGGACTCTCGAAGACGCAGTTCGGGTTCCGGAAATATAAATCCACGGTGGATGCCATCCTGTTAGTTGCCGAAGCAGCCAGAAAAGCCTTAAAGCAGAATAGGCGCGGCAATCGATACTGCGCTACAATAACGATTGACGTGAAAAATGCATTCAACAGCGCCAGTTGGAAAGCTATTGCCGAAGCGATGCCGAATATCACTCTGGTCGAAGACGACATGTGTTACAAACAGAGAACATGCAGAGTAACAGAAAAGTGCAGGTAAGAGCAAGGGCTGGCTCCATGAGAAAGTGGCAGCAGGAGTGGAGCAACACGCCTAACGGTAGATGGACCCACAGCTTGATCCCAAACATCACTACTTGGGTAGAAAGAAAACACGGAGAAGTGAGCTTCCACCTGACGCAATTCCTATCCGGTCATGGTTGTTTTAGACGGTGCTGTTCTGTTAAGTAGTTATAATTGTTATAGGTTTAATATTTAGTTCTATAGTTTTATTATTTAATAATTAATTCTCGGTCATTAGGGCAAACATGTTAAGCCTGTTGATGTTTGTATAATAGAATAAAATGGTACTTGCACAGATTCGGCCATGCAAGTTCACCGCTTTGCCCAGAGTGTAACACAATAGAGGAGACAACAGAACACGTGGTTTTCGACTGCCCCCGTTTTTCTACTGAAAGAGAAGAAATGTTCCTCGCTAGCAGATCAGACTGAAATGCTCAGAACATCGTCCAAAAGATGTGCGAAACAGAAAGTACGTGGAATGTAGTGAATCGTGCAATAACAAAAATGTTGATGACGCTCCAACGAAGATGGAGGGACAAGCAAAGATAGGCAGAAATCCATTTATTTATATATTTATATATAAATCCATTTATATATATATATATATATATATATATATATATATATATATATATATAGATATGGTAACCTTAGTTCCGAAACCATGCTATGAAAAACAATTACAATCAATAATTACGAAAACAAAATCTGTTTTTTTCAAGTGCTATATCAAACAAAACTAGCTCATTGGCTTTGATTTCATATATCGATCATCTAAATCGGTCCAGTAGTTCAAAAATGACTTATTTTTAAATTCATAACTTTTGAACTACTGTACCGATTCGGATGAACTACATATCAAATTTCATAGGTGACCATTTCCATTTGAGGTTGGTCCGAAAGATAATTTTTTCTCATTTTTCCAAAAATTTCCTTTTTAAAAACTCATAACTTTTGAACTACTGCACCGATTCAGATGATCCACATATCAAATTAAAGCCAATTAGCTAGTCTCTTTTAGAAAAATATTATACTTGCAGAAATTTAAGATTTTAGTCTTGTATTTATTGATTGCATTTTTTTATAGTTTACATTGTCTCGGGACCAATGGCGCTATACTTTTTATATTTTTTTCTTCAAAGCTAAGATTTTTTTAGATAACATATCCAAGATTCAAAGATGCGTTATTTTGTGTTATTGAATTGTTTTTTTTCAAAATTAACCGATGGTTCGAATAATTATTTTTCCTTTTTTCCAAAAATGACTTTTTTTAAATTCATCACTTTTAAACTACCGGGCCGATTCAGATGATCGATATACCAATTTGAAACCACATGAAATACCACCTATGCATAAACATTGGATGCTTCACCCAAACTAGCGTTGTCAGAAAGCATTTCATTTTCGGCAGAAACCATGCCATTTCGTGCCTTGAAGCGTCAAATGGGCAAATAAAATCATCTGTCCCCCAACGTTTTAAAAACTTTGTATGTATGGAAGCAGACATCTCTTCCTTTTTTTCTTTTTTCGTCTTTTTTGGAATTGCACTCAAAAAAAAAAAGTCCAAACGACAGCAACGTGGATCGAACCAAGGCCGCCTGGATTGCAAGGCTGCTTTACACGACCAAGCTATCCACATAGCTAATGATGCTGTTGAGAAAATGCGTGATAATATTGAACCTGATAATGAAATGAAGTTGGAAAGTGTTTTCTAAGAGTAAAAAGGAGAGCATGAAGGACAGCAATATCTATCTCGGTCTGGGCGTGGTGTATGTGGCAAAGTATGCGGAAAGCTCATTTGTCTTTTGTTTCGCTCGCTCGTATTAATCTTATATTGCTGTGCCATGTATATTATATAAATGATTACCAGTATTTGAGAGTCATGTCGTTTTCTGTTATTTTTAGTCTAATTTAATGTAATAAAACGGGATGACAAAACATGAGCTAAAAATCAATTTTGTGTGTAGTCGCATAGATGTTGTCCAGTCGCATAGGAATATTGAACGAAAACTGAAAACATGTTAACTTTGCAAAATGACTCAAAAACGAAAAAACACCTCTCTGGTGTTCGGAGATGTTATTAAAAAAGAACCTCAGCTTTCAAGAAAAAAATATGATGACCTTAGTTCCGAAACCATGCTATGAAAAAAAATTACAATCAATAATTACGAAAACAAAATCTGTTTTGTTGTTGTCATCTACTTTTCGGGTAATCCAATAATAATACGATATTCCTCACCTGCCGTAACATCACAGTTCTCCACGTTCTGCTTGTAATCGCAAATTTGACGACTCACATCGAACAGCAAACCCGTGGAACATTTAAATTCGAACACTTCCCCATCCAAGCAAAGATAATACTTGGCGCATTCTGTGTTGCTCCACATCTTGTGAACAGGTCGTTCGGGATTTCTGTAAAGACACAAAACAAACGAAATCAACTCAAACATCAAACATTGTTGCCGCTACGCCACATCTAATCCACTGTATTCATGCGCATACACATCCGCTCTTCATAACGATCATTGTTGGATACATGACATCATGATCATCGCTTAAGTCATTATCATGATAGGCGCCTAGCTCATGCGCGACGATACTTAGCGATTTGGAGCACCGCGGATGCAAGAAGAAAAAAAAAACGCACGAAGAGATAAATATGTGTGCACACGTTTCCGGTGTGGAAACCGCAAAAAAAAAAGAAGGGAAAATGTGACACCAATAACTGACCTGTAAAATCGCCCATCCTCGAAGCAAGGAACTGTGTTTTTCAGACTGCGCTCAACCAGGTTGCTAGCGTGTACTGTGAATTAGATAAAATAACGAAAATTGTTATTGATACTAATTAGGTTCGGCTTATTCTTGATGCTGTTTGATTGATATGTTGTTATTGATGCTGAAATACTCATTCGAAAGGTTTGTTTGGCTGACTTGAATTTTTCTGCGACCGGTTTCATATACTTCTTCTTCTTAAAAAGAACTATTATCTTCAAATACATTTGATTGATTTTTATATTGAAAATCAAATGTAGCGATGAGCTTCCGACTCCATGATTACCTTCAGTTTACACACGACCTAACACAAGATACTAATAAAATCTGAGCGTTAAGTTAACCTAGTCATCCGTTTGCTGGGCAATGATCTTATAATAACATCACCACGCGGATATGATGTAATTTACGAAAGTGGCAAACCAGAAACAGAGGTTAAATAGTCATTCAATAGTGCTGTTGACAGGTGAAAGTTTAGCAAGAATACATTTGACCGGTTACCGTGTCTCCATTGCGCTTGATCGTACAATTTATCAAGCGACGAACTTTGATGAACGAAAGCGTGTCATTGTAACGTAAATGGTTCACAGGAATTTCTTCACGGTTTGGTATACCGCTTTGATACAATATCACTTCACTTCTTCGAGAGATGAATCATTTCATCTTATTTTCTCATATATATTTGCAATGCAAATCATCATTCATTGGATACTAAAATATAAATATCTCAAGCTTTCAATATCTTACGCTTTCTAAGATGTTTTCAACACTAGATTGCCCAAGCAAGTCATTTTGACTGCTAGACAATTTCAATTCGAAAAATAATTATGGCACATTAAAACGAGTGAAGCTTTTGCACCCGTGCGGAAGAGTTGATTTGCACCATACAAAACAATTGTCAATACAAATAAATTCGTAGAAGAATAGAAAATAACTGAATCGAGTGCGTTTTAATACAGGGAAATACGGGAAATCAACCACTTCATGAAGACCTAAATCTGAAATTATCATTGTCAAGCCAACTACTTATTATCTTTCTGTGCTGTGTTATTTCTATTTGTGTTTTAATATTTTTATTGACCAATTCGATGTGCACAATGTTTGCATTTCCACCTAATTAACTGTGAAATAGAACCAGTGTGTGGAGAGATTCAATCTGCAGAGATTTAGCTGTGCTATCAGAGATATCGGGCCTGATTCTCGAATACACTTCGAATACACTTCACGGTGGAAACGGAATGAAACGTATTCGCGATGGCAACGGTACGGTGTCGACATCTGGATACGAGATTAGTTTCCCACTAAACTTATCATTATAATATTAGGCTGTCAAAAAAGTCCTGCGGTATTTCCGCGAGGTGTCGTTATAAGCGCGTAGTTCTAGTTGTATTCATTGTATCGAGTCATACTATAGCTTGTTGAAAAGGTATTTTTGCGCGCTATAATATAGTCCTTGACAGTGTTTTGTTTGGTTAAGTCGTTCGTGAGTTATAGTGTCGCAAATATGGAGCAAAAAAAAGAGAAAATCCGACATATTTTACAGTACTACTATGACAAAGGCAAAAATGCATCTCAAGCTGCCAATAAAATTTGTGCAGTTTATGGATCCGATACAGTTTCCATTTCCACCGCACAACGATGGTTTCAACGTTTTCGTTCTGGTGTAGAGCTCGTCGAAGATGCGCCACGCTCCGGAAGGCCTGTCGTCGAAAATTGCGACAAAATCGCTGAATTAGCCGAGAAAGACCGGCAAAGTAGCAGCCGTAGCATCGGCCAAGAGCTGGGGATAAGTCATCAAATCGTTATTAACCATTTGAAGAAGCTTGGATTCACAAAGAAGCTCGACGTATGGATGCCACACACGTTGACGCAAAAAAACACATCTCTGACCGTATCGACGCATGTGAATCGTTGCTGAATCGCAACAAAATCGACCCGTTTCTGAAGCGGATGGTGACTGGCGATGAAAAGTGGGTCACTTACGACAACGTGAAGCGCAAACGGTCGTGGTTGAAGCCCGCTGAAGCGGCTCAGACGGTGGCCAAGCCCTCATTAACGGCCAGGAAGGTTCTGCTGTGTGTGCTGTGTGGGATTGTCAAGGAATAATCTATTATGAGCTGCTTCCCTATGGCCAAACGCTCAATTCGGACCTGTACTGCCAACAACTGGACCGCTTGAAGGTAGCACTCATGAAGAAGAGGCCATCTTTGATAAACAGAGGCTGCATTGTCTTCCATCAGGACAACGCCAGGCCACACACTTCTTTGATGACGCGCCAGAAGCTCCGAGAGCTCGGATGGGAGGTTCTTTTGCATCCGCCGTATAGTCCGGACCTTGCACGAAGTGACTACCACCTGTTTTTGTCCATGGCGAACGAGCTAGGTAGTCAGAAGTTAGCCACAAAAGAGGCCTGTGAAAATTGGCTATCCGAGTTTTTTGCCAATAAGGAAGCGAGCTTCTATAACAGGAGTATTATGAAGTTGGCATCTCGTTGGGAACAAGTCATCGAAGAAAACGGCGCATATTTTACTTAAAACAGATGATTGTAACTAATTTTATGAACAAATGAAAATTCAAAAAAAATACCGCAGGACTTTTTTGACAGCCTAATATCAAATTATCTTCAGATGAAATTTTTGTATGAGATTATTATATCACATGAAGAAAACAAAGTTTTCCACTCACATTGAATACCAGTTTGATACGAAGAAGTTAATTTTCATTAATAATTTTTTATTTGAAAAGTGCTCATTCTGCCTGAAAACTCATCATTATCTTCGACACTTCACTAACCCGTAAAACGTAGTTCAATGGCGTGCCGTTTATTTCGTTTCCACCGTAAAGTGTATTCGAGAATCAGGCCCATCACCATATTCCCTTACATCGGGCTAGTCTCAAGTTATGATTCCAATGTTAGCAAATAATTCTATATTGTATGGGTAATTATTTATGGCATCTGTAGTTCAACACAGGACTGGATTTGCTGCATACAAATTATCTAGAAAACTCTCAGACTATTGATCAGACCACGTAAGTGACGTACAAACTGAACCCCTATTGAACTGACAAGCCAACCAGAGCTGCAATTTGTCACCGTCACCGCATATATTTGGGTTACTATGACGACTATTGCAACATTACCACCAAACGACGTGCAACAAACGACAAAACAAATTCTTCACTCTTTGATGCTAAATAGTTTGTCAGAGTGTTTTGACGACCAAAGCATGTTGCAGGTCAGTGCACTATGATCGTCAAGACGAGAAATACCATATCACTTGATGTAATGGAAGTTTACACGTTTACCAGGGTGCAATTGTTTACGTTGAGCTACCTGCCTTGCGACACCGAAAATGTCATGCCAATTTTCTTATAATGTTTAGAATCAAACCCAAATTTTAGGGTAGTTTTATACATATATTTACTTCAAAAATCAAAATAAAAGTTAATCGATGGAGCCTTGAGTGTAAAATTGAACGCATTTTCGCTTGATGCCCTCCATCAAAGTCTTTACAGTGTCATCCGGTACCAGTTTCTCAGTTTTTTCCGTTTTCTTAACATGTCCTTCTCGTTCTTGACTGTCTTCTTGCTTTTCCGAAGTTCCTGACAACGTGATACGTGATTATTATAAGAAATAAATATTCGCTCGATTAATCGAATTTTGAAAAACAATTATTCGAATGAATCGAATATTGGAAAATGTCCCAACGATTAATCGATAATCGAATAAATGAAAAATTTAGACATCACTAACTGCGTCGGCCGAATGTTTTAGTACAAAACATAACAAAAATCAGAGATGTGTTTTTTATCCTTTTGTGCCCTTGGCCCCGAGATCATGAAAACTATAAAAAACAAATACGTATTGTGATAACAAAAATTCAAGTTATTTTTGCAGGTGTATTATCTTTTCAAAAAAGACCACCCAACTGGCTTTAAGTTGATATGTCGATCATCTGAATCGGTCCAGTAGTTCAAAAGTTATGATTTTTTGAAAAAAGTCATTTTAGGAAAAAAAATGAAATCGGAAAACCATCATCAAATCGAATCAGTATATAATCGAGTCCGACCTATTACTTCAGGACCCCGGTTTTGTTATTGTGGTTTTAGTTGAAAACCTGACTAAGAAAATTAATTTTACTCTCGTTGGTTTGCGCCTGCGACCTGCGTTTGGCAAGAAAAGAGCTTGAAATTATTTGTTAACAAATTGTATTTTATGCTTTGAATTTTGTATTTTATAACAAATTGTATTTTATATTGTTCCCCTAGAATTGGATTGTCCTTGTACCGCAACTTATGAACCATCGCTGTATTTGCCTGAAAATAGTGTGTTTAAACATTTTCTGTCCGGAATTTGAATAAAAGATAAAAGTATAAAAGATAAGAAAAGAAAGAAGTATAAAAGATTTTTTTAACAATTTATAGTAGATTCGTAACGAGATTCTTACCGAACGAACATGAAAACAGCAAACTAAATAGTTAAAACAACTATAAAAATTGCGAAATTAACAATCCTTGTTTTCTACGGAATTTGCTAATGCAAACGTTTTATCACTGGCTTTGATAGTCACTTTTTTTTGTAAATGCTTAGTACTATTAATTATAGGCAGTATCAATGTAAACCTGTAAACTATTTTTAAATGAAGCCTATAAACCAAAGAATGTCTGGGTTTTCATTATGCAATTATTTATAACATTAAAGTTCAGTAAATTTTTATTTAAAAATGATGTGTTCGGAATTTGAATTATACGTCGAAACTCAATTAAAATTCCGAACACTACTTCAATACTAATTTTAATAAATATTTCTGCATAAAATACCATTTTTTTAACCATTCATTGTAGATTCTTACTTTTCTAGCACTTAACATGAAAACAGCTAACAAATAAGTTGAAAAAACTACAAAAACTTAATAATTAACGTTGCTTGTCTTTTACGGAATTTGCTAACGCAAACATTTTTCATTGGTTTTGACTGTCACTTTGTTTTTTTTTATCCCAACAGTTTATTTTATTAGGCTCATTTAGCAATTCAGCTGTAACAGAGCCGAATTCATTCGACTGTCACTCTGTTGTAAATGCTTGATATTATAAATTATAGACTGTATCGACACCTGTAAATGATGCTAAAATGAAGCCTATATCCCAAAAAATGTCAAGGCTGTCATTATTCGATTATTTATTACATTAAAGTCCAGTAAATTTACATTTAAAATAAAGTGTTCGGAATTTGAATCATGCATAGAAACTTGATTCAAATTCCGAACACTATTTCAATACCAATTTTAATGAAGATTTCTGCATAAAATATCATTTTTTTCATCTATTTATTGTAGATTCTTACTTTTTCTAGCAGTTAACAACAAAACAAAAGTAAACAAAAAAGTTGAAACAACTACAAAAGCAGAAAAATTCAAGATGCTTGTTTTTTACGAAATTTGCTAACGCAAGCATTTTATCTTTGGTTTTGACTGTCACTTTTTTGTAAATGTTTAATATTATAAATTATAGGCTGTATCAATGCCTGTAAATGATGATAAAATGTGACTTATACCTCAAAGAATGTTCCATTATTTAATTATTTATAACATTTAACTGTAGTAAATTTACAATTAAAAATGAAGTGTTCGGAATTTGAGACCGTTCGGAATATGAGACAAAACGGTACTAAGCGCATGTTCATGAGTCCAATCGCAGAACTGCTCATTGATAGATCTTGTAATCGACTCCGATGAATTTACCTTTTACTAAAAAAATCCTAGTACTTCTATCAAAACTTATCATTATAATATCAGATTATTTTCAGACACAATTCTCGTTCAAGATTTCTCAACCACCTCCACATGCCAAATTTGGTTTCGTTTGCTTGATTAGTTCTCGAGTTATGCAGAAATTTGTGTTTCATTGGTATGGGAGACCCCCTTAGAGAGGCGGAGGAGTGTCGAACCACATTAGAAATGTTTCTTCCCCATGAAACCTCCACATGCCAAATTTAGATCCGTTTGCTTTATTAGTTCTTGAATTATGCGGAAATGCATGCTTCATTTGTATGGCAGCAAACATCACCCCCCCCCCCACCTCAGAGAGACGGGAGGTGTCTCTATTCACCATAGAAACGTTTTGTGTCCCCTAAAACCTTCGCATGCCAAATTTTGTATTTTCTTGATTAGTTTTCGAGTCATGCAGAAATTTGTCTTTCATTTGTATGGCAGCTCCTCCTTAGAAAGGGGGTGGAGTGTCTAACCACCATGAAAACATTTATCGCGCCCTAAAACCTCCGTGTAAACCGTTGAAATTTGGTTTCGTTTGCTTGATTAATTCTCGAGTAATGCAGAAATTTGTGTTTCATTTGTATGGCAGCCTCCCCTTAGAGAGGGGGTGGAGTGTCTGAATCTGCATATACTTAATTTCGTTTCCTTGATTAATTCTCGAGTAATGCAGAATTCGTGTTTCATTTGTATGGCACCCCCTAAGAGAGGAGGGAGGATATGGTTAGATACATAGAATCATTTATTGCACCCTAAAACATTCAGATGGTTGCATTTGCTTGATTAATTCTCGAGTAATGTAGACATTTGTGTTTCATTTGTATGGCAACCCCGCCCCTTAGAGAGGGGGAGGTCTCGAACTATCATGAAAACCTTCCCCGGCCCCCTACGTACCAACTTTCATGTCGATCGGTTCAGTAGTTTCCGAGTCCATAAGAATCAGACAGACAGACATAAATCCATTTTTATATATATAGTATATAAAAGACGAAGTGTTAATTTTTAATTCAAACTGAAATATCTCTGTATGAGAAGGTCTTACAGGAACGTTCTAGAAACCAAATGAGAGCAGGTTGATGAGGTTAATTGGGTTTGCTATTTAGCTGGTTTGCTGGTTTTCCATTTTGGCACACTGTACGAAAACATCATTAGTTGTCTGCTGCAAAGTATCAAAAAATCAAAAACACCTTTTTTGAGAAAATTGAGTTTTAAGTGTTATTTTCAAAATAAAATAAACATAAAACATTTTTTATAAGTGCATACTTTCTCCACATAATCCCAATAATAACCTAGAACATTGTAGAAGTCACTAATTCAATTGAACCAACCGTTTCAGAGAGGTTTATTTTTTTTGAAAATTTTCAAGCAATCTTTGCTTAGACCCTTCTCTAAAGTAAGGCTAGAATCAAAATAGCGAACGAATGGTGCAACTTGCCCATTTGGGTCATTTATTTAGAGATTATCTGGGAATACATTCATTCTAGAATGTTTATTTTATTTTAATAAATAAAAAAAAATCTGGATAAATAATCCGGAGCTATATTCAAAAGTAAAACATGTTTAAACGATCATATCGGACTGGAATCGAAATAGTAAATTTATTGCAGGATCGACTATTTAGCAATGCGCACGAACGGGAGAGAAGTGACCACATAATGACAAAAACCACAACATTTCGCTACCGACCACATGAGAAAGCCTTTCGTAGGTTACTTAACGTGGTGAATGCGATCGAATAGATAGAGAAATAAAAATTAAAAAATTGACACGTTCAGGTGCGGTCAGCAAAGTGAGGTTCAAATTTAATGTCCACAGACAAAGTTATATGAAAGCCAGTAGTCAATATCACTGTCTGAAATCGGGATTGGATACAGCCATACATCGCTGAAATAGGAAAAAAAAGTTAAACATAAGCGTGTGAAGGTAGAAATAGTGCAGTAGGACTGTTTTGGTATTTCAGGAAATTTATGAAACAGAATTAACAGAGTTTATACGTAATTGAGAGAAATAAGGAAAGCTAGTATCATGAAACTGTTATAGATTTATTGTTTTGCAATCGTTTAACTGAATATTTTGTAATATTCCAATTCACGTAACCATACAGTGAATTATGTGTTGACACTGAAAGGTGTAAACGTTTGGAATGAAAAAAAAACAACTTGTGAGAGGTAAAAACACGGAAAACTTGAACTGATTTCCTGTATGCGTCGAAAGACACGTCGAGCCGAACAAAATAAGTTGACTCCAATACGTTCATGGGCCTTTTCCTGATCCCGGGCCTCACTGTACATTGAACTAACCTAGACGTGTTTTAGAGTTTCCGATCAACTTTACTTTTTTCTGCCCCAGCGAACTGATTTTCCAGCAAGCCACCGCAGCTTTTCCCATTCACTTTCCACTGGAAATTGTGACGGGGTGCATTCACATAAATGCATTTGCATACAATAACAACTGTAGCTATTTGTTGGCGTTCGCAGTTGATTCAGATCTTTCGGGAAAACAGTGAAAGTTGCGATAGAAATATAGCTCGAATTTGCAAACCGGCCAAATCAACGGCAATGAAAAGCTGGTGTGCAAAGAGAGGTTGACGCTTTCGTTTTGAGACGCTTCGATTGAGCATATGTAGAGTAAAATAAATTTGTTTGTATGAGAAAAAATATGCCGCCAGAACGGTTGATTACTTGAAAGATATGATTAGGTGTACTTTGTATCATGTTTTGTGTGTTGCCAGATCAACATCATAACACGACTGACGAATAGCAGTCTTCAGCTCATCAACCGTTGAAAATTGATGATCATCAGCATAACTCCGTCGAACCATCATTCCCCATAGGTTCTCCATAACATAAATCTTTTTAGACCTAAACCACGTCATCGTTTCAGTATTGGTATGAATGCTAGCATTGAACAGCTTTGCTCTTCATCATCTGTGAATTATTGGTAGCATACCGGTTTCAAGAACTTTATGGAGTTAGAACTATTCATTTCGTGTGAAACAAATTAGAGTTCGAGTTTTACGAGTTTTACAAAATGCTCTCCTGACCATGACAGATTACCCCAAAAACCCCTTCATACCATTTTTTATGTCGATCGGTTCAGTAGTTCCCGAGTCCATAAGAATCAGACAGACAGACAGAAATCTGTTTATATATATCGATAAGTTAAGGATTATATCGCTGGTTTGGTTTGAATTAGAGGAGTTGTAGCGGTTATCTAAAGGCATTCGCAGCGCGATTACATGAACTTGGTTAGTTTTTAATTTAAAAATTTAATTCTTCAATTCTATAATCCTTTGATGATTTCATTCTTTAATTCTTTGAACCTATGATTCTTTAATTATTGAATTCTTTAATTCTTTTTCTTTAATTATTGAATTCTTGAATTTTTTATCCCTTTCTAATTCTTCCATCGTCGCGATTGGAGACCTATAGAGAGTACGTGCAATGAATAACAGAATATATCCTATTGGATACCTTCCGCAGCTCGCTATTGAAAAAGCTATAAGATTATCTTCTCAGGAAATCAACCGACAACTGCATAGATAACATCACAGTCGCAATTGGAGTTTGATAAAGTGTACGCGTGATGATTAACGAAATATATCGTCGGTTGGATTTTTGAAGATTTTTCGCGGTTACCTTCTCAGGTTTCCGAATGATAATTCTTTCGCAATCGTGATGAGAGTTCGATAAAGAGCGTATCAATTTTCAGGTTACGTTATTTTCAGCCTATTTACATTATCCCATCACTCACCACAGTGAATCTTGATTCATACCTCCCCCCACTAACAACCATCATTTCCATGACATTCGCTAGGGAACCACGCTATAGAGGCGACCCTTCTGGCTCTCGGGCGACGAATATCATACTAACGTTCTTTCCCTTCCTCTTCCTCTGGTGACTGTAAGAACGTACCCGGCGTCGTTATTGACTAATTGACAGTATTTTGTTTGGTTAAGTCGTTCGTGAGTTATAGTGTCGCAAATATGGAGCAAAATAAAGAGAAAATCCGACATATTTTACAGTACTACTATGACAAAGGCAAAAATGCATCTCAAGCTGGCAATAAAATTTGTGCAGTTTATGGACCCGATACAGTTTCCATTTCCACCGCACAACGATGGTTTCAACGTTTTCGTTCTGGTGTAGAGGTCGTCGAAGATGCGCCACGCTCCGGAAGGCCTGTCGTCGAAAATTACGACAAAATCGCTGAATTAGCCGAGAAAGACCGGCATAGTAGCAGCCGTAGCATCGCCAAGAGCTGGGGATAAGTCATCAAACCGTTATTAACCATTTGAAGAAGCTTGGATTCACAAAGAAGCTCGATGTATGGGTGCCACACACGTTGACGCAAAAAACATCTTTAACCGTATCGACGTATGTGAATCGCTGCTGAATCGCAACAAAATCGACCCGTTTCTGAAGCGGATGGTGACTGGCGATGAAAAGTGGGTCACTTACGACAACGTGAAGCGCAAACGGTCGTGGTCGAAGCCCGCTGGAGCGGCTCAGACGGTGGCCAAGCCCTCATTAACGGCCAGGAAGGTTCTGCTGTGTGTTTGGTGGGATTGTCAAGGAATAATCTATTATGAGCTGCTTCCCTATGGCCAAACGCTCAATTCGGACCTGTACTGCCAACAACTGGACCGCTTGAAGGTAGCACTCATGAAGAAGAGGCCATCATTGATAAACAGAGGCCGCATTGTCTTCTATCAGGACAACGCCAGGCCACACACTTCTTTGGTGACGCGCCAGAAGCTCCGGGAGCTCGGATGGGAGGTTCTTTTGCATCCGCCGTATAGTCCGGACCTTGCACCAAGTGACTACCACCTGTTTTTGTCCATGGCGAACGAGCTAGGTAGTCAGAAATTAGCCACAAAAGAGGCCTGTGAAAATTGGCTATCCAAGTTTTTTGCCAATAAGGAAGCAAACTTCTATAACAGGGGTATTATGAAGTTGGCATCTCTTTGGGAACAAGTCATCGAACAAAACGACGCATATTTGACTTAAAACAGATGATTGTAACTAATTTTATGAACAAATGAAAATTCAAAAAAAAACCGCAGGACTTTTTTGACAGCCTAATATATCGATGATATATTATATGAGGGGCTCAGAATGCAAGGGGTGTAAGTGACTTGATCACTTTCCCTTCATCAACTTTTTATTTAGTTAATAACTCAACTGCAAAAACTTTCCAATTTAAGTTTGCCATAGAATAGATTAGGTTCTGACCTATTTTCCACGTTGGTACATACAGCTGGGAATGTATTTGCAGCTAAGTTATGACCCAAAGAGAGAGTCGATGTAGAGAAATCGATCAAATCATTTACACCCCTTTCATTCTAAGCCCCTCATATAATATCGAGCGTTACAACCTTGAAAAAAATTATCTACGATGATTTTTCCCAAAATTTTAGTAAACAGACTAATACTGAAACGGATTACCAATATATTTTACAGATTACAGGGCGGACTAGATTATATACCAATTCCCGGGCTGGTCATATATTGGCCAATTCCCGGGCTGCCTTAAAATTGCTCGTGTAGTGCCCATCTATAAGTCAGGTGATCCGAAGAACATGAATAATTACAGACCTATATCCACATTATCTATAATGGATAAAATACTAGAAAAACTTATTGTGTTCAGGATTGTGGAATTCATCACTCATAATCGTATATTATACAACCACCGATATGGGTTTAGGCAAGGTTCTAGTACGTTGACAGCGTGTAATGAACTAGTTGAAGAGATTTATGAGGCTTTAGATAATAAAAAAACATGTTGGAGCCTTATTCATCGATTTAAAAAAAGCTTTCGATACGATGGATCGTCAGCTACTTATTTAGAAGATGGAAGCATATGGTATGAGAGGGAATGTCGGGAATTTATTGGAAAGCTATCTTACAAACCGTTGTCAATTTGTAACAATTGGAGATTGCTGTAGCACGTTACGACACTTCTCAACTGGAGTACCGCAAGGAAGCAATTTGGGCCCTATATTATTTTTGCTCTTCATTAACGACATAGCAAAACTGAAGCTTCATGGTAAATTGCGACTCTTTGCCGATGACACCGCTGTCTTTTATCCCGGTACAGATACTGGAACTATCCGTAATCATATCAATGAAGACCTGGAAACATTGTTGGAGTTCTTCAACGAAAATGTATTGTCCCTAAATCCTAGGAGAAGTATTCCTGATCATACTCCGATCACGATTCATGGCCATGATTTGGAAGAAGTCTCTCAGTACGAGTTCTTAGGACTAATCTTAGATTGCACTATGCGATGGACTGCACATATCAATTCTTTGAAAAGGAAAGTTGGCTCCTTGTGCGGTTTGTTACGGAAAATTTCACCGTTTATGCCACAATTATGCCTAAAAAACATGTATTTTGGATTAGTTCATTCCCGACTGCAGTATCTCGTGGCAAACTGGGGTTCTGCTAGCAAATCAAATATACGAGAGTTGCAAGTTCTACAAAACCGATGCTTAAAAGTTGTTCTGCGGAAACCGTTCTTGTATCCCACCGCTAACTTGTACTCAAACATAAATGATTCGCTGCTTCCAATAAAGGCACTTCATGAATTGCAAATCTTGGAACAAATGCAAAAAATCATCAGTGACCCTTCATTACATCATAATACAGTTTTACGAAGAGGTAATTTGACACGAGTAACCAGACAAGCCGGAAATTTTGCTGTAATGAGATCAAACACGGAACTAGGGAAGAAAAGGTTTACCTATCTAGGAACCAAGTTGTACAACAACCTTACGGAACAGATAAAAAGTATTCGCCGTATTAAAACTTTCAAAGCCGTCGTTCGCACCAAGCTGAAACAGAACGTTCTGAGATATATTTGACGCTCCTGGTCTTGTGAACTTCAATGGTTGTATTTTAAGGCATTCGACATCGTTTTCTCGATGTGAAATGCTTTTGTTCTACTCGAGTAATTCTTCCCGTGAACAACAATATGTGATGTAGTATCCTGACGCAGCGATCAAGCGGGAAACTTAACGGTCCCTGGAGCAGCATCCCGACACCAAGCGGAAAACAGATTGAAGACTTCCATCCTTGACCATGCCTCTTCTGTGCCGCTGACACCGCCCAACCTGCAACTAGGTCATCTGCTGATGCATCTTCGTGATACAATCCCGTCCTCTATACGCCGTGGACATCTGTCGGTTGTACTGCTTCCTGGCGCGAAGGCCAAGCGGAACTCCCATTTTTGCCAGGAAACATCTCAACTGCAATCACTTCCTGCTTATGAAAACCGCACATCCGTAGCTGTCAACCGATACGCCAAGTCATCCTCCCTCATTATCATCTTTTTGACCGACCATAGTCTCATAGTTTGTCATTTTAAACATAAATATTGGAAACAGTTGAATTTGTGTTATGAATTAGTTTTTGAATTAACTATGAAATAGGATAGTGTGCTTCCTTTAAAGAGATTTGTTCTCACTGGAAGCGTATAATTTGTTGTAATCTATCTTAAATAAAGTTTTTTTTTCTTTATTTTTGAGACTTTCAGCCTCCTGGGCTGGTTCGTCTCAGTCTTAAATAAAGTGCTATTGATAAGAAAAAAAATAGAGGGGTAAAAGCTGATAAAAGGAATTATATTTAAGAAAAAAAAAAAAAATTCAAAAATTACGCTACGTAGGACAATTGCCTCGCTTCCACTTGAAAGATAAGAAAATTTAATATAGAATGTAGTTGTTAAACTTCCAAATAAGTGAATTTAAGTAACATCTTAGAAGTGAAAAACTTCAAAGTTAGTGGTTTTTAAGTTGTAATTCTTAATTTTTTACAAATAATTATTGAGTACATCAACTTGAATTTCAAAATATAAGTTTTCATTTAGTGTACATCTTTCCCTTCAAGTGTCCATCTTTCTCGATTCTGTCATATTTTTCTCAAAGATGCCGGACACATTTATTTTGCAAAAATTCTGCCTCAAAAACAATTTTTATTATGAAAACAAATTTAGACTATCAATTCGTGGTGAGATAGCTATATATTTTTTGCGAAATTCACGAAAAAATCAAATTTTGCTTAACACGTTGAGCCCCGACCGAACTAGGGGATTGACAATAAACTTTTCGTCTGGCCCGCGTCGGTCCCAGCGAATTGAAAGTGGACTTCTCGAAATATCTTGTTGTAACTTTGTTGTTGTCGTTCCCAATGCTGACACTAGGCGAACGGAAAGTCTACTGTCGGTCCGGTGAGATCGGCGCAAAAAAGACAGAAAATATAGTGTCAGTCCCCAGGGACCGACGCGTTACTCAACGTGTTAAGATGTCCGCCTTTACCGCCCTTTCCCCACTTCTCTGTGTTGATGTTTGCCCGAATCAATCAATCAGTCAGTTGATCCGAATTAGTCAGACAGAAAAGTGGTCCAGAATCGACCTGAAGAATCTGATACTGTTTTGGGTGTGCGTCATACCGAATGAATCAAGAAGTACAAAGGTGAAAATTATCTTCTTAAATTGGGAACTGGTTTAGAAAGCCAACTAAAATGAAAGAATGACAATTAAACCTGTTCCCAAAAGGGCTTCACAAATGAGAAACAAAAACAAGTTCAAAATAGGTTTGATACGCAGTGCTGTCGCGGTAACTTAAAGTTCACAATACAAGAGAAATATTAAAAAACATAACATTAGATAGCTTATCTGATGTCATATGATACAACCGTGCCCAACACACAATTCTTATGCTACGAATGCTACCGTACAACAAAGGTTGGGACACACAGGAATTAGAGGTTTTCTTAAATTCTGAAAAATCAAATTTTTTAAATATTTTTATTACTTTCCGAAAAATTGTTGTTTTTGTGTTTGTGTTTAATTGAAACGATTTTTTGTTCAAAAGAAAACTATAATATGTAGAAAATGATCTTGGTTTTAAATTTTTACGGAAGCAACCAAAAAACAATCATTCAATAACTTCCGTGTATCACTGTTCAATTATTAATATCTCTTAATAAGCGTTCAGAATTTGCAAATATATTCAAAGTGCATTCAGCTGTAAATACGTACCGCTTCCAGTGAAAGTCAACAGCGCGGGCGCAGCGAATAGTATTAATAGATTCATTCCGGCTATCATATTTTTTCGTCGCTTTCCTTCCTCTCAATTGGTCAGTTTGCGTTTCTTCGCTGCGGTCGGCTCAACAGGTTTTTCTATCTCCTCTCTCTCTCTGTATCTTGGGAGTTGTCGAATAAATTTGTTGATCGATTAGTTTTCCTCGGTTTTCTTTTTTCGTCGTGAAACCAGCCTCTCACGGTTTAATCGTTTCATTTGGCTCCAATCTGACACTGTTTGGTTTGATCGGCCGAGTAATTACTAATTACTAATTATAGATGGTTTCCTTCTTATTTGACACTCTCCCACTATTCACATATTTGATCACGTTGTACTGGAGTGAACTATCGAATGATATTTTGAAAAAAAACTACATCAAGATTCAAAAATCAACATTTTGTTCTTCACAGGAGCTCAACTTTTTCTATCACAAGCGTATGATCATGTACACAATTTTCCCTTTCATTTAATTAACACTTCGTGAAGAGAGCAGAAGCAGACTTGATCTTGATCCCGTTCATGCTGTAAGCAGCAACCCGCGACGACGGACAACTTTTACAGTCAACCTCCGGCACGCGTCTGTTCACCTCTGCGGTTTGATTTTTCTCCGCACGCGATGCGCCGTGCAGCAACGTTCACTAACCGTGGGTGTTTTGATATTGATGCACTTCTAGTTTCTAGTTTTCTTCTCAACTTTGTTCATCCCACACCATCGATGATTTGCTCTCACAGTTTTAGTCAAACGTTTGACTGCAACAGATCGTTCAATTTCCGATTTTCTGGGCACGTACGGAAGTGTGTTCCATTTTATCCCAAACCTTGGTTGGGGACAAAACTTTTATGACGGTATCGCATATGTATGCTCTAATAAAACGTAACGATTCCACAATAAAAGGGGTTCAAATATAAATCGACGGTTTGGATGTGGTATTTATCACTGATTGGTTTGTTAAGATGAATTCCATCCAACTTGTGATTTCTTCAGTTTCAAGTTTGCCTTTTTTCACTATGGATCTATATGAATTTGACAAACTATCACGACCCGCACAACAACCCAGCATAACAAAAGCATAACAAGTATCCGAAAATCTCTATTTTCCCTGTTTTTCAGGGGATCTCGAGGCTGAATATCATGTCGGAAAGTGTATATAAATAGTTGCGGGTTTTCTTATTAAGTGAACGATTGTGAGATCAATCCTAAGATCCTCCATTGATTGATCTTTGATATTGATATTGTGTGTATTAACTTTACAAAACAACGAATGAGATAACCCTGTACTCGAGGAAACAGATTATTATCTAACATTTAAAGGCAGAGAAAATACCAGCACTAGAGAACGATAGAAAGATTCATGGCTTTTCGATAACACAAATGTAACATAATATAACAAAGATATTCTTGATTTTAGAATAATAACAAATTAGCCAAACTCTAAAGGGCCTGGCCGGGTAAGGGAGTAAAAAGTGCCCCCAAACCAAATCACCACCTATCTTCTATCTATATATATATATATATATATATATATATATATATATATATATATATATATATATATATATATATATATATATATATATATATATATATATGTCTGGATTCTATATATATGGATTTCTGTCTGTCTGTCTGAAACTACTGAACCGATCAACTTGAAAATTGGTGTTTAGGTTTTTGGGGCCGGGGAATGTTTTCGTGATAGTTTGAGACCCCTCCCTCCTCTCTAAGGGGGGAAGCCATACAAACTAAACACAAATGTCTACATTACTCGGGAATTAATCAATTAAATGAAACCAAATTAGGCATATTGAGGGCTTTTAGGATGCAATAAATGTTTCTATGGTGGTTAGACAAATGTCATACAAATGAAACACAAATTTCTGCATTACTCGAGAATTAATCAATCAAATGAAACCAAATTAGGCATATTGAGGTTTGAGGATGCAATAAATGTTTCTATGATGGTTTGTCTCTTCACCCCCTCTCTAAGGAGGGGGCTGCCATACAAATGAAACTCAAATTTCTGCATTACTCGAGAATTGACCAAGCAAATGAAACCAAATTGGGCATATTGAGGTTTTAGGGTGCAATAAATGTTTTTATGATGGTTAGACACATAGTAAGAAAACGTGAATGTTTGAAGGTATTGATAACAAAAAACAAATTATGGGCGGGACGAAGTTTACCGGGTCAGCTAGTATTAAATAAGAAATTTTGGCGGTTTATTTGAACCCCTATGTGGTTTGACGTAGGATCTATAGTGTAAATCGTACTTTTTCGTTTATTTCACGCCATCCTCAAAAGCTTCGAGATAAAAATTTTAAAAAAATACTGAATGTGCATCTTACTAGGGTGTATCAAGGAAAATTATGAAAAAAAAAATTATCAGAAATTGAAGTACTAAAAAAATATTGAAATTTTGAAAATTTTGTTTTTTGGAATTTAGAGATTCAGTACTACTCTAATTCATATTTAAATGTTTTTCTACGACTTTTCTAGATATGTTTGATTTTTTTCAGATTTTTTTCAGTGTTGCGCGGTACAAAAAATATTTTTTATATTTCCAAAGGGTCTGGCTGGGTAAGGGAGTAAAAAGAGGCCTCAAACCAAATCACCAGCTGTATGGAAAATATTGTATAGAGTACTAAATAAAACAATTTTGCAGTAGTACCATATATTTGAGTCCTTATATGGTACACCATAGGATCTATGGTGAAAAATTCACTTTCTGGTTTTTTTCACGCCATTTTCAATAGCTTTGAGACAAAAATATGGAAAAAAAAATACTGAAAGTACATCTTACTAAGGTGTATCGATCAATATTTTCAAACAATTTCTTCATCAAAAAATCAAATATTAAAAAAAATTAAATTAATTTTTATTTAATTTTAAATTCAATTTAATTTTTTTTAATTTTTAGAGTGTTTTTCGCGGTACAAAAAAATTATATATATTTTCAGGCATTTCGAAATTTTGAAAGAAATATTACTTTGAGAACCACTTTTGCTCTAATTTTTATTTAAATGCATTCGTATGTGTAAAAACAACAATGAAGAAAATTATGTTTGTGTCTCGCAATGCTCTTAAACATTCAGGAAAACATTACACCACATGTAGAAAAAAAGACACATACGAACGCATTTAAATAAAAATTAGAACAGAAGCGGGTCTCAAAGTTAGATTTTTTTCAAAAAAAAAGAATTATTTTCAAGATATATTGAATTTTTTGGATGAAAAAACAGTTTGAAGATATTTATCGATACACCTTAGTAAGTTGTACATTCAGTATTTTTTTCCATATTTTTGTCTCAAAGCTATTGAGAATGGCGTGAAAAAAACCAGAAGGTGCATTTTTCACCATACATCATATGGTGTACCATATAATGACTCAACTATATGGTACTACTGCCAAAATGTTTTATTTAGGACTCTATACAATATTTTCCATACAGCTGATGATTTGGTTTAAGGGCACATTTTACTCCCTTACCCTGCCAGATCCCTTTAGAAATATAAAAAAATATTTTTTGTACCGTGCAACACTGAAAAAAATCTTAAAAACATCACACATACACCCATACCTCGCTTTACGGCCTAGATACGTTCCAAGCAACTTGGCCGCAAAGCGAAAAGCCGCATAAAGAATCAGTTGTACATCGACGTCGAAAATAGTTTTTTTGCCGTTATAGCGGAACATTTTAGACCGTAAATCGAAAACATGCTCTAATTGAAGAGGGCCGTTATAACGAAATGCCGTATAAAGAGCGGCCGTATAGCAAGGTATGAGTGTATCTAGAAAAGCCGTAGGAACACATTTAAATATGAATTAGAGTAGTGCTGAGTCTCTAAATAAAAAAAAATCAAAATTTCAATATTTTTTTTAGTACTTACATTTTTGATTAAATTTTTTTTTTTGATAATTTTTCTTGATACACTGTAGTAAGAAACTTTTGAGGATGGCGTGAAATAAACGAAAAATGACGTTCTGACGGGTTCAATATATCTAGATGGATTTTGATTCCGGCTATGGCACTAAACTGGTAATCAATTCTATGCTCCGAACTTAATGTAGAGGCGTACAGAAAATTCTTATTAGGTGAAAAACAGTTACGACAAAATTTTCCTAGATTCAATCTTTTTCTATCTCCTGTATCTAAACAACTTTACTACATGGCCTCTAAAATGATCTAGACAGAGAAATCCATTGAGTTGCGACGAATCCTAGCTGCAAATGAATTTTGAAAAGATGCTCCATAATTAAAAACTAGTTGTTTGAAGACTTTATGTTAGAAAAACTTTTGGTGAAGGTATTTCTTTCAATCGTGCATTTAATAACCCAAAAAAACTCTAAATTTGAAAGTACGGGAAAACCTGTTTTTGTGCGGTTTTTTTTGTGCGAATTTTTTTGTGTGATTTTTTTTGTGCGGTTTTTTGTTCTTATGCGTTTTTTTTTGTGCGTTATATGAAAAGAAGCATATTTGACGAAGTTAACGTCCATTTAGATTTTTTCGATGGTTTATATGCATTTCAGTGCGAAAAAAGCATATTTGCGTCTCAATTATCCACTTCTGAAATCATTCCCTTCCTCCAATCAAATGCTCTAAGTTGTTCTAAGTGTTTGCATGACATGATTCCTAACAGCCACACGTTTCGACATGCAACTAAAAGCACAAAACAGCCACGCGCATCCAAAAAGGCAGAGTCCCATCGCAAAGCAGAGAAACAAAAGGAAATTGAACGGTGAACGGCGTGGATTTGAGTTATTTTCTTGAGAAAAACTTTTTTATGCGGTCCCTATCTACCGCACAAAAAAAGTTTTTTTTCAAAATGTGTACCGAACACGGTTTTTTAAAGCTACTGGCATGATGTCTCTATTCTGATTTCGACTTTTCCATTCAGTTATCAAAATGGCCTCCAAAAGCCTCAAAATGCTCGCGCATCAAACGAGCAGTCTGATTCAGTTAGAATCACTGCTCATTTTATAGCAGCGGTCGTGTATCTGGAATCTTTTGACAGCATATTGTATTAAAAAAATATGCATCTTTCGACGGTTAAAATTTTACGTTGATCCGTTTTATTTCGAAAAAGTTGTGCAGGATGGAACCCGAGAGAAGAATATTGATTATGGACACCCACATTAAAAACTTGGCGTGGTCAGGTAATAAAATCGAGAAATCGCTGAATGTGACTATGTCGACCGTGTATGATGTGCTGTCCGCGTTGCGCGTCGAAGTGGAATTTATGATCGGAAGCTGAGGTTGAAGATATTGAGAACAGTTGAGGCAAGACTGAAGACTTTCGGACTACGACATCGCTAAAACACACAACTCTAACCAAAGTACCACCCGGAGAATCCGTATGCGAGAAGGTTCTCGTAATTTCTGTGCCTGCAAGCAACCAAACAGGACGCTGGAGCAAAATCTAGTGGCGTTCGAAAGTTGTACAACATGGTTCTGACGAAGCACGAAGGATGTATGCTGATGGATGACGAAACGTACGTGAAGATCGATATTGGACAGCGCCCAGGTCTGAAATTTTATAAGGTCACTGCCAGAGAAGATGTCACCAGCGAATTTAAGTTCGTTATCGCTGATAAATGTGCAGGAAGATTTTGATTTGGCACAGGATTTGCAGCTGCGTTCAGGTGAAGTCTTGGCCAGATTTGGCAAGCTGCCACTGCAGTCAAGAGGTGCTTCGGTGATACCGTGATACATTGAACTCAATCCTCCACAATGGTCCCCAATTCCGCCCAATCGAAAAATGTTGGGCAATTTTCAAGTAGAAATTGATGAAGGGTGTCAAAGATGAAGAAATCGGGATACCGCAGACATGAAGAGATCGTGTAATATAATATCGTTTAAATGGTACTCATGGACACAAACCCTCCGAACACGCCAGAGCTCGGAACAAACGAGAAAAATTGTGCCATCGTAAAACGGAACATGAACAAGGCCGAAAAACTGGATTCAGTCAACCAGAAGCGTAGTTGAACATTTTTTTTCTGTGTTTTATACTAATTGAACTTCGAGAAGAAAGGGTTTTTAGCAAACAAAAACAATCGATTTACACGCATTTTTATTCGACAGAATTTCTTTTTCTGTAGGAGTCTTGAACTGCTGCGACCATTAGTTTGATCTATTGTAGCGCACTCCAACATACTTCATACGCCCATCTAAAGGGTGTCCCACATTAAATTGCATCACGCAAAAACGCGCTGTAGAAAATTATTTAATTGATCGATCCTTTTCAAACTTTCCTCATGTCCTTGGGTACGAAATTGACCACGTGGGCTTCGTACCACTTCAGGACATCCTTTGAATAGTGACACGAAGCTATATTCGGCCAGAAAACCGTAGGGCCCTCGTGTTGCTTAAACAGAGGAAGCAGATGCTTCTGTAGACACGCCTTACGGTAGATTTTCCCGTTTACAATCCCGATACTCACGAACGGCGTACTCCGTTTGGCATATGAGTAGATCGCCTGCCAAATCATGTATTTCCTGACAAACTTTGAAAGTTTCTGCTTCCTTACTTCCTCCAGAACATCAAACTTGTGCTGGGTGGTGAAGAACAGTAGGCCCGGATGCTGCCGGAAATTTGCCTTCACGTAAGTTCCTTCATCCATGATGAGACAATGCGGCTTCGTCAGCATCTGGGTGTACAGTTTCCGAGCCCGTGACTTTCCCACCGTATTTTGCCGTTCGTCACGATTTGAAGCTTTCTGAACTTTGTACGTATGAAGTTTATCCCGGTCCTTGGCTTTCTGGGATTCCGCCTCAACGCTTCCGCAACACGCTTGTTACCCTGATCGCTAATAGAACATCCATTTTGACCGCGTTTCTTCTTCCGTTTGATGCTCAGAGTTTCGCAGTAACGTTTAATCACATGACTCACCGTTGACTGCACG
Source organism: Toxorhynchites rutilus septentrionalis (assembly GCF_029784135.1). NCBI lineage: Eukaryota > Metazoa > Arthropoda > Insecta > Diptera > Culicidae > Toxorhynchites > Toxorhynchites rutilus. The sequence continues at coordinate 121,233,212 of NC_073746.1, read as the reverse complement.
ATTACGAGTTGTTTTCCGATGAGCCGATGAGAGAGTTAATGATTTTCCAGGTATTTGCGCAAAATCAATTCGCGACGTTGCTTTCCGGGTGATGCCATTTTTTTCCAATTTTCGAAAAACCAACAGCGTTAAAAGTACAGTGTGAACAATATACACTAAACTATTTTTACTCAAATTTTCAAGAGAAAATTCCCAATGGGTAATTTTCTACAGCGTTTTCTTCCGTGATGCAATTTGATGTGGGACACCCTTTATTCAGCGTAGGTCCTGATCTCTGAAATGCTCCAGACAAAGAAGTCCGTTTGGCTGTCGTAATTTTCTTGAAACAATACTTCGTAATGCAAAATTGGCTTTGCAAAGGACTTAACGGCTTAATCCAGTTCGCGTTCTGTTGAGAAATTCTCGTTATGAGCCATAATAACCCTGCAATGTGAACTCCAATACGAAATATAACATCACATTAATGAACAAGTGTGTTTCTTTGAACTCCATACTAATGAAGTTCGATCTCAATGAGTAACAAAATTCTTGTCCAGTGATGCCCGCCTTCCCGATTTTTCAGGATTTTTCAAGACTTTTTGACGAGACGTTCCAAATATCCAAACCAAAGAGTTTTTATTTCAATACTGGGCTTCCCACCAAAGTTTTGCTGGTTGGACAATGTCATGCAGTTCTTTTTCGATAGCTCTATCGTCCTATAGAAACCGAGCCGTCCCAACGTAGTATTACTTGCGTTGTTTGATAAGCACTTGGATTGGGATATATTTACCAAGTAATACGCCTTCCCTGTATTCTTAGTGACACGTTCGAGAAAGCGAGTGTACTAGTGTAAGTTGGAAAAATTTTTCTATGAAGAAAAATCCCCCTGACCATCTAATTATTTTGATTTTACCGAAATCAACTCTAGTTAATCTAAAAATCAATTCAAGTTAATCTAATTTACGAAACATTAAATTGTACTGATACGAACCTGTACTTAATGTTGATTAGGAATCCGTCTAACAGGGATGTGATTTTTTTTTTGAGATTAACAATTGAATATTTGTGAAACTTGAAGCATTGCCTAAACGTTATATTCTCACGTTTTGATTGGCCCAATTTGTGTTCCACGAATTGTACGGGCCAGAAAGGGCAACTATAATAACTAGAGTAACAATTCGACTGAGGTGAATGTGAAAGTTCAAAGCCTCTATAATATAATAAATAATAATAATAACAATTTGAATATATCAATACTTCTTCGTAACTATCATTCTACCCAAGGGGAATATGAAAAATAAGACAACGAAGCCAACATACCCACAAGATAGCGAGCTTTTATTTGATATTCTTCTCTATCCTAGTTGTGCTGTCACCTACAACGGTTTTGCTCAATACAATGGAAGCCTAAGAAGAAGCGAAACATTACGCCGCAAGCCAAACCCCTGTGTGATTCTACAGCCAGTCAATTCGGATAGGGGTAGTGGGGGCAAATTGGTCATGCGTGGCAAAGTGGTCACCTGTATGTTTGGTCGTATAGCTATTGACTATAGATTCCGAATCGATAGTCACCTTATGTTTGAAGAATTTAATGCCTTTTGAGTCACCCTGTACTTCAGTAGAGCTGTCGCATGTCAAAATATAAATAAAAACAGAAATTGCTCTCCAGATACCCATTCGGCCGTAGTTCTGTGCGCATGTTTTCTAAGGAATTTCTCGTAAAATTTAGTTTATTCAACCTGATATGTTGGACAAATCATCAGTTTGGATGTTCACATGCTCTACGAGAGGTGAACAGATTATTTTTTTATTCTCAGCGATTAATTAGCATAGAAATTATTTTGATGTTTGGGGGCAAAGTGGTCATAGGTGAATAATAACTTACAATGTTCTGTTTACTAAAGCTGATATACCTCATCACATTCTGCTCATGAAGAGGTTCCTTTTGTGGCTTTGACCCTGGAAAAATATGCCACTCCAACTAAACCAAGCCCCATTATGTGGAACGTTATGTGTTACTTACTAAGTTTTTGTATACATTAGAAAATTTCAATTGAGACTTTAGGTGAATAGACCAGGCTTATTTCATACATGTATCTACTATATCAAATATGTTTTTTTTCAATTTTGGACGAAAAAATCGCATAACTCTATCCCATTTAGCTTGATATTTGCGAGTGACCACTTTACCTCCAAGCAAACAAAAAGGTCGATTTTTCAACTTTTTTTCTAATGATGAAAACCGTACTATTTTGAATTTTTATAGTAAAATCCGTTTGGTATCATGAGCAACAATGAGTTTAACTATAATATTCTACGAAAAACGGGAATTGAAGCGGTATGTGGACGCTAGAAATGGGCATATTCCTTAGGGTGACCACTATGCCCCCACTTCCCCTAAGTTATATTGTTCCGCTCCAAACTGATCATCCATTCTCCAACAGTTAGGAAGTGCTGACTCTAAAATCATAAGCAACAGTCAATCACAATCATCTATGCATCGACGATTGAGAGTAAACGTTTGGAGCTGTTATGAAGCAAGGATGAAACGGCACTCTGCTGCGGTGATATGAAAGGGTTTCAATTGACTGGAATCATCGGGGGAAAAAATGTAAAAGGTAAAGGGTGGAACGGTCGAAATTTGGTCAAGGTAAATTTGACATGTTTCTTTTGAGCGTGCAATACAAAAACCTGAACACCTCTTATTTTGTAGGTGTATGGATGCAGAATAATTTTACTATTTTGAATTTGATTCTGTCAACTTTGCGTGCGAGAAGCTTGGATTTTCATATTGTGTGGACAAAATTTTCAAGCTCTGCTCCTCTTTCTTGGACGCATTTTAGGGAACTGACGAACAAACGCACGCAAAGTTGACAAAACTTCAAGCGCTTCCGGGACAGGAGTTTTACGCGGCGACGGGAATGGAAGGGTGGCAAACATCCTCAGGATCATGCACAAGTTTCTAGAAAAATACAGAGAGCCAATGCGGCTATCTGCCCATGCGACTGGAAAAAGACTAATTGCATCACCATTAGTCTGCTGCCTTTCCTCAACAAACACGACACACACCCGTTTTGTTTTGGCAGGGTTTGACATCCTGCAATTATAGAATGAAGCCGATGAAATGGTATGCCGAGAATAACGTGGTTGAAGATCACAATCATTCCAACATCAGCTTCACCCCGTAAGGATATATTGAGTCATCGTCAAGCGGAACTTGAAGAAGACACAAAAAACGGTGGAAAAGGAAAATATACTGACGTTCTGTATCGAATAAAGTCGACGAAACCATTGTACAAAACACAATGGCTTTAATGAATATTTTTTATTTGTATTATATTGATTTGAACTACTAAACGAAAAAGAAACTGATTGCTTAAGTAAAAATTGAACAAGACTACACCCATTTTTCTTCGATCAAATATTGATCGTTCCTTTCTTTATAAACTCTGATATCTACGGCATACCATTTCAAACAAATCTTAGAAACGATGATATTCAGACCGATAGTAAAAGTTCAAGTATTCAATCTAGCCAAGAATACTACGCAAACAGTTCAAGATGAGCGTTAACGTAACCGAAAACGGTTTTCGATTATTTTGAAGAACGAAAAACATTTCCATTGAACCAAAACCTCCGGTGATCAAATCGTTCGGAAGAAGCTATCGAAAAACAGGCAGCAGAGCTCGAACAAAAGTATTCATACAAAAATATTTGCAAATCCCAGCAGCAAGACGTAATATAGAGAAGGCCATAAACCGCAAGTCGTGTCAGATACCTGATAACCTGACAGCGTGGAGCATAGAAATACAACGAGAGATCAACATGAGTGATTGAGCAGATGGAGTTGGCTGATAACACGTTTTGGGACACCATATGCGATTCCATAATTCCAGTTATATCAAAGGATAAAAAGGGTAAACAAACTGTGAAAAACGAAAATTCAGATCATCTGAATGTCTTTAAAACGTTGCTTGAATGTAAATTTTACCACAATCTCACAAAGATGTCACATATTTCAACAACTTCATCATAAACTTAAGTTTCGTCTTTATTCGTAAGTGAGCTGAAACTATCCAAAAGTTTTTGTTTTACAGTCCGAAAATGAGAAAACCTCTGCATTAATCAAAAGCAACTACGCGGCTTCCGCATGATCATTGGGGCGTGTGTTAAAATTGCACATTTTGTTTGTGGCCAATTTCACGGTGATTTTATAATTATTGACTGCACTCTCGGCCTTTCACTTATTAAAGCCATCACTATTCTGCTCCTTTATAACACTATTGTATGTTCGTTGCTAAGATAACACCTAGCCACTTCACGATCACCGATCCAACCGTTCGATTCGATATGCTTCGAGAGCAACGAGGAATATGTTTCTCACTTTATCCACTCTACCATTGTGGCGGTAGGCTTTTACCACTGCACTATCAGTTCATGGCGCAGATCCTGCTTATCGTCTGCTAACAGTAGATCTTCGATAAGTACCACTAACTCCCAGCTACACACCGCTATTAATGCGCACACGCGATCTGTTCCGGAACTAAATTTGCGCCAACATACGAACAAAACAGACAGAAGTGTCCAGATCATCCACAGACATCGATCCAAACTCCGCGGATGGCGGTTCGCTACTAACCCGGTGAAGAGTTGTGGTCCGCATCGAAAGCTGTGTGTACGTAGCATATTGTTTTCGACGGCATTGAGTTGGGTGATAGAAAGGCTCTCTCTTGGTGGTGCTCTCGTTAGGGTTAGAGCTTTTTTTCTGTTATGCTCCGGTGAATCGGGTGCAGCGCTATGTATGCCCATTTTGTCTGATCCAGCCGGTACATTTGAATCCGTTGACAGCCGCAGTAAAAGAAGTATGTTGTGACTCGTTGGTTGTTTTGAATAGAAGTTTGTTTTCGCATAAATTTTTTTTTGAGTGGGCAGACTCGACCAAATAAGGTTCAGAAGGGTGAAAAGAATATGATCATCTTTTTCCATGAGAAAGTCGAATCGGGTAATCCAATTAACGAAGACAATTTGGCGCAATGAAGTCCTTTATTCAATAATAACGAAACAAAGTTTCTGTGTTAAGATGTCAATCATCTGTGGTTGCGGGCGTAAACCAGAGACTGTACCTCAGAAAAATAGTCCTATGGGTCCGTTGCGCGAAATTAAGTGCGATTCACATACAACATCCACGACACGTTCACGTTCCGTCACGTCACGTTGCGTGAATTATTCTCCCATGCAATTCTTATGAAAGCATTCACATACACTGGCAACAGAAACTTCGACCTGCCGTTGCTGGTGTATGTGAATGCTTCCATAAGAATTGCATGGAAGAATAATTGACGTAACGTGGCGCGACGTGACGTGAACGTGACGTGGATGTTGTATGTGAATCGCACTTTATTCGTTTGCCGAACGTTTCTTTCAATAAGTCAACTGTGGCATCAAGGCTCCTCCACAATAAGGGAACTTAATTATGGTTTACAAAAATTGGTGATCATGACCCTGGTCATCATTCACCGTTACGCTCTGTCCGTTATCATTTTTGAAGAAGAACGAACCAATGATTCTACCGGCCCATAAAACGCACTGAGCGTCGTCACGCACTGTGCGATGTCTCAGACGATGCGAGTTATTGTGTACAGTAAAATTGGTGCGCGTACGGTCCATGATTGCTGGAAATATTCAGTAACATATCTCTATAGAAACACTCAAGAAATCTAGATTTTCCTCTGAACACAGCTCTCAAAAAGTAACTGCATGACTCAATTTTGCGTAAGCACGAATGGACACCAGATTTTATAGATAATGTTCGATTTTGAGCGTTTATATTTAGAAATTTGCATGAATTAATTTAGGCACTCCCCTAACAATTTATTTCAAAGACGAAAATTATAAATTTTTCAAAACTAACTATCGAAAAATTGCAAAATGTCAAGCATTATCTAAATGGAAATCCCGTGTTCTAATTGGTCGGTTGGTACAAGCAATCTGTGCTTTCACAGTGTCTCATTCAATACGGGGATTAACTGTGTCAAGCAGCAAGTAAGAAAGCCGTTCTCCGCGATTTCACTGTTTCAGTGTTACTGTGTTGTGCTCCCGTGGCCGAGTGGTTAGCGTCATAACTAACATGCCGGGGGTTCGGGTTCAATTCCCGTTCTGGTCGGGGGAATTTTTCGTCAAAGAAATTTCCTCCGACTTGCACTGTGATCACGCGTATTCTAGAGCTTGCCACTCAGAATGCATTCAAGGCGTGTTATTTGGCATAGAAATCTCAACTAAGTACTAATAAAAATGACGCAAGTAATACTACGTTGAGACGGCGAAGTTCCTCTAGGAACGTTAGTGACATTGAAGAAGAAGAAGAAGAAGAAGAAGTGTTACTTTCAACATTTGACAATTTTGCTCGCAAGTGCTGGGTTGCCATGGGAACGCGTTCGAATTGCAAGAAAAATATTGCAACGTAAGCCCAGCTGATAGTGTATAAAGAATGAAGGATGCATTGACAAAAACGACACATGGCTAGATTGTGTATTCGGGTTCACGGCATTGAGCTTCGTATGTTCCATTTGGGAAGGGAACATAGATTTTCATAGATTTTCGGGTGGAATAAACACATTTTTAAAATAAAAAATTATGAATGACAATTAACTTTTCCTTATCGAATATGTACTCTAAAAATTTGATACAGATGAATTTGCCTCCCTAAATGGATATTACCACCAGACGTACATACATTGTACATTCGTCATCGCAGATTATTAACGCTAAACTTAATCTTTCTTTAACTTAATCCTATTATTTACCGAGTTTGTGCCATTTTAGTGATGCGGTATCTTACCTGGTACGGCCATAACAATGAACTTTAAGCGCGTTTTTCTCGAAACTAGTTTTTTCAAACTGGCGTACACGATATCTCAAGTTCTACTGATCTGATCAGTGTAGAATTTATTGTTCTGAATCATATTTCGGACGTTTAAGGCATATGATGCAGAAAACAGATCTCAACTTTATGCACAGGTATTATTTGGTTGATATATATGAAAAATTAGTTCAATATGCTTTTAAGCTTTCTACTTTGGTACCTCAAATGATTGAAAACACAAAAAAATCATCGAATAAAATGCTTCTCAAATCAAGCGAGTAAAAATCAAACTTCGGACACCATTTATAAAATAATCAAATTTCGGACACTTTATTTTGTGATTTTTTGAACGAAAATTTCATTACACTTGATTATATTTTATAATCAACTGCGAAACACTTACAAAGCAATCACAGTAACCTGATAACGATGATGAGAACTGATGAAACACGAGAGAAATTTAAATATTGTTGAAGGGGTAAATTCTACGTGCTCACGCTAAGCAAACGTCAAACACAAACGATGATGAGTGGATTTTGGATTTTGGATGGTTTTTTTCCGCCTATGTGATAATTCAAAAGCAATTCTCTAATGAAGTGATAGTGAAACCAAGGAATTACTCTAAAGAAGTGATTGTGATATTAATTTTATAGTTATATCATCAGTGCATCAAGCATTTCAAGATATTAGAACAAAGTGTCCGAAATATGATTTTGTCCGAAATATGATACAGAATGGTATATGGATATAATCTGCAGGCATCTCTCTATCGCACGAACCTCTAAAAAATGATATTTTTCAAATTTTATTATTTTAATCGGAAATCGGGAATTAATCGGGACCCGTAAGAAAAAACTATGGATGGGTTATACCTATGATATAACCGCAAGGTTGACGTAGGACTGCCGTTGGCTTAGCAATCATTTGTGTTTTTTCAACTAGCAATAATCGTAACTCGAATGTTCCTCATTGGGTACGATATCGCCGCTGCGCAGAGCTATCTTTTGTATGTATTGATTAAATTATTGATCAAAATAGTGAATGAGTGAAACAATTTACGAATTCAATTAAAAACAAATCCCAATTTAGATCAATTCATGCATTATGGTAGTAGTTATCGCAACAAATAGTTATCAACATTTTGCCTAATCATCAAACGATATGCGTAGTGAGCGTCGTGAGCTGGCGACATGAAGGGATATGCAGTAGCAGAGATGAACCAGCCTCGGCTGAAAATCTCTTTAAGAAAAAAAAATGCAGTCTAGTATAACCGAACAAAGCGTTGCATTTGCACCCGCTTTTGTAGACCGTGTTAGCAAAACGAATTCCGGAGTGTAAAAATGCATGAAGGTATAAAAGTACTGCCGAGATCTGCAATGCCGATTTACCCAACTTATTGGTTTCGAAATCTGTGTTGGGAAAACACATTCCGGTTTGCAAAAATGCAAGCGAGTACAAAAGTACTCGCAGCTTGTATCTCATTTGCAATGCCAATTTCCCCACGCACCATGGTTTTGAAATCTATGTTAGGGATGCATTCCGATTTGCAGAAACGTAAGTACCCACAACTTGCATCTATTTTGCAATGCCGATATCCCCAGGCTTCATGGTTTTAGATTTTGTGTTCAGGAAACATTTCGATTAGCAAAAACGCAAACGAGTACAAAAGTACCCGCTGCTTGCATCTAATTTGCAATACCAGTTTCCTCAGGCTCCATGGTTTTGGAGTCTGTGTTAGGGAAACATTCCGATCTGCAGAAACGCAAGCGAGTACAAAAGTACCCGCTGCTTGTATCTATTTCGCAATGCCGATTTCCCCAGGCTTCTCGATTTTGAAGTCTGTGTTAGGGAAACATTCCGATTTGCAGAAACGCAAACGAGTACAAAAGTACCCGCTGCTTGAATCTATTTTGCAATGCTGATTTCTTCAGGCTCCATGATTTTGTAGTCTGTGTTAGGGAGACATCCATTCATTCCAGCGATGGTACCTCAATCGTTGCGCAATCATAACTGAGTGGATTTCCGAGCGACACTCGCTTTTATACCGATTAGTGTGATTTTAATAGCCTGTTTTGAAAACAATTTTAAGGCTATTGAAACAAGTTTTTGAATCAAAAAGTAACAAGCATATAATGCGTAGACATTTTATGTTTCGAATGAAATGTTATACCATTTCGTTCAGTTGTTTAGGAGCTATTAACGCTCAAAATCTTGTTCTACGGCGTAACGCTTTCGTTTTTGAAACTTTGAACTTACACCCCAGTATAGAACTGAAAGACGTAGTCCTACGTCAAAAACGTTTTGAGCCGCATTTTGTTTTTCAAACGGCCGTTATGTTGTCAAAAAAGGATGTCTTTAACTTATCCGAGGTTCATGCGATAGCGGCATCTTTACTGATTCAGAATATGTTTGATTTTTTTTGTTTCAGATAATCAGAAAGGCTGGAATCGTGTACTCCATGGCACAACTTATTTTTGAACCCTCTCATTTCATCAGCTCTTACATATTCTAGTTATGAATATTTTTCCTTCGTTCAATTGTTTTATTGTTTAAAGCTAGATGAACAAATAATGATATAATGGATAGTAGAAATATTCTTAGTTTCATTTTTACGGAACTCGAAAAAATGTCCCAAATTCGTGTGTCTTCTTCATGAGTGCTACCTTCAAGCGGTCCAGTTGTTGGCAGTACAGGTCCGAATTGAGCGTTTGGCCATAGGGAAGCAGCTCATAATAGATTATTCCTTGACAATCCCACCAAACACACAGTAGAACCTTCCTGGCCGTTAATGAGGGCTTGGCCACCGTCTGAGCCGCTTCAGCGGGCTTTGACCACGACCGTTTGCGCTTCACGTTGTCGTAAGTGACCCACTTTTCATCACCAGTCACCATCCGCTTCAGAAACGGGTCGATTTTGTTGCGATTCAGCAGCGATTCACATGCGTCGATCCGGTCAAAGATGTTTTTTTGCGTCAACGTGTGTGGCACCCATACATCGAGCTTCTTTGTGAATCCAAGCTTCTCCAAATGGTTAATAACGGTTTGATGACTTATCCCCAGCTCTTGGCCGATGCTACGGCTGCTATTATGCCGGTCTTTCTCGGCTAATTCAGCGATTTTGTCGCAATTTTCGACGCCAGGCCTTCCGGAGCGTGGCGCATCTTCGACGACCTCTACACCAGAACGAAAACGTTGAAACCATCGTTGTGCGGTGGAAATGGAAACTGTATCGGGTCCATAAACTGCACAAATATTATTGGCAGCTTGAGATGCATTTTTGCCTTTGTCATAGTAGTACTGTAAAATATGTCGGATTTTCTCTTTATTTTGCTCCATATTTGCGACACTATAACTCACGAACGACTTAACTAAACAAAACACTGTCATGAACTATATTATAGCGCGCAAAAAATACCTTTCCAACAAGCTATAGTATGACTCGATACATTGAATACAACTAGAACTACGCGCTTACAACGACACCTCGCGGAAATACCGCAGGACTTTTTTGACAGCCTAATATAACCCTTTGCGGTCGTATTAAATTTGGGTATGAGTGTAAAATACATAACTTGTAAGATTATGAAAGATGAGCAAGACTAATTAATTTTTTTGTGAAATTTATTACATACTTCTTCTTCTTTTTGGCTTTAAGAGGGTTTAAACTTTTCAGTTCATTCGCCTCTATTGAATACATACTGAACATGTGAACATGTTTCCATATGAAAATTATATTTCATAATTCTCCTTCTCGGGATATCTTTCGAAGCAGTCCTCAACAATCCCAGTCCTGGTTTTTGACCACATGTATTGCAAACATAATCACTGTGGCATTTTCCGCCTTATATCTTTCTGTTTGAACATTTAGAACAATCCGTGCTTTTTACATATACACAGTGCCGCAATACAGGATTACGTCTTACGTCTTTCGGGAACATATTGGAGTACAAATTAAAAATGGAAATCGAGCACATCGTGAAAATTGTCCAATTTCAAATACTTATTGCTCAGTCATTTAATGATGGATTGATGAGATTTTCGCGTCAATTAGTCGGCACTCCATAACAATTTTTTACATTGAATATAATAATATATGTCATGAAACTAACTATCGAACAAGTAAAAAATCTCAACCCCTATCCTAATGAAATACCCTCTTCTGATTGGTCGAAATTAACGACATATGCGGCGGCTCATGTGCTTACAATTATTGGTCAGTTATTTTCTGATGGATTTACGAGATATTTGCATCAATCGACCTGAGCACTCCACAATATTTCATCACAATGGATAAAATAATATATCATATGAAGCTAACTATCTCCACACGGAAATACTTTGTTCTGATTGGTCGAAATTGAAAATACGGAGAAATCGGCATTGGAAATACATCAAAGTAGAGGGAACTTTTGCTCCCACCGAAGTTTGTTCCCTAACAGAGACATCAAAACCAAGCTGCCTGGGGGAAATCAGCATTGCAAACACATGAAAGTAGGGGGAGCTTTTGTTCCCACCGGCATGTATTCCCTAACAGAGATTTCCATATGTCTGGGAAAATCAGCATGTAAATACCCTCGTGGTCGATAGTTTAACTAACGACGTGCACAAATGGATAGTGCTCATTGTAACTAGCGTGGACATTGGTTCAATTGGGTTGAAAGTGAAAATGGAAATGAGTTGAATTAACACTCAGAAAGTAAAAATTAAAAATGAAATTACCTTTTCCTTTTCAAATATATCTTCTGTATAATGAAGTAATTGTGTCCGATAATGATAATTATCATATATTACATTGATGAGTTTTTTTCTTTATTTCATCCATACATAACACAGGAGCCATCTCGTCTAGGGCCACAGGAGGCGGCTTTCATCATGTCTCATTCCACTTTGGTATCTCCTATCGTGATACGCACCATCCAATGACTAATCTCCAATCCTTCTATCATTATCACTCGGTTATGGACATTGGTGGAATGAACAAACAATACCTAATAATCAGACAAACGGCCCTTTTCAGGGCCACTAAATCATTACCGAAGAGTTTAAAAATGTAATTCTTCAAACATATCCAAAATCAGAAAGTAACAGATAACCTAACAGAATCCTACATCAACTGTGCGGTCGTGTCTCGGACACAACCCTCCTGTGACTTTTTATTGAGTTTCTCCTCTAGCATGGGTGATAAGTTTTGTTTATACTGATTACCGATATCTATTGATTATAGAAGCACCGTTATGATGTGTGGAAAGTTTCACTAGACATTCGTTTTAAAAGTGTGAAGTGATACGTTGTTGAATAAAGTATAAGATTATGAAAGAGCAGAAAAACGGCGGCAAAGGATTAAATCATTTAGATAATTGTACTGGTGGAGTTAAATGGACAGTTGCCAGTGCACAATAGTCCAGGAGATGTATTTAAGTGGAAATTAGCATTTAGAGCTCGACTGTTATTCTCTAGACAAAAACTGTCTTCGACAAAGTTGTTACATATGATAGAGCGCTCATTTTTATGTTATCAAAGATAGGGTGACCAAAATTGTTGATGAAATAAAAAATCTTTTTCTTATCTTTATAGATAGATATAAACATAGTTCGACAATGTTGTAGTTCCAGTTATTTGAGACATCTTTGTAGAAACAATTTTTTTTTTCTATATCTTGAAATAAGTTATGTTGGGGTCACCATGAAAAAGCTGTTTTTTGCTATAACTTTTATATTTCAAATTCTACATACAAACTGTCTTCGGAAGACTTTTAGAGATTACTAATACAAAAATGTTGCGATGCAAAACTAGTCAATATCTCAACGTCACTCGAAATTATTGATATTTCTTCCCAAAAAACACGCTCTTTTCATTTGATTGCTATTCTTTCTGGGGCAAACATAAAAAATGTTTGTTGACGGAATTTGAAAGAAAAAATTTCACTCTATATAATATGTGATTTTCAAGACTATGTTATTTTTTTTTGTTTGAGTAAATTAAAATTGAAATCATGAGTTTTTAGGTAAAAAAACATTAATAACTTTGAGTAGTATTAAAATATTGACAAGTTCTGCATCGCAAAATGCTGGTATTGATAATCTCTAAAAGTCGTACGAAGACAATTTTGATGTAGAATTTTGAATATAAATTAGAGTAAAAAACCCGTTTTTTCATGGTTACCTTGATGCAATTTAGATAGAAAGCGCCAAAAACAACTTTGTGAGAGATATTTGTTCTTTAGACAAAAACTACCTTCAACAAAGTTATTACATATGATAGAGCGCTCGTTTTTATGTTATCAAAAATAGGGTGACCAAAATTGTCGATGAAATAAAAAATCTAACTTTCTTATCTTCATAGATAGGGATAAACATAGTTCGACAATGTTGTAGCCATAATTATTTTAAACAACCTTGTAGAACAAAGCTTTTTTCTATCTTTTAATATAATCGATTTAGCGTTTTTTTAAGTTGCATTAGGATGACCATGTAAAAAACGGGCTTTTTTGCTTCAACTTCAACTGTCTTCGCACGACTTCTAGAGCTCATCAATTCCAACATTTTGCGATGCAGAACTTGTCAATATCACAATCCTACTCAAAGTTATTGATATTTTTTCACCCAAAAACTCATGATTTCAATTTTAATTTACTCAAACACAAAAAATAAAATAGTGTTGGAAATCACACATCATATAGAATGAAATATGCCCTTTCAAATGGCGCTAATGAACTTGGTTTATGTTTGCCCCAGAAAAAATGAAAAACAATTGAAGAGAGCGTATTTTTTGGGAAAAAATATCGATAATTTCGAGTGACGTTGAGGTATTGACAAGTTCTGCATCGCAAAATGTTTGTATTAGTAATCTCTAAAAGTCTTCCGAAGACAGTTTGTATGTAGAATTTGAAATACAGGTCGGACTCGATTATATATAGTCGACCATTTTTTTCAATAATTATTTTCAAATCCTATACATAATCGAGTCTCAAGAAAACAATTTTTCCATTAATGTATGAATATCAAACATTAATAGAAAAATTGATTTTTTGTGATTCGATTATGTATTGGATTCAAAAATTAACGTTGAAAGTGAAACTGCGATTATATATAATCGAGTCCGATCTGTATAAAATTTATATGAGAAAGTTAGATTTTTTATTCCATCGAAAATGTTGGTCACCCTATTTTTGATAACATAAAAATGAGCGCTCTATCATATGTAACAACTTTGTCGAAGACAGTTTTTGTCTAGAGAAAAAAACTGTCGAGCTCTGAATGCTAATTTCCACTTAAATGCACCCCCTGGGCCATTGTGCAGTGGGAGTAAAACGGAAAGTGAAAAGCCTGTTTATCCATTCCTAAGGATTACTTCGCGTTTACGTCCGCTCCGAGTGCGACACCGACTCATCTGCCATGGTGCAAATTTTTCAAATTTGCTTTGTGGCGAGAGGGAAGGAGAGGCTGGAAATCAATTCTTCCGCCCGGGTGCGAAAGCTTAATTCGACGCCACTCTTCCAATGAATCGGCCCGAAGAATTGTCGGGCCAAATTTGCATCGTACAATTGAAAATTACCTGGACAAACTGTGTGTACCTTTGAGAGGAAATAATAAATTAATAAAAGTTTGATTGGAGGTGTATAGCGATTCATGCGTGAAAGAGTATCCTGCACCTTGATAACGCAACTAAATGTGATGGAAGGTATGCGTGTGGAGCGAGCATGACCTCATCCACCATACACGCCAGAAATCGAATCGCGTGTTTCCGTTCGTACCGTGCCGCTGCAAAAGAAAATTTGAAATTTGACCGAATGACCGCAATGTATAGAACAAATGAACAAATCAGGTATATTCATTCAAGATTCATATAATTTATTGTCAGGTGGCGTTATAGTACTTGACATAATCTGCATTAGAATTGATTGAAATTCAACATCAAGTGGTTCAGATGGAAACTAGTCATGAAACGGATAGTAGTTTTGCCGGATACCGGATATCCGGCGAGCTCTGAGGCTGGATGGCCGGTTATCCGGCAGCTGGATATTCGACCCTTGATTTGCGAATACGAAGACAAACTACATGTGTACATGAAGTAAATAAAGGATTATATTTTTGGGAGAAATAAACCGATTTTCAAATAAAAATAATAACCGATGAATCCTAAGGTGCTGACAAACGCATAGTACAAGGGATTGAATGTAGTTCAGGACTTCATTCGCATGATGTCCCGCCTTTTATCTAATACGTACTTTTTAGATGAAAATCTGTATCGGATCGTTGTATGGGTGTATGGGATCGTTGACAGTAATATTTGCGTTTGTGGTGATGATTATCTTGACATCGAGCAGGTGGTCTGATGTGGTCTTATTGGAGTATATAGAATATCTTTTTTTTTCTGAGAGTAAACATCACCGGGGCTCTTGCGACCAAGGCGGTAATATAAGGTGGAACGTTATGTTCAGCCATTACTTGAGTTCGAATTGACAGCGGCCAAATGAACGGCTAGAGTTTTCCGAGAAATAGGATAAAAATGACATGCAATGAGGAGTCCATACCGCTATGTGTTTGCTTGTTTACGCTGTTGGCATCATTGTTGTGTTTCGGTGACTGCTGCAAGTTATTGTCTTCATTGCTATTTTACGGGATGTGAGGGTTATTGCCGTTGCTGCTGGGATTGGCAATTCAGCGATTATGGGAGCTGTGCTAGTGGGTATATGAAAGAGCCACTACCGGCGGGTTTGTACCGTACTGCTCTTAGTTCCATTCGCTTCGATCACATTAGTCGTTGACGATCCATTACGATTGAGTGAGCGCGGCGGTACGCTGTGGATATCCAGGCATGTCGTTTCCCGGCGATTGATGCTTCAGCTGGAGACTCACCTGATCGTGCGAGTTGTGAGACACAATCGAACTAGATTGAAACCGGCCCATCGTAGGTAACTGTTGGTGTGCAGAA
The DNA here is from genome assembly GCF_029784135.1 of Toxorhynchites rutilus septentrionalis. Taxonomy (NCBI): domain Eukaryota; kingdom Metazoa; phylum Arthropoda; class Insecta; order Diptera; family Culicidae; genus Toxorhynchites; species Toxorhynchites rutilus. The sequence continues at coordinate 121,217,438 of NC_073746.1, read as the reverse complement.
AACGCTATGTAGCATAAAAATTGGACCTGGTTTGTTTATAAACAAAAATAGTCGCTGTCATTTTTCATCTCATTTCGCATCTTCCATGCCTTATCCTCATACTGTCGAAAACGAACCACCTGTTAATTCCAGCTCCTTGCTTGCAACCCTATCCCAACCAATGCAAATTGAGCGTAGGTAGCAAAAAACAAGGTTCACGCTTAGGGGGCTAACGTATCGTTTAATGTTTGGAGTTATATATGTTAGTATTTGATTAAGTTGGATAATTTCTTTTGACAAGCGATGTTTGGATCCCATCCGGAAGCTTTCTTGACGATTTGCAATTAATATCACTGCTGGAGAATTGCGCGGAGCACCTAATTTGTAATTTTAGGTTATGATTTCTATACTCATGATTTTCTATGCTGGCTTCAAAAAGGCGGCTATCTTAACAATCCATTGAACATCACCTTCTTCAACATCTGTTAAACGTAGCAGAAGAGACAAAACTGAATCGAACCATACATGCGAAACTCACGACACCTTTTGGGACTACTTCAACTTAGTGGCAAATGAAAATAATAGTCAGCGTCGCGTCCAAGAATCCCATTGCTAACGAAATCGACTGTTATGACAAAACATTTCGAAACAATCGCAGTCACGCTCCTTATATTTGGTAATCATCAAACTCTGAACAGTACCCACAACTGGCAAGGTTTGCTGAAGTTTATCTTCTTTTGAATCCGGGGAGCGCGATAGCGCTCCTCTTGTTGTTTTATGTTAATATTTTTGACTTAGCACCTCTTAACGTAGGATTTCGTCTTTCGAGGACATTTGTAAAAGAGTACTTCACACGCTTTCTGCAGCAAACCATAATTTGAATGAAAAAATGTGAATATAATTTTCTTTTTATTAAAAAAAAAAATATATGTAAATAAGAAAGTTAATGTAAATAAATTTTAAAAACCCCACTTTTTATGTGTTTTTTCTTTTAATACAACTTTTGTGACCTAATCAACTATCTACGTTCTTCACATTTTTTTAATATACTCAAACTCATCCGCATGTTTAGCATATGCTCACAAAATTCGCTCCGAACTCTAACGGTTAAAAAGAAATTGACTGAGTAGTGTCAGTTACATTCAGCCTTATTCTATCCTAGCCAGATTCTGTTCATCATCCCCAGTCCAGTTTTTTTCAATGTTCCCGGTTTATAGCAGCAGTTCTTCAACCTCGTGTTTTATCAATTCTCGCTAAATTTTAAATATACCACAACAAAAGCAAAAATATAAATAAAACATAAAAGATCGAGATCTCATTTGAGACATTCCAGCATTCGGGTCAACCGGTATTTTATTGTTTACCAACAAGAGTTCATTTCGCAAGTGTTCTCACGAGTTCATTGGGCTAAACGTCACATTCAAAACAAATTCACTTTATCATAACATCATTACTAGTGATCCCCGATTTTTGATATTAATCATTCATCCACTAATCGAATACTTTTAAGCAGTTTCTTATTCGATACGATTAATCGATCCCAATAATCGATTAATCGATCCAAATAATCGATTAATCGATCCAAATAATCGATTAATCGATTAATCGTCACACTGAGAGAAATAATTAGTTAGACTAATATTTCTCATTCGTTAGAAAGCCATCTGGAATCAAAAAAGTGTTCATTACGCCTGAAAATCAATTATTATCTTTTACGCTCCCCTAAACTCGTAAACGAAGCTCATCTCGCATCGACGGCATTGAGCTTCTTTTGGGAGTTTAGGAGAGCGTCAAAGATTATGATTGATTTTCAGGATAAAACTGCAGCGGATGTACGGTTTTTTTGCTCTGGGTTTGGAACGATTAATCGACGTAAATTATTCGTTCGCTTCGATTATTGGTTGTGCAGTATTCGTTCGATTAATAATCGATTTCTGTAGGAAGTATTCGATTGATCGATTAATCGAACGATTATCGGGGATCACTAATCATTACCATCCGGGAAGTTCAACAACCGAAAATTTTCTCCCAGTTGCTCAAAATAACAAACGTAGTTCAATAGGATTTTAGCGAATATTATTTAGCGTTGTACGTTCGTGTGTACAGGATGAAATGCATTTATAGCACCATTTTTTTAGCGCTTTGTATAGTACAACTTGCGGGCGGAACACTATCTCCTTCTGATGTAAAAAACAAGGGTAAGAAAGTGAAAGAGCTCAAAGTGAAGAAAGGTCCACAACCGTCCGATGTATTTGATCGTGGACTAATGGAGGAAGAACCATCCGCGAAGAGTATTCTTGTGGAGAGTGGGACGTACTATGAGGAAACGGCGTTGAAGAGCTTCAAAGGAACCGTTCTTGGCTATGTGACACCGGTGAGTACACAACATTCTGCAATTTATTGAACATTTTTCGGACAATACAATGTTTGGGCAACTTTGCATGGTAATAGTGGAATAATCACGGATATGATGTGGCAAAAACGTGGGGAGCAAAGTTCAATTATGTTTCACCAGTCTGGCTGCAGGTTCTACGGAAAGGACCGAAGCTGTATGAGTTGGGTGGTGCTCATGACATCGATGCTGGATGGATTAAGGATGTTAAAAAAGCGGGCGAAACGATCAGTAATAAGGGTATGTCAAGCTTCAGAATAGTTCATATATGTCTTATCGAGGATGTGTGATAGTATTCTCAATTTTACTTGCAGTCGTCCCTCGTATACTTTTCGATAAATTCACTGATAAGGACTTCTCCCAGCTACTTACGTATAGCGAAGAACGTACAATCGCTGCCAAGTTAATTTTAGATACCGTTCGCGAATATCAATTCGATGGAATCGTCCTAGAAGTGTGGTCACAGCTGTCTGCTCGCGTAGAAGATGCCTATCTAATTGAACTGGTGACGGAAATTTGCCAAACGCTCACTAACTCAAACTATGACTGCATTTTAGTAATTCCTCCGGCACGCAAGGAAACATACGATTTGTTTTCGCGACAACATTTCGAAACACTGGCACCCATCGTGACTGCGTTCTCGTTGATGACCTACGATTTCTCAAATCTTCAGAGACCGGGAGCGAACGCTCCGTTATATTGGGTGAAAAATGCCGTACAGCATATTTGTCCCGATACGACTGATAATTTGGAACAGAAGCGAGCAAAGATTTTGTTGGGATTGAATTTCTATGGCAGTGATTTTACCCCCAACGGAGGCCAACCGATAGTTGGACATGAATATCTTGCGCTACTGAAGCACCTGAAGGGTCATCTAACGTTGGATGAGCATGACGGGGAAAACTTTTTCGAAGTTAGGTAAGGAAGATGGATATGTTGTGCGAACACTATTATGAAACTGTTAATTTCAGGACAACGAATGGGCGCCATATGGTTTTCTATCCAACGCTGTATTCCATTAACGAGCGACTGAAATTGGCTCGGGAATTGGGTACGGGCATTTCCATTTGGGAGTTGGGTCAGGGCTTGGATTACTTCTACGATCTATTCTAGTCAACTCGCTTCGTGATAAATATTGTTCACCATAACAATTTGTTTATTTGGAAATACTTTAAATTTTAAAGTAGTTACGAGAAGCCTTAGTTTCTAACACGTATAGAATAAACAATAACAATTTATGGAGGTTAAAGGCATATTGTTATAAAACGTGTTTTGCACTGTATTTTCTAACATAGCTGCTTTTAAAATAAAATGATGCAATTTGCTATCGACAGGCTGATTGAAACAATCGTAAATATGCTTTAATAAATCAGCTATAGAGAAATGCATTTTCATCCGAATTTCTCATTCAGCCAGCGGTTGCCTTTCCTCGTCCACGGAATCCCATCATTGTTTGTGGTCCCTTCATAATACGGCTCATCATCTCCCAGCAAACTTTAGCTGGCAGAAGACACTTCAGCGGCAGGAAGACACGCACATTGTCCGGTAGGGTACAGTTGACCTCATTCTTCAGGATGGATTTTACCATGCTGTCGGCAACGTGTTTCGGTTCCAGCATTGGGAGCAAACGAGGCTTGCAGCCGGCAAACATTCCGGTGTTGATATAGTAGGGACAAACAAGCGTCAAATTGATATTGTCATATCCATGTGTCTGCAAAGAGTAGCGTTGATTGAATCGGATTTGTATATGGTGAAAAAAATATTTGCTTACCTTCAATTCCGTGTATAAAGCTTCGTGAAAACCAACGCAAGCGAATTTGGTGGCGCTGTAATCAGTGCATCCATAAGTTCCGAGTAGACCCGCTACTGATCCCACCGTGACAATGTGTCCGTTATTGGAATTCATCATCTCCGGTAAAAATGCTTTGGTTGTCTGCAAAAGATTAGCATGGTTTAAACGAAAATCCTCTCAATTCAATCATACAACTCTACCCAATAATGCGATAGAATATTGACAGCGTAAGTGCTTTCGATAGCACTATCGGATAGGTCCCACAGCGTCCGACAGGCGACAATTCCAGCATTGTTGATCAGAATGTTGACGTCGCCGACCTCCTCCTTGACTTTTTTGGCCACCTCGTATACTTTTTCACGGTCGGAGATATCCACCAGGTACGTGTGGCAATAGTAGCCCTCGGATTGCAACGCATCTGCAGTGCCTTTCAGAGCTGCGGGCAGAGATGGAGAAGAGGATAATTAATATAACGGTTGATAATAATTAAATGTAACGGTTCCTTGAAATTGTATGAATTAAGATTTTCGTAACTTGATGAATATTTGAGAAATACACAAAAACACAAAATACAATCCCATGTCACGCTTTCAGCAGGACTAAAGCACTAATTTCTTGTTTGGAAGAACGAACTAATTCTCGAACATATAAAAAAGATTAACAGAACACATGTACCCCTTGTTAGCGAATGCCTAATATCGATGAGATTTATATTCTGCAAAGGTGTTGCAGATCACTCACATCTTTATAAAAACGCAAAAAAAAAACTTATTATTTGTTAACAATTATTAAAAAAACAACAGCATGTTCAAATGTCCCATGTTGATATTCTAGACATAACTGTCCTACCATGAATTTTTAAGCCCGTAATCAAGCTTGTTTAATTCAAGTGAGGGGAACTTTTCACATTTTATTTGACAATAGCTTATTGTTTTACTAAATCCGGCGTATTGCTAAACAGAAATGTTTAAAGCTTCTGGTAGACAAATATGGTAGAAAACTTTTATTGTATTCAGTTGCTGATTTTGGAACATGGGACGACTATGCGTAGAACGGCAGTTGGTAATATAAATCACAATTCTTGGTTTAGAAAATATCTATTCTGATTACATCCATCTAAAGTTGATGTCGTGCCTTTCTCATACATCGATCTAAAGTTTGAGCTGCAGGTCATCCTGAGACCGTACGAGTTAACCTAATGTGGCCAAAATCCTGAAGTTCGATATGTCGAATGATGAAATGAGAAAGTACTCACTTCCCTCGGAAACCTGACCCGGAACATATCCGGTTTACGTCAATGGGGTCATATAGTCTTGGAATAATCACAAATAATCTATTTTTGAAAAGATGTGAAATTTGATACTCTAAATGACGGGTTTCTTGTTGTTATAGTTTCTGGAATCTATGACCCCTAAACTTGTTCCCGCCAAATAAAACTTGTTGCGTTCAATTCGGTTCAGCCCGTTTTCGAGAAAACTGAGCCACAACATTGGTTGTCTAATCAAGGAAAAAGTTCTATTTCATGGTTATTGTAAAATTGATTTTTCTCACTTGTTTTAATAGTAATTGTAATTATTTGATTACTATTTCAACGCGTAAGCAGTCAGGTGAGTGTGAATTAATATTTTTAGCTTTTATGAATATCGTTTTGATTTGTTCAGGAAAAGATAAATTATTATGCAATTTAATAAGTTATTCGATGAAAAACTCTGACAATAGAACCAAAAAGTTTTAAATTTAAATAAATAAGACCTTCGAAAATTCAGTTTGTTTCCATTAGTACGTTTGATCAATTTCAGCCCGGTGATCAATTTGCCCCCGGATGACGGTACCAGTCATATATTTTACCAATGCTTTGCGTTTTACGGAATCGGTCAAGACAGATGGTGAGCGGAGCCGGTGGATAGCGATCACTACATTGCGACGTTTAGTTTTGAGTCAAACACAAATAAAAAATCTTTGAAAGAAGCCAGGGGAAAAAATGTGGCACCGTGTATTTTTTTTTTTTAATTTGAACTTGGATTTAAATTTTACTCATTGTATTCACAGAAATTTTACACAGCTGTCATCGACATAAAATCGAATGTTTGGCATTCGATATAGAAAACTTCGCTGTGAATGTTTAAAAACATTTTCATATACAATTGAAGAGTTGAACAGTAAACAGTATGCTAAATTGCTTGACATTGGTAACACATGATTGAAGAAATCATGAAATCTTGGGTCTTTTATCGAGAGGAGTATTTTTGACGGATTGCGCTCCTATTTTTTTTCCAAACGAGAATTGTCCTGCGCGATTAATGTGAAACCCCATGCGTTAAACTACTACCTAATCTACCAGAGATCATGGCCTTTCAAATATTTATTGCCTTGTTGAAAAAGACGATGCATTTGCCACTGATTTTTCTGTTATTACTGATGATTTCATTAGCGTGTAATAGTCTAGTTCAGCGGTACTCAACCTTTTTATTTCAGATGGGCCACAAACACGTGGTAGTCATGGTGTCGCGGGCCGCTTGTGTCTAAGACACGACCGCATTGTTAACGTAGGAATTATGAATGCCGAAAAACAAACATTATAGTAATTCAAGAATGAAACTTTTTAGCACAAATATTTGGTAGCACTGAGGACCGTTGAATGAATGCTCTCAGTGAGGAAGATGTTTCATTGTTTGCGAATGTTTCGCAAACTTCCAGTTTCCACAGAAGAACACAGCACTCACTGCTGAAAATAGCTTTTTCACACCCGGCTTCAAATGCGTTGCACTTTGATGACATTTTAAACCCTGAAACAATGCTCGAATTCACGAAAAATTAATTGATCGATCGGAATGTCACCATTAAATCATTCACGATTTATTAGTCATCTTGCTAGTAACAATTTGGCAGCGACAGCGGCAGCATTCCAAATGGTCTTTGTCAAGGCCGAATGTTTTATTTAGTTTTCCATTTTGGGTTTTTTTAAGGCTAGAGGCGTATTAACTGAGGAAGTCTGAGAATCTGAGAGAGCCTCTATAATTCAAAACATCATCATCATTACACCAATAAATCCGAACACGCTTCCAAATTTACAGAATCTCTCTTCCACCATAAATTCAACAATTTGTACGTGTGATTCAATTATACGCAACAATCTCCACATATCTGTATGAAAACTCGCACCATGTTGGTTTTCATACCGTTATGTGAAGATTGGTTATATTTTTAATATTTTTTATGCTTAACTTGTGCAAGCTCTGCACGTTCGTTCAACATGGTAGCAATGCAGAAACTGAAACCAGCCAGGGTAAGCATGATATTTATACTACTTTCACGGCCACCCGACGACATGCATCATCTACTGAGTTCTTATGATTTCACCAAAACTTTTTGTGATTTCATTTGTTGGCTTTTAAAGCTGTGAAAAATTAGGTCAATAATTAACAAACATCACTTATACACTTTTTATCTTTTGGAAGTAATTGTAATACCACTTCTCTCAACCGGAAAAGAGATATTAACGCTCGAATCCTTGCTCCCCAAATGTTACATATCGTTTTCGAAATTTTCAGCTTGCACTCCAGTACAGATGCAAGAATGATGTGGTGCAAAAATAAAGAAACACTCTCCACCAGACGGCGTGAAAATTAACACAGTGTCTCCACCGAACATACATCACTATGTGGATACCTGTCTTTCATTTGTCCTTTCTATCGAACAAATCAGCTTTGTCTGAAATCTGTATTGAGAAAGACTGCGGTCTGCAAGTTCGAATTATAGAGGCTTTAAAACTTCAATTTATTCGGCTTTAACTTTAAAAAAAAAGCCTATTTGGAAAACTAAACTAAACTCTGAATCATGAATGTTGTGAAATCGCGAATAGCTTGTTTATACTCGATAAATTAAAAAACGCTGCATTTTCTATTTCTATTTCATAAAACCGTGTTCTGTTTTCTGATTTTGCACCATTACTGAAAGGTATAGCGATACATAAAAAAATAGGTGATGATTTCATAGGTTTTCGTTATTGCTACACATTAAAAATAGTTCAAAATAAAGTAACACCAGATGGGCCAACCGGAAAAGCCTGCCGGGCCACATGTGGCCCGCTGGCCGCAGGTTAAGTATAGCTGTTCTAGTTGATTGAAACTAAATACAGGAGGCTAAATTTCTTAAAGCCTATGAAAAATCTCTACGATACTGTGTTGGACTACATTGAAAAATGGAAAGCTAGCCTAAGAGATTCAGTACAGATTATATCAAAGCCCATTCCTGAATGAACAGAGATTTAAAAAAGACTTTCGTTAAAAGCACCTTCCTTTGAGATAGATAAAAACATATTCTATAATTAGCGAACAATGATCCAAAGAATTATAATAATTGAGATAAAAAGTAGGAACAATCGGGCTAGTTGCAAGTTGTTGGGTGAAAATATTTTCAGAAATGGAAAACAAATTTCTAGAGTGTAAGAAAATCGTGAAGGTAACTAATTATATTTTATGCCTGCCTGGTAGTACCTGGTAGGACCACTTGAAAGAATTTTTGTACGGTGAACATTATGTAAGCTACGAAAAAGTCACAACTCAATGTTGGACAAAACTTCGATCTGGAATGTGACAATTTATTTGATATATGTTTAAAAATCCTGATCTGCTTCGCAAAGTCTTCACCATCTGAATATGAACGAATGAAAAT